>NC_071583.1:17601190-17960357 GCF_024509145.1 Vidua macroura
TAGGAATTCCTGCACCTGCATTTCCCAAAAGTGAGTGAAATGACTCAGACCAGAGCAATTGAAAAACATAAACTAAGAAGTGCAATTTTTAACCCTCCATATCTGTTTGCTAAAGCAGCAAAATATCTCAGCTACCTAAACCAGGTTGTGCATAGAAAATCTGATATGACTTCACTGTTAGGCAATTTTAGAATAACTTAATGTAATCTCAAAAAGCATTTACTCATGTCCTAGAAAGAAATTGCTATTATCTCTTGAAGATACTCATTCCATATCCATTCAATTGCCAGTTAAAATACTGCACTATTTATCCAGAAAAACTATGGTACACTGCAACAGACAAAAAAAATAATATTTTCATTTCATTTTTAACAGAATTTAACAGCAGCATAATAATAAAAGCAGTACTAAACTAAAAATAATGAAATTGTTTTTAAAAGATCTGAAGGATCTTTTTTTTTTTTCCCTCATTCTCTATGTTTAGAGAATGTTTCCTCATTCTCTTATGTTTAACATTGCTTCTTGGGCTTGTGTTGGGATTTTTCCCTCCTTTCTGGGGAGACTAGAGATTTGAGAACAAAGCTGCTAATAGGAAACATATGGAAAAGTTCTGGAGTAAATGAAAATCTGACTTGAATTCCAAATGCCACGTATCACATACCACAGTCTAAATTATCTGCTAAGATAAATGCAGGATTTACCCTCCATACTCAGTGAATCACATGAGATGGAAGACAAGGTTATGTATGAAATAAACAAAAACAGACTTGCATGATATTTAAGAGACTTCCAAAACTAATCAATATTTTGAAGCAAGTTGGGATGTTTCTCAAAGCCCATGTGAGCCAGTAAAAGACTGGCTCAACAGAACATGCTGCCTTGCTGCAGTTTTTCATATAAGATATGAACATTCCTACCCAAGTGAACAGTCAGGCTCTGGATTTAACCACTGTGCTGCTGTGGTTGTAGTGGGAACCCCTCACAGCCAGGCTTTCCTATGCATGAACACTTCCCTGTCTCAAATCCCTGTCCAGGGGAAATGTGACGACCATGAGATTTCTGGCACAGCAGCATTGAAGACTCAGTTTTGATGAGAATCTCACACATTTCCCCAGGCAGCCAAGCCTTGCCCCAAACTCCCTGTGCAGCAGCAGGGAATTTAGCAAGCCTGGATGCACCAGAGTAACCACACATATAGAGAGCCCCTCAAGAAGTGATTCACACACCTGGTTCATGCCACTTGTGCTACCCATCACCTGCACAAAGCTTTCTGTCAGAATCAAGCAGAAACACTGAAATCAACGGTTTCTCCTCACAATTACATTTGCAGGAACAATTACGGTGTTACAGTCTTTGCTGAGAATGGAAAATATCTTGAGCTGTCAGGCTGCCAGAGGATGGAAAATTTCCAGAGGGACAGAGAGGGAGAAAGTCACAGACACAAGCATGGACTTGCCTCTTAATGCTTCAGCTAGTGGCATTTCCAAAAGCTGTTTAGACATAAAGACCAATGAAAATATTTTTCTTCCAGAAACACTCTTCACAGAGCATGTTAACTCATTTGTGGAAAAGAAAGCTGGCCTGCCATTCTAAAAGATATTATTTAACCAACATTTATATGTTATTTAGGCCACCAAGAACATACAGTCACCATTATTATCCTTCTGTCACCTCTATCTTCTTTTCCAGGGCAAAACAAGGAACAAGGGAGTCACAAGTCAGTAAAAAGGGCCTGATTTTTAGCATGAAGAAACCACTTTTGTATTAACCTTGTGAGATGATGTCCAGACTCAGGAAGTGACAGAACAATCTATTATCCTGCAAGAATAATAAAAGCAACTGTCTATATTAATTTCTCCAGCAGCAATATTGTGATGCAGCTTAATTATTACTTGCTTAAGAAAAATTAAGTGATAAATACCTAGAAATGAATAACTTCAGGAAAGCTTACTTGGCTTTTTAGAATGCATATTTTTCATTTATAGTTTAAGCTAATACATTCAGTTTCTATTTAGATGTTACCCTCCTGTAAATTAATATTACTGGTATCTTGTATTTCCTCAGATACTAGATTTTACAAGGAAAAAGACTTTTGACTTAATTCCTTTAAAAAAGTTACTAACATAGAAAAAGAAAGCCAGATAATTTTCAGGAAAACAGCAAAACTAAATGTCAGTACAAAAGTAGAATATTTTACCCCCATAGTCCCTGACTACACAATGCTGTCCTTTAGTGCAAACCAGCAGAACCATCACGTAATAGGATGAATTTTGAGATTAAAGAATCGGGATACTTTTAGGAGCTATTTTCCACGCAAACACCTACCTAACCTGGGAAGTTAATGATCTGACAAACTATGCTCCTGTACAGTGGCCTGTAAATTTGAGATACTTGATATGAAGATAAAGTCTGTCATGATGCCATACGGAAGAAAACACTTCAAACCTCACACCATCATTATCACACCCAGCCCCCCAAAGTACTTCCTTAACCAACATGCCAAGAGATCCCTTGTTTCCCCTGTCAGGACCACAGTTAACAATTAGCATTCATAAACCCACAGCCTTTTATTTCAGAAAAATAGAAACTAAGTCTGATCTGGACCCAATCTTCAATATCCTTCCTATTCCCGCTAATAGATGGAAGGAAAAAAAGTAGGTACCCTTTATAAAAGCCCTGTATATTATTTATGATAAAGGCACAAACAAAGTGAGTATTTTAAAAATATAAAATGTTTCTTACCATAAACTAACTACAACTCGTGGTGCTGTTTTCCTTGAGCGCGTTCCATTGGAGCACACATGTGTAAGGCAATATTTCATTACTCCTGTTTCAGGAATGCTTTGCCTTAGCAACACTGTGTTTTATGGATTTATACTGCTTCTAGTGCCTTGTGCTTAGGACAGAAAGGGTAATGTATGCTTCCCACTTGAACAGTTCCCTCCCAAAATCAGAATGCACAGGAACTGAGAAGAGGAGAAAATGTGAGCATGGAAAACACATCTGTCAGATGTGCAACTGCTTCATAAAGGCACTGCTCTGTCTTTCTAAAAGGTACCTTTCTACTCAAACATCTCACCATGGCTAAACCCAGTATCTAGTTCAGTCATTAGCAGTTCAAAACAACTACCCCAGTCCCCATTCTGGGGCTGCTTTCACAACACACAAATTTATTTAGAAGTTTCAGCATTAAGCCAAATGTTTGGCAAAGATGTGAAGGGAGATCTGGACAGCTGTCTTGCATTAAAACTGACATTTTTAAAGGGAGCTACTACTATCAGCTCAGTTCTGTTAGAGTTTAATCACTCAAAGCACCGATTTCATGCCATTCCCTAAGACCCAGTTAATATTTTTTTTTAGTAATTGATTCTTTTAGAACAAAAATGTTCTGAATGTTTATATTTTGGCTACAAACAGCTTTAGGCATTTACTCCACTCTGCAAAAAGCAATAGGACAAGGCAAGAGAAGGTGTTGAAAGCAAGAGAGAACAAGGACACACTTGCCAGATTACCATGGAAGGTCTGTAATGCCCAGATCAACCTTTTCTCCTTAATGAAATGGAAAGAGAAGGCAGTACCCAAGGCCAGGTTGGACAAGGCTTGAAGCAACGTGGGATAGTGGATGGTCCCTGCCCATGGCAGGGGCTGGAACTGGGTGAGCTTTCATCATTCCGTGATTCTCTGAGTACTGGTTTTAGTGTGAGCCTTGCTCAAATCTTCACGGTAAGGCCTTTTAAGGATCCCAGAACAGGTAATAAAAGAAACAACTTCCAGCCAGAGTGATAGGATCAAAATAAGACACCCCCCTCCCCCCCCCCAGCCCAGAGCTCTGCCAAGGAGGAGCTGTGATTCACAAATTATTCAAACAACAGAGAAACCCTTTTGATTTGATTAAATCCCATAAATCAACAGACACATTTATTTTGTATGTCAAGCATGAGCATCGCTTCCAAAGGACTGTTAATATTAAAGAATGTTCAAACAAAATGGAGATAAAAATGGAGAGTAACCAAAGGAAATAAAGGGTAGAGAGATTATATCTTTCCTTATAAGAAAATATGTCAGGGTACAGAATGAGGTGTAATAACACCTGGTGTTTCTATGAAAGCTTCCAAGTCACAGATTCTGGCTGCATAAGAATTGCACTGCAGGCCATAAAGGCAATGTGGTGCCAACATTTCAAGGTCTGTGCTAAAAGGAGAGGATTTATTCACTTTAAGAAAGAAGGGATAATAAAAATTAAGAACCATTTTAAGGCTGATGTTAAGTTTCCAGACTATAGGAGAGAACTGAGCAGCTGCCTGGCAGAATCCTCTGCACCACCAGGCTGGACAGTTGTATTTGTTTGACTATTTCTAGAGCAATAGGTGTTTAAGAAAAGAAACACATTCTGTAGTCATTGTAAAATCAAAGACCATCACTCTTAAATGCACGCCAGAGCGTAAATAGGAAGCACTTTCCATCACGTACAAGGGGAAAATTTCTGCTAATGCAAAACATTTTCCTACTCATGATCATTCAGGAATGCTTTGGCAAATAACTTAGACAACTACTCTTTATCCTTGCCTGGAAGTGCCTAAAAAAAGCCTCTAATCATATGATTTTCAGATTGGATACAAACCTGAGAACAGTGTCAAGTTGCAAGCACATTTACTAACTCTTTAACCAAAATTGCAGGAAGTCCTTAGCTATAAATGAATGAAACAAGCTAATGAATAAGGTATTAATATAAATTATTATGGTAGAATTCACATGATCTCTTTTAGACATCTACCAGTTTAGGGCACTAAGTCATCAGTTCTGCTCAAAATAAATGAGAAGTGCCTGCTTTGGAACAGACACTCAGCTCCATTACCTTCCTCACTTTCCTCCCAGAACACTGTGTTCTTTTATTTACAATGTTTATTAGTGAGTGCAAGACACCTGTCATATACTATGATCATTTATATAATTTGATATAAGACACAAATCAGGCAAACTAAAGACTGTTAAAGTTTGAGGTCCAACTGCTAATATTGCCTCAAGAAAATGAATATACCTGCACCAGTAAACAGTGGTTGCAAAACCAGACAAGTATTCCCAGAACTCCACATGGGAGGAAAGCACAGCCCAAAGTCATCTTGGAACAACCAAAGCAAGCTGTATAAAAATACAGAGTATAACGCAAAGCATATTTATTAAACAAGCTACTCAATTACTAAAAACACAAGTGTCAGCTGACAACAGTGACTCTCCTCAGCAGAGATTTATAATTTCATATAATTCAGGGTATTTTAGAATAACCAGACACTATTTGCTACACATAATATTGCTTACATCAATTTTTAACTTGTTTAATTATTCCAGTGTAAATTGTTTATGACTACTTGTTACTGTGTTAGTAGAAACACATGATGAGTACAACCCTATTTAGATGTCTCTACTGTAGAAAGTAAAATCCATCTATTTAAAAAAACCATAACCTCTCCCAATATACTATTAAATCCTTCTAAGATGTCTAACACAGCAATATATTCAGAAAAAATGTTACATCCCTCCTCTTCTGTCAGTCCTTCAAAGTCAACTATCCACTACCATAAATTGATATTGTCATACAAAACCCCTCACATATTATAAATTTGAACATGCCAGGAAACTTGATACTTGGCTTTTGCAGTACCAATTGTTCCTTGCACATGTTCATGCACAAGTGTAACCAATCATCCTAATGTATTGCTTCTAAATGCATAGATGCTTCTAGTGAATTCAGCCCTAAAAATTCAGTGTATCACTGTTCATTAGTAGAAGTTACTCAATAAGTTCCTATGAGATTATAATTAATTCCCATGCTACAAGGTCAATAAGCTCAACTGTTTTCAGTTGCTCAACATGCTCTTCCCAGGAGCTCTTAGCAAAACAAAGCAAAACATTGAAAACAGGCTGCTCAAGATGTGGATTGCCAGAGTTTGGATCTCATAATACCACCTACTAAATGGGAAATACATAGGGACCACACAACAAGGTTCAGGTCAGAGGCAACAGAAAGCCTCACACAGGGCACAGCTCTGTCCTCCTTTGCTTTTTCAAACAGATTAGGCCTTGTCTCAGCTCTGTTGATATGATTTGATGGCCTCTTTTCCATAACCTTTAAAAACACACATTCCCACAGGGACATGCTCCTGGAATGACTTTCCATTCCATGAAGAGCAGAACACCACCAAAGCCTGTGAGGGCTCGGGCTGGGCTGGAGGCTCTGCAAGAACAAGACCTTCAGCATCTCCATTTGCTGAGCTCTACACTTCAGTCAGTGACTTTTCAGAGGAGTTCTAGCACAGGATAAATAAATCCAGCAGCCACTACAGCCCCAGTGTTCAGTCAGCTCTGCCAAAGGCAAGCACAGGTAAGAAGCACCTTTGCAGATCATCCATGGAATTCACAGAGGCTGCAGGTGGCTGCTGACAGCAGTGCTGGGCTGCCAGTTAAGGCCTGAAAATTGGGATGCCAAGAGCTCCTGTGCCTACAATGTGACTTTGAAGTGCAGCCCAGCCTCAATGACATTGCCAACAGCTGTTTCCTACCCACAGGCTTTACAAGGAGCCAAATTACAGCCTTCACAGTTCCTTGTTATATCTGACTATGCACTCCCTTTTTTACTGTGCCCTCACTCACAGGAACAAACATCACCAATTCTTATCTAAACCACAGAATTCCTTCAACTTTTTGAAGTTGTTGTCAACTGAGGATTTTAAATTTTGAGCTTGAGGCCTTTTCAGACATCTGATATAGCAGGGCCAGACCTTTGCCATTCTATGAAGATCATGTTTCCAACACAGTCCTCAGGTCTAACTTCCCCAGCTTGGCTTCATTTGAGCTCCCTAAACCCTCTATAAACAAAATGCACTTTTTTTTTCCCTTTATACTTCATACGACCATTGTAAATTTTGGAGGGAAAGGAAAAAAGAACTCACCAAGGAAAACCCACCAAACACAAAGAAACCTAAGAATCTTTTACAGTTAGACAGTGAATATAAGGAAAAGGCCAAATAATTGAATGTAATTTATACCTTCTTATTATCAGGGCCATTCACCTCAAGGTCACTGGTGATCCTTTCCACTTTATCCCAAGAACATTTTGACTAAAATTTGGAAATTTTAAATGTGTTCGGTAGACCATACTCAATTAGCTAAAACCCCCTAAATTAATAAAATAATAGAACAGCCTTTCTTGTGTCTTCAGCTCAGAAACAAAATTGGAAAAAATGACAACTCTAATAAGTTGAATGCAGTTAATGGAGACTGTGAAATTCCAAAGATTTTAATTGATGAAAAGGATCCATCCAGGTTTTGCTAAAGAAAATCAATCAGCTTGAAGCCAACTCAGACTTCTAGCTTGCCATACATCCCACTTTGCATCACAACTGCATAAATAAAATTACAAATCAACATTAAAAATAATTCCTTCCAAAGCATTCTTAAAACTAAAAAACAAAACATGCTGAAAATTCAATAAATTTTTACAGCCTTTGAAACAAGAAGTCTTACATGAAGGATGCTAAATTTAATCCCCCAATTATCTGCCTTGTAAGGAAATTCCTGCCACACCACAAATGAAAATGAAGATCAAACCACACAATTTGACCAAGATCACAAAGTATAGACTTGTTTGTCTCCAAAACAGCTCTTGCAACAAAACAGGATCTGAGTCTTAATATATTCCATGACTAGAGCTTCAGAGCCTCTGAAGCTCAATATGCTTCAAATCAAGAGCTTTACCACAATTTTTCAAAGGACAGACTCTTCTGTCCAGCCACCATGGATTTTTAAATTCATCATGAGGTTTTAGATCTCCTAAGAGCTTAAGAGACTTTGGGACACAACCAGTAGTAGAAAACAATACCAAAATATCAAGTATGAAATTGGAACTCTAATTTTTATCTTTGGATAAAATAGTTTTATGTATGTGTTACTTATAGCTGCTACTAGAACAAAAACCATATGCCAAGTTCTTTGTCTTGTGCTTAAAAAATACCCAAACTTTGTAGCAGCCAGTAACATTTTACTAACTGGTCATAAACTTGGGTAGGGCTTTTTTCATCCCTCACTGTGTATGTATTCTATTAATTATTTAAGAAAAAATAATTACTGGTTTTGATTTAGCGGTACAATGTAGCTATTCAACTATTTGTGGCACCATTAATCAAAGACTATAGGGGTTTCTCTCTTTCAACTTCTCCCTTGAATTCTGCATTCCCTACATAAATATGACTGCTTTAGTTTATTTCTAGTATTGCCAACTCCTCAATATCACTTTGGTCATGACTTCTGATGATTTTGTTTGTACCCCAAATGTTAGAATTATGTATTATTTAGCTCCTTAAAAATCTTATTGTCCTCAACATTAGAGAAGAAACTTGAAAAGGCTGAGCAAATCATCATGAAGCTCAAAGACAAAAAATGTAAACTATTGCATTGAAAAAACAATTATGATACTTCTAAGGCATTTTTTAAGAAGAATTTTTAAGAACCAGATTCTTCCTTGTGAACAGATTTTGAAAGAAAGTAATTCTTTTACCAAGCCAAAAGCATAATTAAATGCTTTGGATAAATCATACACTTAAATCACTTCACAAAAAAAAAAAAATCCATTTTCTCTTTTTTTTTGCATATATCACAGGTATTTAAGTATCATATAGCAGCAAAGGCAGATAAATGTACCTTCTTTCTTTAATTCATCTTAAAACCTAAGATAAATATTTTTCTTGAGTAAAATGGTTATGTTTCATGTCATAATTATCCTTTGCACAAGATTTATGCTCTCGCTATGCAACTTAGCAAAAAAGATGTTGGAAAGTCACTGTGAATGCTCAACTTTAACCCCACCACACCAACAGCAGTGTACAGAACAAATCCTCTGCAGGAAGGAGACAGGACATAGACATTGTGGGGGGAAAAATAAGGAAGAGGTATAAGGGCTTATTTATAGCACATGCTTTGCCTTGATTTTGGTACGGTTAATTTTTTTACTGTTTCTTAACTTCATCCTCAGAGGACAAACCCTTCACAGAACTGAATCACTGCAGCTGAACCCACACAATGAACTAATAACCTCTGTAATAATTTTTGAAGCCTTATTCTCTTTTTTTTTTTTTTCAAATGGGAGTTGGTAACTGAAAGAATCCTGCCAATTATATTGAAGGGATTTGAACAAAAGGAGAAATTGCTTCACAGCCTTATGACACAGCATCTACAGCAAGTGATGATGTGGCACAAAGCAGTTTTTAAAATTTTACTGGCAAATCAGAAGAGGGGCCACAAGGCTGTTATTTCATGTTGCCTTCCCACAAGGCTCCTTACCACAAAATATGGCTTAGAGAGACCTTTTGTTCCTCCAGCTGGGGTAGGCTATGTCTTAGATGATTGCACCAGCACAAGAACTTGCTGCCCTCCACAACTTGAACTTCTCAGACTTCCAAAGAGTAAGTTTTCTTGGTAAGCAGGAATAAAATGAACTGATTGTGTTATTTTTCAGTGAAGAGTGATTCATGCATGTTATATAATATTTAGCTTTCAGCAATTAAACTGCTTGCAAATAGAATTACTGAGCTCTGACTTGATTACAGATGGTAAAGAATCAAGCTTCTAATATTTTCTATTGTTATTCAACTTTGTAATTATGTGTTCTATCATATTGTGTGCATTTGACCTGCATTTCCTGTTATCAAGTTTCGCCTGGCATGAGTGTTTTAAAGCTAGTTAAATTCTTAGAAATATTTCATGAAGAGGTGTCAGTGTCTCAGTGTTTTGAGACAAAACCTGCAAGCCTGGCAGGACAGTTACTATTCTACCAGAAAGATACTCAGCTACAGCCAAAGTATCAAAATGTCTCCCTAAAACCAGCTCCTCCCTCTCCATTAAACCTGTAGGAGAGACTTTGGCACATATTACTTCTTATTTATCATTTCATCGGACATGATGGGCGCTCTCTTCACATTGTCCACATGGCAAGTAGATCAATCCCACAATGGCCTGATTCCTCAAAGTGAGAAGACTTACCTGAGTTGTCCCTTCTGGTTTCTAAGGACAATTGTGGCACCAAGAACAAAAATTATTAACTGGAAGTTTTGTGACATGGAGTAGAAGTGCTGGGAGAACAGAACCAGAAGGTGAAGCTCAAGTTCTGGACTGCAGCTGAAGAGGGAAGAATCAAAAGGAAACAAAGAGCATGAAATAGGCAAGGGGGACAGACTGGGATTTGTTCCACAAAACCAGAAGGCAGTCATGGGAGTTAGAAACAGATTTTAGATAGACACCAACTGGACTGATTAGAAGATATTCTGATAGACACGGCCTGAAATGTGAAACCCAGTGAATTCCTCCTGAAGTGCAGAATTCCTTCTCAACCCAGCACAGTGCATTTATGCAGCACTGTGGTGCAAGGCTGCTCTATGTCACTGCTAATTGCTTAATTACCTCGAACATCCCACAGTGCTGCAGGGATATGGAGTCCCTGGCTTTGCAAAGGACCTACCCAGAGAGGAGTTCCTAACTCCAGTCAAACCTAGTTTTAAGGTTTGCATCAGTTAGGAAACTCGACTGCATTCAAATGCAAAGTTAGATATGCAGCTTAGGCAATACCACATTGACACCCAGCCACTGGCACACACAGGCTGTGTCACACAGCACGATTGCAAGGATGCATCAAATTCCAATAGTTTGTTACTACTTTTCTTCTTAGAATTCTCTCTTTCCTGTTCAGTTCATAGAATACATCACACATTAGGTAATCACTGCTAGGAATCACCAGAAATGACTACTTGTCTCACCTCCTTTGTTACTGCGAGTGTTCAGTAAACAAATATTGACAAAGAGTCCCTTGGGTACAAAACATATATTAAAAAAAAAAAAAAAAAAAAGAATAACTGTTTTTCTCTCTCTGCTTCAGGGTATACTGAGCAAAGTCTCTTAAATTTTTCCATGACTCCTGTGGTTTGACCTGCAATGTAACATTGCTGCTTAAATTGAACAGCTTGACATGATTCACAACTCTTATTCTGCCAAATAAGCAAGGTTCCTTTGACTGCATAAACTAATCTAAAAGTTAGACTGGCTTTGAGCATCAGAAATTTGACCTACAAAATGATTTGCCTTTCACAGCATCAGGATTTCACCTCAGAAGGGTATTTGGAAGGTAAATTAATTCACATCTATAAGGAACATATGATTACAGAAGCAGAAGAAGACTACAAAGTAAACTTACCACTAAAGATTTTATACCATGTGCAATGCACGATGGTTGAATTGTACTGGCTTTAAATAAATGATGGGAACAGAAAAATCACATCATCCTTAATACCAGTACTAAGTCAGTCATGTTTTGTGGAAAATAAAAAAACAGCACAAAATGCCACAGAACATACAATTTGCAAAGCCACGTAAATTTCTGTTTTACTTAACATACAATATTTCCAAGTAATCTATTTCAATGTTCCTTTTATAGAAACAATACTGTTATGGTACCCTTCAGTACCAAGCACAGTACAGATGGACAGTTGTTCCTTGCCTGAAGTCAGACCAGAAAACCTCTGTTTACTTCAAGGACAGTAAATTTGTTTTTTACATGGAAGGTATAAATCAAAACTTGGGTTTCCTAGTAATGTCACAGACAGTGTTGCCAAAAAAAGGCATTATTCTACTTCATTATATATTGCTGCTACTCTAAAACTTCTGTGCTATTTACTTTATAACTATCTAAAACTTAATGTTTCCTCTCATCAACAGGTCACAACATATCAATTTAAATATGGGGATTCTGAGCCACCTATTGGTCCTTCACCTCCTTTGGGCTGCTTTGGTCTTTTGTCAGTATGAAGACTATGATTTTGAGGATGAATACGGTGGGGAGCCAGATCATCAACTTCCATACTATTTTAACCCGAATGCCCAAGCTGAAGTTCCTCGTTTTCCTTTTCCAGTTGAGTGTGCCAAAGAATGCTTTTGTCCACCAGCTTTTCCCTTATCCATGTACTGCGATCACCGGAAACTCAAGACAATACCAAACATCCCCAGTCACGTTCAACAACTTTATCTGCAAAACAACAACATTGAAGCTGTGCCTGCAGGACCATTCACTAATGTTACCTTCATAAGGGAAATTAACCTCAGCTACAACAATATTAAATTCCATATGATTGACCATGGTGTTTTTGCTAAACTTTCACACTTAGTGCAACTTCATTTACAACACAATGAATTAGAAGAATTTCCATTCCCTCTGCCCAGCTCTCTAGAGAGACTTCTCCTTGGTTTCAATAAAATTTCCCGGTTACCTGGAAATGCATTGGAAGGCTTGCCCAACATGACCACGCTTGACCTTTGCAGTAACTTACTTGATGACTCAGTATTCAAAGAAAGACCCTTCTCAAACATGAAAAATTTAATGCAGCTCAACTTATGCAACAACAAATTACAGACAATGCCTCCTGACCTGCCACCATCACTTCGGCATCTTTCTCTTGAAAATAACTCCATTTCTCATATTCCAGAAACCTATTTCCACAGACTTCCTCACATCGTTGCTCTAAGAATGTCCCACAATAACCTGCAGGACATTCCACACAACACCTTTAATCTACCCAACCTTCTAGAACTTAATCTTGGACATAACAAATTGAAACAAGTGTTCTATATTCCAAGAAGTTTGCAGCATTTGTACATTGAAGGCAACGAAATTGAAAGTAGGTTGATGGTTAAACTTTTTAAAAAGCAATAAACTTAGAGGATTTTGGCACTGGTTGTGGGAGGAGTGTGGGGAGAATATCATCCTGTAGTCTTTGGAATGCAATATAAACACATCCTCAGTTACTTGAGACCAATTTCAAATTAGAGAAGATTTAATTTTTGAAGCTTTTCTCTAATTCACAGTTCTTTGTAAAAGTTAATACCAGTTTTTCATGTAACAGCTAAAATTTTTTGAAAATTGCTTCTGATTTAGCAACTGATAAAAACATACAGAGAAAAGGAATTACGAAAATATTTTATTCTCATAAAACAGTAATTACAAATCCCTTACCTCACAACCTTGTATTTTGCAAGCCCCCAAACTGGTACCATTGTCAGTTACAAAACTGATTTAAAACATAGAGAAGGGCTGTATTACCATGCACCAGAAAAACATTTTCCATTTTAAATTTCTAAACCTAAGTTTCACTTTTGCAACAGGTCTAAAACACAACCACTTTCTGCATTTTAATTAATATTTTTTACTCTCTTACAGACATCAATGTTACTGTGATGTGTCCAACTCTGGACCCACTGAACATCAAGCAGTTAACCTACATACGAGTGGACCAGAACAAGCTCACAAGCCCCATCAGCACCTATGCCTTCTTCTGCTTCCCTCTCATCAGAACCATTTACTATGGAGAGCAAAATGTCACTGTCAGCAGGCCAAGTCAGCTCAGAACACCGGTGTTCCGGCGGTTTCTAACACCAGAGGAATTCCAGGAAGCAGAAGACAATCATGAAACACTCAATCAAGAAACCGAAGAAGATCATGAAGCAGAAGACAGCTATTTTCATCCTTACTATCACTGAAGTAATCATTAATAAGTTAATAAGTATATATGGAAATTTCTCATTAGTCTGAGTTATTCATATCTATTCTAGAACAACTGGGCAATTTGGGATATTCAAGATGCATCTATAAAGTAGAGATAAGAGTTTAAAGTAGGTAAATGTCCTATTATTGGTGTAGTAAAAAACAACACTAGGAACAAAGAGAACTCTCCTGAGCATTAGATAAAGGTCTGACACATAACCTGGGTTGATGATGGGCTCACCTTTGGGTGAGCAACCAAAGTGAAAGAAAATTGACTTGAAAAGCTTCTCTGTTCTAAAGTGATCCAATTGCAAAATAACTAAAATACAAATCAGTGCCATAATTCAATAGGAACAAGTGACTAAGGCCAAAAATCCATCCAGCTCTACATACTACTGCTGACAGCAGTAGCAAGGAGACGCTCTAGAGAACAGGACAAGAGACTGAGATTACAAAATAATTCCACAAGGTTCCTCCACATCTCTCAGAAATACAGATATTTCTTCTTCCAGTTTCAAACTGGACAAGGACATCACAAATATGGAGCTTCAAACCTTCCCGATATTATGTTTCAAGTGTCCTGACAAGCTGTATTATAATACTCACTTCTTTGGTTGTCCTTTAATTATCACAATCTTTCAAAGGGGATTTCAGCTTATTACTAACACAGGCAATAAACAATCTTTCACCAAGCTGCTGGGATCTAGAGAAAAGCATGTGCATTAACACAACTGAACCATTAGCATTTATATTTTCCCTATGCTTCAGCCCATGTTATTTTAGAAGACACAAAGAAATGTAATATAATCTTTGCATTTAGAATTATTCATCAAGTAGGACAGGTACAATGAAAAGCATTGCAGGTTTTTTAAACTATTAATTTATCCCTCTGCACAGCTAATACCAATTAGCTGTATTCTGCTTCAAAGTACAATCAACATTGCTTTAAGTAACCTGAAGAAAACTTTGAGCTATGCAAATTTTTTATATCTTATGCCTAGAAACAGATCCAGATAACTACAGGGGAAGATAACACTATAGAGCACCATATTGCCTTTTTTTATCACTTCTTTATTTTTCAGCACTTTTTCCGTGATAGAGCTTTACTAGCTGTGAGGAAAAAAATCCCTGTTTTCAACAGCAAAATTAAATTTTTGCAAGTGATAGATCCATACATCATACTACCAACTTTGCATAATTTTATGTAGTCTTTTTAGTTGTCCTACACTTAAAAGTACAATGTAATCAGATTTCTATTAGAATTTGAAAAGCTAGGCAGGCTTCATTTTTTCTCTTAGAATTTCAGGTTTTTTTTTTTTAGGCCGATATTAGTATTTATGGTTTCTGATGTATAATCTGAAATATTAAGAAAATGAAAATACTTAATTACTTCTTTTTAAGAGAAAGATTTATTGTAAGGCTATGAATATAATCTTTAAGAATATAGATAGACTTTAAGGACAACTAGTTGTAAGAATTTGTGGGTACAAAATTTATTCTATTGTTATTAACTTGTGGATCTTCAGCCAACTAACTCGAGAAATCTGCTCCTCTCTCCTTCCTCTTTTTCTTATTTGCATTTTGAGCAGATCCAGTATTCATAGCAAACTATTTTATGGTCACCTTACAAATTCACAGCACTACAGAATGTCCGCTTTAAAAAAAAAAAAATTATTAATGTTTATCACCCTCAAACACCTCTGGGTTTCTGAAAAAGGAACACATGCATGTATTCATTCCTTAAGTACTCAATATCACTTATGCACACTATATATAAGAATTTAGATATATCTATAACTTTATTCCTTTATTAATATATACATGTAGTATATTAACCTTTCAGCTATTTCAGATTTTAAGTGAATGGTGCACAAAATGCAAATCTAAAATAAGAGGATTTTTTGAAAGGCTTGCTCAGCTTTAAAAATAAAAGAACACTATCCTGCTGTAATATGAATATTACATCTTTTATCACAAACTTTCTGCTTTTTAAAGACATTTATTAAACAAAGCTTAGCTTTAGTTTTAAAGTAGAAGTCAAAATATTGATATTATATATATTTCTCAAAGTCAGACTGGAAATTATTGAAAATTTCAGAGCTGTCTTACTACACTTGACTCATTCAGGTGGAACATGAAATTTGTATTACAAGCAGAACTATTATAACTCAGTTTTCTTTCAATTAATATTATCATATAATCTGTAGCACATAGGACACTTATTCCAGAAAGTCTTTTACAGTGGCCAGAGAACTAAAGACCTGGTAGCCTCAGAGAAATGAGATTTATAATAAAGTACTGGATTAATGGAATCAAACTGAGTGAAATTTGCTCTGGTAACACAGGGGATGCTGTCTGTAAAAGTCATGATGTTTTTGCCTTCCAAGTATCTTGGAGTTCTCTGAGGGAATCATGAAGGACGTGGAAAAGAGAGATCCTGGTCCAAACAGCCTACAAAAATTCCTAAAGGTTTTTAAGGAAATTAAGTTGCCACAGATTAAAAGGCAACATCACAAATTAAAATCAAATAAATTATGAGAAACGGCCTAAGAATAAATGGTCAGTTCTTGCTGTGGAGGGGATCCCACTGGTGGGAACTTAGCAGAGAGCCTGTGCTGGAATTTATTCCCTTTAAAATGCTAGCAAGAGATAAACAAACCAGGCTGAGAAGTGAGATGCCAACAATGAGTGCTAAGCGTTGCTGGAGAATGGCTGCAAAAGTCCTCAGGATGCTAAAACAGCCAGTGGAGCTCATCACAGTTAAATGAGAAGTGATGTCCGTGGAAATGATGATCTTAGTTCCACATTAAAACTAATGAAGGGTGACCTCACCAACATCACTCAGGGAGCGAGACTCAGAAGTGCTTCAGTAGCAACAGCTCAGTGAAAATACTGGCTCAGCGCCCAGGAGTCACAAAAAGGAAACTCAAATGTAGAGAGTAACTAGAGACAAATGGAAAACAAGAGACATCAAGACACTGCCATAAATCTGTGGCTCACCCAGACATTAAATGCAGTATTGATTTCCAAAGCCTCAGGTAGCTGGTGTAATTACACAGGGCATGATTGGAAAAGGATTAGAGCAAGGTCACCCAAGGTAAGGCCTGGCTTCTATATCAACAACATGGAATGCACTAGGGCTCAGCAAAGAGATGGCTGAGGGGGATACAGAAGATACACACAAAATTATGAGTTGCATTGACAGCAAGGGTCTGGGGATCTGCTCCAGTACAAGGGAAGGAGCCATCAAATGAAGCTCATGTGTCCTGTGTACCCGAGGATACAGTGGATGCAGCAGCAATTTTAGACATGGCATTGAGAAAAGACACAAACAGTAATTGAGTTCCTTGGAAGAGATCCATTAAAGGTTGTTAAATGAAACACAGTAGGTACAAAAGTGCTGAGCTGAAAATAGCTGGAGAATGGAAGAACATTTGAAGACAGGATAGAGACAAGGATCATACATCATTGTTCTATTCTCTGTCTTCCCAAAGCATCTGTTCATGGGCATTGCTGGACACAGGACATGGTACACTAACCTTTATTATTAATTCCACACCAGTTCTATGTTGTCACGATCCTGAACCATGGTAATGTGCCAGTACTGCTCCTCACTGCCACTGCCTTGAGACAGTGTAAAAGATACTTGCTTCATTTTTGCTCTGGTACTTACTTACATGCTATTTATTTCATCAGTAACAGCAAAATCTAACAATGAAATAGCTTAATGAGTTTGTTTACAGCACAGTCAGAAAACACAGAAACAAAGCTTGATCTGAGTTTTAACTCTGCATCTCCATGAGCAATTCAGGTAAAGTGCCAACCACCAGACGTTATTATAGAAATCAAAAGAAAGAGAAATAAAAGTATTTTAATCCAACTCTTTATATTTCTTTCTTTAGCCCAAAAAAGGTGGGAATATATTTTGCTTTTTCCCGATAAATATTTTTTACAGTTTGCTTCAGTTTATTACTCTGATAATAAAAGTTATGTGATGAGGACAGAAGCTCCTTTATAGAAAACAGATGTTTTGCAGTTCGTGTTTTCTGACTTAGTTTAACACATTCACATTTCACTGTTACATTACAAATCCATTTTCTTCTTTGTTACCCAACCTGATCATTGTGAGCTATTAAGCATAGGCATTTCCTACCTGAAAAGCAGGAAAGGGGAATATACTATATTTTTAACCAAAAAAGTACACATTGAAGAGATTTCACTATCATTTTCCAGTACTGCTGCAAGAGTGTGAACTACTCAGCTATAAGCCAATTTGTGTATACACTACTGCAACTTATGGAATTCCACAAATACAAACATTTTTAATGTTTTAACTGTTTTGCCCAAAATTTATATTTCTAACAACCTAATTAATTTAAAAGGAAAATAAATAGAAATACAACCTTGTAATTTGTTGCATTAATTCATCATCTACAGAGAAAAAAGAAAATCAATTCCCCTATTCTAAAAGCAGAACACAAGGAAAACAGATAAATGTGAAGATGAGCCACGAACACAGAGAGTAAAGCAGATGCTATGAACAACATAAGGAACAGATGCCTGGAACACTGAAGTAAAATATGGATAAGGCCAATGATTCTTGGAGCCCTGGCTCAAATGTCCCTGTGGACATAGTAACAGCTCTCAACAAATGATGGTATTGTCATAAGGAAGTAATGCCAATTCTGGAAGGAATTCTAAGAAATTGTAATAAATTGCAGTAGGTTGGCTTTTGTTTCAGGATATAACTGATGTCACATAGCAAAGCTCAGGAGAACATATGTTCAACAGGGGTCTGGGTAAATATACAGCACTGTTACTCTGGTTATCATTTGTATTTATTAACCATAGTTTGATTTCTGTTTAATATTATGCATGATTTTTGCAATGTGCTTTATTCATTTTTAAGACCATAACTGATAATTTTTTTACTTTTCCAGAAATGCAAGAAATAAAGGTAATGTCTTCAGCCTTAAAAAATTCTGATTATAAATCAGAAACATATGGAAGGATGTTCATACAATCACTTGGTCATTTTTCAGCTGTCTTCGTTTTGCAGCTGGTGGCCCTAACAGTGACCTAAACTAATTTAATTCACTGAGCCTTGCAAATAGTTGCAACTTTTCATAAAAATCTGGAGGTATTTATGCATAACTATTTCATTTCAGGTACTTCTTTAGTGATTCTGAATCTTGAAAAATGTTCTATGTTTTCTCTAGGACATGATGACATTTGTTTTACATTTAATACTACCTCTGAACACTCCTCCATCCCTCAAGGATGCTGAGTTTGAACTGAGTTTGCTTTACACAATGACTCTTCTATAGCACCACCTTCAGTTCTCAAACCAGCAAAGAAACCAGGAGATTGCTCCCTCCTCCGTGATACTTTTAGTTCCCAGAATAAATGCAACTCCATCATCATTACTGGCACTAAACTGCCTTAAAGCACCTATCAGGACCTTAACAAAAAGCAGAAGGGAATGAAGGGGTCTGAGAAGTTTCATATCATACATATATGCAGCAAAGAGTTAAAAGTAGTTTTAGAGAGTAGAACTAATTCCATATAAATATCAAAAGAAAAGGCCTGTGTGTTAGAAAATAAAACTTGTGTAGAAAACCATTCCAAAATGTTATTTCTTTTAGGTTAAAAAAGGAGAAAATAAAAATAGAACCATCGATTTCAGTTCTAACATCACTTAATGCTTTTGCCCTCTTTAACAGTCAATCTCTCACTGCTTGCAGATTATTATGTACATGTTATCAGGCTGGTGCAATAACTGTCTTTTCCTCCATAAAACCTCTTCTATTATAATTACTGCAATCCAGAACAGCTGTCAACATTGTGAGGTGTTTAAATCACACTCCGCACAAGTTATGCCACGGAACCTCCAACATGTTGCCTTCCACATGAAGCAGAAATATCACACACAAAAGAAAATCCAGCATTGTGCCCAGGTCTATAAATACCCAAGAATCTTTAAAAGCTTTCCTAATTTGTCCAAATCACATTTTTTCCTACACAGATGTCTGGCCAAGAGAAGACACTGACTGTGAACATTCTGTATAAGGGATTCCCAGCACTCACCATAAGCACAGGTCAGCTGAGCAATAATCCATAGTACTTTTTCTCAAGAACACTTATAAATAGTAAAACAGAAATGGCAGAAGTTGCCAATATCATCCTTTAGAGATTGTGATACAAGATGAAAGCCAAGGTCTTTAAGCAGCTGCAAAATACACTTCCTCTGTCTAAACACAGAACAAACCTGAGTGATTGAAAAGAATCTCAGCTTTGGTTTATTTCATAAGGAGTATCTTGGAGCAACTTTATGGGACTCTCCCTAGTGCTGCCTCATAGCCTCATTAACCCCTGCACCCCAGAGGTAAGGCCCTATGTTTTTTCCTCCCTCATTTTCTTTTTCCAGTGTTCTGCCTCCCATTGCACAACCTCAAGTCTTTATATAAGCAGTGCCAGCTCCTGCCCCCTTTAATTCCCACAGGCACCTTAGAGAAGTCATTTCCAGCCTGTCTTGCACAGATGAAAGTTTACCCCACTCTGTATTGACATATAAACTAAATACTAGATTACTTCCCAGATGCTGAAGATTTAGTAAAAAAAAATAGTTACCCTCATTTCTGTCTTGCTCTCCTATGTTTTTTCTACCTCTGCCATCCACACCCATCCAGCTTCTCACTTTTTCTCTCCTATTATTTGTTGTCTAACATGACAGAAGAAAACCTTGGAGAACAAATTTTACACCTATTCTGTATGCTACCCTTTTCAACTAAAGCTAAGTTTTCCTGACAGCAGAATCCAGAGACCAGAATTCAATCCCATTAATCTGGCTTGGGTTCTAGCCACTACAAGAAAAGAAATCTTGTGGTTCATTTACACCTTCAGCTACACTTTATATCCTTACAAAATGACAGGGAAATTACTACTGTTCAAATTTAAGCCATAATTCCATGTCAACAAAATTAGGAAAAATAACCTTTTAAAATGCCTAACAGTCCAGCTGTAAGCATTTTGTGGGGAAATCAGTCAGAGCAAATGAGATATCATGGGGAAAATAAAAAACCACACCATGGACACATTACTAAGGTCCTCTTCAAAAACTGGAGCTCAATGAGTTAATCACACAGCAGGCTTAGGTTTCCAGGAAAGAAACCACCTTCCAAGTACATCGATCCTTGTAACCAGAGTCCAAGCAATAGACACTTATACATCCAATTTCCAAGCACTAGAAAAGCACTCTCTGCTTGTCAGGGTGTTTTCTGTGAGCTCCCCTACAGCCAATGCATATGAACCACATATTTCATCTCGCATGATTTGGAGATTGTGGTTATTTCTAGTCACTCTGAGCAGGAATAAAGCAGTTGAAGGAAGCAATACTCCCCTTCCTTGTTTGCAGTCACCCATACCAACTCCATCCTTGTGCTAATCTGAGCATCTGGTACATGTTCAGATAAAAACTGGTTCTATCTGACATTATTTGCTGACACATTTTCTTCTTTCATGACAATGCTGACAAACTATGGGATAAGGTTACTACTTTATTTGGCACTGTGAGCTACTCCTTGATGGCATCATGCCAAATAAACTACTTAACATCTCCCTCTTTGAATGTATTTGTAAGGAAGTATTCATGAGCTTCTGAGAAGTGCCTCTATTGCAGTGAGTACACATACAACAACCTTTTTGTGATAAGCACAGAACCAAAATCTTGTGACCCTGATGAACACAGACTTTTCACGTTTTGTGCAGAAGCTGTTCCTGAAGTTGTCTAAAAATCCAGACCCTCTTCTCTTGCAGATCAAAACAAAGTGTTTCCTTGAATGAAGACTTCCTACATTTTCAAGGCCTCATTTATCTAGTAGCTTTCCCCCATTTTAAAAAGCTGTCATATGTAAGGAAAAGATAAAGCTATTCCTAAGACAGTCTATGTAACTGTGAAATTTAGGATTTCAGTACTTAAAAAATAAATTATCATAACACTATAATAAATATATTTAATATTTTATATCTTGCTTTCAAAGCAAGATATAAAATACTTACTATGTTTTTCATAGTAAGCATTCAAATACTTGTTTTGTTTTTTTTTTCCCCCTTAGAATAGTTATCCTTTGATTACATTCAAGCACTGGAAACATTTGGATGCCTCAGAGACAGAGGAAATCCTAACATGGATGTTTGGCAGATGGGTGGCAGCTGGAAAGGGTAAGTACAAAGCAGAGCTGTGTCATTACTTCCCAGACATGCACAAAGGCAGGAGGGATGCTAAGATGGTACTGACACTGCAGCTTAACCAATTCCAAACTCCTGGAGTCATTGCTCCAGCAGAGTAGCATCCAATGGGATTCATTCCAATGGCCCAATTTCCATTATTACTGAGCCTCTTCCCTCACATCTCCAATTCATCATCACAGCATTATCCTAGAGCAAGCTTCAAGTCCAAACTATCACATTGTTAAATTTGCATATGAACTAAGCTACAAACATTTTTATAAAATCCAAATGAGTTCAGAAACTGGTGGTATTATAAACCCAGAAAGACTTTAGACAGCAGCTGGCTGTAGCCACTCTGCAGATTTCCTACAGACATTTGGCTGCTAAACAAGGCAACATTTAAAAGAAAACTTAAGCAAAAGGTCCACCATTTATCATCAGTATTACTCTAGAAAAAAGAAAAGAAAAAAGGTATAACAATAAAAGAGAAATGACAGAAATGTAAATCTGGATATATTCCCACTATATTTTATTGCTACATACTTTTTAAAGACTTGAGAAAGTTACTCTATAAACTTTCAAAGTTGGTCTGTCTGTCTCCCATTTGTGCTGACTGCCAAAAATTCATAATGAGGAAAAGGATGGGGGAGGAAGAAATGCATTACAAATCCAGAAGACTGCTGCTCATAGTTCAGATGGAAATTCTACACCTGGACAGTGTTCACTGAGTTATCTGTAAAACTGAAACAGAACTTTATTCAAAGAAAGTATTTTCTGTGAAACCCATTTTTCAATAAACTGTCTAATAAGTCAATTAATGAAGGATTTAGACATTGATTGTCTAAAAATCTCAACACACCACACAAGAAATTCCAAAAAATGTTTTTCCAGAACTCCTCAGACTGATAAGTTTCCATTTCATAGATAGGTAAAATTTCCCTAAACATACACAACTTGTAATAAAACATTTTACTATTCACAAAATGTGACTAATACAACAGACGTGTGTTTTGGCTCTACCTCTGTCTCAGAAAGCAGCTGCTTTGTCTCTAGGCTGAAGCATTGCACAAAATGGAAAACACATGCCTTATTAGAGACCTCCAGTTTGCACAATTAATATTTAATTTACAGAAAAAGCCTTAGCAGACATAAAGAGCAAATCACCACAAAGCAGAAAGCTGCCATTTGAACAAGGAACACCAAAAGTAGGATGAGCTAGACAGGCTTAGCATTTGCAAATGTTATGCAGAGTACAACCCCCTGCTCCAGGATATTACCTCTCACTCTGGGACAGAATGCTGGCAAAGCATTTTTACCCCATGGAAAGCACTTTTCAGACTGTCAAACTTTGAGAGAGTATTCAGTTCAACAATCTGGATGTAATGCATAACTTGAACCTAAAGTACACCAACAAAAGAGTAATTATAGATAAGGATATCTGGTTTTTCAGTGAAGAGCTTGGAATCTGCTAAAAAGGTAGGTGGACTTTTTTCCTAAAAGTAGATTAACTTAGAGCTTAAATAAAACTACAATAAAGAGGAGAAAAATGCTGTGCAAAGATTTATTTTTTAAAATAGTGCATGCATATTTGTAATGTTTCAAAGATCATGTTGCAGCCTCTTCCCCTTTCCTGCCTGTAAAGTGCCCAACCTGTATAATATTCTGAGGGTATTAAGTTATCTTCTCTTGTAAAGTAAAAGACAATGGGAGGCTTTTGTTATAGAGCATTTAGGTTTGAAAACCCTTATTTTGACAATAAAGCAAAATGCATTTGAACCTCACATATTTTAATTAGTTAATCTATATATATATATCAAATATTTAATAGTAACAAAATTGTCTTGCTTTTAACAAAGATAACAAACTGGGAAACAAACAAATGCAATTAAGAGAATATTTTCCTTATTTGTTATAAAATGTTTATTATTTCCCAGTTTCTTCTCATGTTAAGAATAGGTTTTATAGAGTCTAATTAAAGGATACCAAGAGTTAAAAGTTGTTCCATGTTCCTTATGTGTTAGAAATCACTGCCAACAAGCACTCTAGGCTTTAAATATTGTTTTGATGGATTGCATTTTCATTTCCAGTCCCAAAGAAAGTGTTCTTCAGAGTCCAGGCACGAGCAGATCTTCACCAGCTCACTGAAAACCACATACATTGTTCTGGGCAAGAATGGAGACTTTGCAGGCTACTTTTTTTTTGTTTGTGTTTGTACCTTTGGTTAATCCAGCACCACCTCTACAGCAAGAATCACTCCAGTTTTATGAGTATGATACAGATGTTGCCATGGGAAGCCTCACCCAACAAGATTATGAAATGCAATCCAAGGATATAAGAAAGGTATTTTATTTATATTTTCCCTTTAATATTTTTAACTAAAACAAGCATTATATGAAAAAGGTGTTATGTGCATGCATGCGAGTTTTATGGACAAGTCCTAAAATAACAGGGAAACATACAACAAGTTCAGACATAGGGAAAGCCACTCAAACTAAAACCACAAAAAAAAAAAAAAATTACCCTTGCTACAGTCTGAGTAAGCCACAGAAGGCAGGCTTGCACAAATAAGGCTAAAGCATCATTTTAACTCTGCTGTTCTTACGTGCCTGCAATCATAAGAGTTTCAAGAACCGGATATATTAATTATTAGCTCAACAGTTTTAACTATGTTGTATTAACTCAGTGAGTTTGCTTAAGAACAAGGGACGGTGATTTTTTTAACTATCAAAGTAATAATTGGAACCCCCCCTTTTTATTGAACATAATCTGCCAGTATAAACCACAGTTCCTCTTTTGACCTGCCAAACAATCAAGTTTCTTGCCTCAGTTTTTCAGAGGTGGGTGGTTTGGGTTTTTTACAGCTCAACAGTTCAGCAGTCCTGAACTTCTATAGAATGTCCAGTGCTGGAGGAGTCACTTATGCATTAACACTTTGAGGGGCTTAATAAAGAGAATATCCCCTACATCTCAGGGCACTCACCAGCAGCTCCAAACAGAATGTTTTTGTTGGGTGCTTCACATTCCTGCCTCTGAATTTCAATACAACAGCAGAAGACACAAAGCCGTGGGAGAATTAAGTGAAGTGCCACAACCTCAGCTGCCAGGGACAGTTACAAACGTCACATCCCCATTCAGACCCAACCAGTACACACCAGTAGAGAAGGAGATACAACACTGCTCAGGGAGAAAAAACAGCAGCAATTGTCCCAAGAGTAGTTGCCAAGGAAAATACCACAGATCCAAACCAAGTGGTAACAGCCCAGTATGAAAAGCTCAAGGAGGTTTTCATTAATATTAACTGTACTTGTGACAATAACTTAAGCCTGATAAGCAAGAAAAATAAAACAGCAAAAGATAGTAAGCAAAAAATTGCAGCCCAAATACAGAAAAATCCCTTTTGTATACCTTTTTTCTATTTCTCAAATCTACTTAAATTACAGCTCTCCACTGTTGATTAAAACTATCAACTACATATTTATAGCAAATAAATGTCTTAGGTATTTTTAAATCTGACACCTGCCACAGTGATGAAGTAACACGTTTTCGTAAACCCATGAAAACAGGACTATATAAATGACTCCTAACTAACTGGTGACAATCCACTCTGAAGCAAGTCTTTAAAAAATACGAAACCTGTTAATTTTAACCAACCAGGCACAGCATCAGATGACACTAATCAATAAGTTGCTTGCAGAAGATTGCTGCTGCTTCAGTAAAGGAACAAGGAGTATACCTTCATGGAAATGGTTCCAACAGATGTGCCATAGACAAATCAAAGTCCTCCTGGCATTGCTGTAAGCTGGAGGTCTTCCGAAGGCCAACACTTCTGCTTAGGATAATTCTAGGAATGTAGTCAGTCATTATTTCCATCAGATCAGGTCTCTATTGACATGTTTTCATTGCAAAATAATTAATGAGTTCCTTATGTGCAACAACTACATTGACACAAGTGCCAGTGTTCCCAGTTTACATCATGGGGTGCACAAACAGATCTCCTATTCAGTTATTGCACCAATTTTACTCCCCAAATATTCCAAGTGTTAACTGGAACTGAAATGCATGCCAAATGTTTCCTCAAGCATGCCCAGTCAGAAATCTGTCTTGCATACAAATTTAACTCCTTACTGTATGCTTGAACACACCATTAGACTTTTACTAAAAACATCAGAAGAAATTTATTACTGTGATTATTTGAAACCACAGCCACACCAGTCTTGAATAAAATTTTCGCAATTTAAAACACAAAATCTTAATTTCCACAAGAGAACAGAACCACTCAATTAGATGCTGTCTCACATCTGGACTAACTCATATCATTGAATATAAACTACCAGACCTTTGTATTATAAGATGAATAAATTATTTTGCAGAAATTTGAAGATGGTTAGAGTATTTAGATGTAAAGTGTTAATGTGTCTGTGCAGTAAAGTGGAATAGGCAGGTGGAATTTAAGTACGTGAGTAGGCCAATATTCCTTCAGTGCATTCCTTACATATGCAAGTAATGAACTTGTGGTTATAATCCAAACAATCTTCTGCACTGATACTCCATAGTGAGGAATTTTTATGGCTGATCAGCAAATATTTTTTAATTTTAGGAATTTAATGGTATTCTGCAAATTACCAGGTATAATTTTAATGACATTTCCCACTGGCAGATATTAGCAGTACATTTTATTCTGCTAAGAAGGCCCACCAAAGACTACTTTGATGGTTCAAGTAGGAGACTGTGCTAGAAACCTTCACCTGGGACAGATAAGCTGTGCCAGCAAATGTTATTAAATGTCCCTCAGGAGCCAAACCAGCTGCAGCCATACAACTCCACTTGTTCCATGAGCAGTCCACGTACTCAGAAGTCTCTACTAGCACAGATACTTCAAGGTCCATGTCCTCACGTGCCTAATGAACCTATCTTTGTGAGCTAACTTCTGCAGAAAGCTTCTGGGAGGTTTGCTGGAGTGTAGCTGGTAAGCTGACACCCCCAGCTGCCCTCTACCCAGCATTCTGGCCAAACTGCTGCCAGAATCCTACTGAGAACCTTTAACTTCTTAAGTGACAACCCAAAAACTTCACTAGGACAAACCAAGCTAGCCCAAACCAGAGCCAGAGCCTGAAGAGGCAGACACAGTGGAGAGCCAAGGGACAGATGATTCACAGGCTAAAATGGGGTCAAAATGACAGAGGCTGGCCAAGATACTTGTTTCTCAGGCTTTATGTCAAGCCTGAGGGGTTTGTTTTGCAGAATAAAAAAATTCCCACAGTCAAGTATACACAAGCAACTAAATACCAAATAAAACACAGTATCAGAAGGAGCTTGAAAGCTCTTACCTGCACACTGCACTTGCAGATGAACCACCTCTGTGCCTGAAGGAGGGGAGCGTGGGGGGGATTAAGAAAACTAAAAAGGGTTAATTTGTCAGCACTCTCAGTGTGCAAGCAGCTCTTCCACAGAGCACTCCTTCCAATGAAAACCTGACTGCTGTTCCTTGCATCACAAGAGGCCACAATAACCCCTGCAGTGTTACAGGCTGGGGACGGTGTGGCTGGGCAGTGCCCAGGCACAAAGGGACCTGGGGGCACTGGTTGACAGCCAGCTGAACATGAGCCAGCAGTGTGCCCTGCTGGCCAAGAAAGCCAATGGCTCCTGGCCTGGATCGGGAATGGTGAGGCCAGCAGGAGCAGGGAGCTCATTCTGCCCCTGTACTGGGCACTGGTGAGGGCACACCTGGAGTGCCGTGCCCAGCTCTGGGCCCTCAGTTTGGGAAGGACATTGACACACTCGAGCACCTCCAGAGGAGACAGCGAGGCTGGAGAGGGGCTGGGAACACAAACCCTGTGAGGAGCAGCTGGGGGAGCTGGGGGTGTTCAGCCTGGAGAAAAGGAGACTCAGGGGTGACCTTATCACTCGACAACTCCCTGAAAGGTGGCTGTGCTCAGGTGGGGTTGGGCTCTTTCTCCAGGCAGCACTGACAGAACCAGAGGACACAGCCTTAGGCTGCACCAAGAGAAATTTAGGTTGGATGTTAGCAAAAGGTTTTTTACAGAAAGGGTGATAAAGTTCTGGAATGGTCTGCCTGGGGAGGTGCTGGAGTCACCATCCCTGGATGTGTTTAAAAAAGATTGGATGTGGCACTGGGTGCCAGGGTATAGTTGAAGTGTTAGGGCTGGACTCGATCTTGAAGGTCTCTTCCAACCTGGTGATTCTGTGTGAAGAGGTCCTTTCTGTGAGCAGCCCACACCTTAAAACAGACTAACATACAGATCATGGAAACAAATTACTCAATTTCAGCTAATACCTGCAAGGAATGTGTTTATAAACTAAGTTGTCCTGCAATTGAAAAGATGCAATGACTATCTCCAGGAGGAATTATGAATAACTTTAAATGCAAGGACATCTCAGTCATTTTACTGAGATTATTTGGGTACAGCAACAAAATACAACTTATACTCACAAGAATCCTATTTAGTTTTGCATTATATGCAAAATCCTGATTGTCAAAACTGTTTGTAAATACCCACCTATTGTAAATGCAGGTGAACCTGGTGGAAAGAAATGCTGATGTCTGACTCCAGTTCAGAAGGCTGAATGATTTCTTTATTATAACTATAATACCTTGATATACTATTTAAAGGAGATACTAAAACTACATACTTACTTTTTCTAACTACCATATCTAACTCTCACAACTCGTGAACCTCTCTGAGAGCCCAGACACAGGTGGATTGGATTGGCCACCAGGCTCAAACAATCCTCACCAGAATCCCATCAAGCAATCACCCCAGGTAAACAATTCTCCAAACACATTCCACATGGGAAAAACAAGGAGCAGAAATAGAAATTGTTTTCTCTTTCTTTCCTCTGTGCTCCTCTATGAAAAAATTCTGAGAGAGAAAAGAATGTGCCTGCCACACCACCAGTTAGATATTCCTTCCCACCATATAGACTGTATTTTCTATTTCTATTTTGTGTCTACTCTCCTTTCCTGAAGAACTTCAGTTTTCTAAGAAGCACTGGCAGCACCTTCCCTTCTTGCCTTTTAAAGTGAATAGTTCACATGTAAAAGTAACAATACATCAGTCAGCCAACCTATAAAAGCATTTTAAAAATTAAGTGTCATTGGTAGGTATATTGTAGGAAGCTCACTTTAAAAGATGTTATTTCAAATGCATGTAATGCTCTGTGGCTTTTTGTCTGAGGTTTGTATTTTAAAATAACAATTGTTCTCTCACAAAGGATGGAACAAATGTTTCTCTTGACACTTCCCTAATGCTGCAAAGAGATGACAGCCAACTCGATGTCCCACCAACAAAGGACACAAGTAAGTTAACTGATATGAATATTGTCATGTCTAAGCCATTGAAAAGACTGTATTTTAACATACAAATCTAAAGTGCAAAGGATAAAAAGGCTACAGAATTAATCTTTTAGTTTATGAATACTTTCATATCTCCTATGGAAAACCTTGCAACTTCTGATGGAGCAGGCTGAAAAATTTAAAGGATCCTCAGGGAAACTCTGAATACACAAAGCACAGCTTTGTAAGCATCTCCACAGACTTGTCCAGTCATATTTGCCATTGAGCTGTACCCAAGTTAAATAAGTTAGACAAGACAACGAAGAAAAACAAAATACATCCCCCAGTAAGTTCCACAGTTTAACCAAGTGATGATGAAATACTATGTGCTTAAATTATTTCAACAGATTTATTTGAACAATTGGCTATTCTCAAAGTTTACATCTGATGATCAGTGAGGTCAATGTTTAAAATACATCACGAACATTCTTCACTTTCCAAAGCTTCCTACAGACTCTGGGTACATTGTCCAGGTTTCTCCTAACAAGCCCCAGTGCTCTCTGCACATGAAAAGGACAAAGTTTTTCTGCCAAACAGAGCAGTGAGAAAAAGAGACACTTATTTTGTGTGTCTGTGATATAAACTTCCAAAAATAACTGACGATTCAGCAAGACCAGTGGACTGTCAGTGTCTACCAAAGTGCTAATTCAAGGTTAATTATTGCCAAACAGCACCTGTCAACAAGCCCCCATCAGAAGCTGAGCAAGCCTCCAAGAACATCAGAGCTTCTGGACAGAAAAGCATAAAAACTATTGCCTTTTTAACAGTGACAACGTTGTTTGACATTTTCCATTTCCTACACAAACATAAGAAAACAAGCCACTAAATAAAAAAAAAAAAACACCCAAACCACCAAATAGGGCAGAACTCTGCAGTGTAAAAATGATGATGTTCACAAAGCTAAAACTCAAAATCTTCATTCTATTCTCTGCAGTGCTGCTGTATGAAAAAGAATTACTGTTACATGCTGGCTTCCCAGTATTGACCAGCTGCTTTTCTAACTCCTCACTGGTTGTAGAGGCTCCTGTTTTGCTGTGTAGTGACAACTACCCCATGGAATGACCCTGCTGTCTGCATTGCAGGGTGGAAGCCAACCAAAACTCTCAAAATATAGAAAACACAGCACAAGACACAGCAGTGGTGATGAAACAGGATTCAAAGCCACATTCATGATATATATTTGAATATTGCTGGCAGAAAAGATTAGAGCAAAGCAGAAATTACTGATACTTTACACCTGTCCATAAGAACTAGGACAAGCCAGAAAGGTCTCAAACTACATTACATAAAGTTTCTCTCTACATAAAACAGCTGCAAAAATCTCAGTATAAAACCAACAGAGATATTGTGCATAGGGCTCTGAGCAACCTGGTCTAGTGGAAGGTGTCCCTGTCTGTGGCAAGGGGGTTGGAATGAGATAACCTTTAATGTCCCTTCCAACCTAAACCATATATGAAATATAAACATAATTGCTGGAGTTTTTATCAAAAGGTTTAGACAAAATAGTAGCTAGGAATAAGACAGGATATTGTGTGGCCTGCCAGAAATTCTCCAATGCACTTAACAGTACCAAAAATGCATGCACTGCCAGGTGTTTCTCCTTGTGGGTTTGGTTCCAGATGTGATATTTAAAATGGTCACAAACTTGCAGTTGTCACACTCACCATACTCTTCACCAACTAGAGATTTAAACTGAATTCAGGTTGATTAATAGCATTTCACATGCTCAGGTAAGAATAGAGATTATACTCAGGGAAATCACACACAATAAACAGAACAAAAAAACCAAAACAGTTGAGAACATAAATCTTCTCAGAACTTGGTGCAAACAGAACTTTTTAAAAACCTAACAATGGGAAATCTTAAAAGACACTGGAGAAAACCCTATTTTGAGTAACCAAGCTTAAGTGAGTGGAGTAATGCTGTAACTGTGTGCTCTGCCCTTGCTGGCAGACCTGCCCACGTGTCTGCTGTGTGTGTGCCTGAGCGGCTCCGTGTACTGCGAGGAGATCGACATCGAGGCCGTGCCCCCCCTGCCCAAGGAAACCGCTTATCTCTACGCTCGCTTCAACAAGATCAAAAGGATTGCAGCCTCAGACTTTGCTGACATTAGTAAGTGACACCCCAATTTCCATCTCTGTTTTAGAATACAAAATGGAAAGGCACAATGGACATGCATTTTGGACCCTGTAAACATCTTAATACTCCCAAACAATCAGGCAAAGAGCAGATTGCTAAAAATAAAATTCAGCTCTGCATCCCAGACAGTCTTTAGTGACCAGGCAGAATTTTTCCTTCAAATGCTCTAGGGACAGGTCTGCCAGCTATCTCACTCCACAGCATGACAAATTCTTTGAATATCTGAAATCATGTTATCTCTAAGACCAAAAGAAGGATCCAGAGTATTACTTTAAGACAAAAACAAGGATCCAGAGTATTTGAGTATTTCCCTTTTTTATTTTTTCAATTAAGACCAGGAAAAAAAACAGATGTCAATTTTAATAGTATTTGCATTTGTAGATCACAATTTAGATGCTGCAGCCAACAGTATAACATCTAGCATATACAGCCATACACATTTCACATGCCATGTAATTATAAAGTTAATACTTAGATTTTCTTTTGTGTAAAGCTACCTTAAGAAGAATTGATTTTAGTGGAAATAGGATAGAAGAAATAGAAGATGGAGCCTTTTCAAAGCTTCTGCTGTTGGAAGAACTTTCTCTTGCTGAAAATCGACTTGTAAAACTTCCTGTTCTACCTCCCAAACTAACAACATTTAATGCAAACCAAAATAGAATCAAGAGCAGAGGAATCAAAGCAAATGCTTTCAAGGTAAGGAAAAACCCAATAATCTAGGTAATCAAAGTAACCAAAATTAGTAACCAGACTATTTAGTCTGCCACCAAATTCTTTTTCTGTATTTTTTGTACTCTAAGAAACAAACTGTGATAAAGCAGCTTTTGCTTTGCTTTTAAGGCACTGTGGAATATCAGTCATTTGTGCACTCACTCCCTCATGTCCTCCATGTATAAAAAAACTTTCTATGAAATCTCTCACCTGCTTGCTTTCTTTTTTAACATGTAAAGAAAAAATATTCAAAAATTGATGGCTCAGTTAGAGTTCCGAGGACTACAGAAATACTAATAAACAATATACATACAGTAATTTATAGTGGTCTCAGTTTTTATAACCAACATGTTGACACTGAAATTTCCCAAACATAGAAGGTCTGTTCTGCGAATTTCTTGATATAATAGAATTCAACATTCACAGCAAAAGAATGGCTTTTGTTACATCAGTTTACAGGCTATGTGATCAGAAAAAACTACTGATGTCTTGTAACAGACATGAGTTCCTTAACCTCAAGTAATCCCAGCATCAGTAACCTCTCTTTCTGTTTAACAGAAGCTCACAAATTTGGCCTACCTCTACTTAGGACACAACGCACTGGAATCTGTCCCCCTGAACTTACCGGAGAGTCTGCGCATTCTTCACCTTCAGGTAATCCCAAAGGATTTCCTTAACATTCTCTTAGGAAACACCCCAGAAGTTACACACTTCAATCAAACTTGCTCTATTTTAAAACAGTTCCCACTACAGTTTTCCACTGCACCTCTGAATAAAACAATTTACCATATCAATGTGTACAACCATCCAGAAGTTCAGAAGCTGCTAATTCCCATGCAAGGATTTATTATTGTTTCTGTACATCAGGGATAGGAAATGGCAAAAAGAAGCTCTAATCTTTTATGAACAATGCACGTGTGGATTTATTTATGAACATGTTTTGGTTTGCAGTACAACAACATCACCACCATCACGGATGACACGTTCTGCAAGTCCAACAACACGCGCTACATCCGCACGCGGATGGACGAGATAAGGATGGAGGGCAACCCCATCGTCCTGGCCAAGCACGTCAACGCCTTCTCCTGCCTGAGGATGCTGCCCGTGGGAACGTACTACTAGCACTGCTCGTGCCACCCCACACGCCAGCCCCAGGCATGCTAACAAGGATCACTTCTTCCTCTGTTTACAAGCTCATATCCTCTCCCTTACTAACGCTCTTTTCCCTGCGTACCCAGACCTTCTGCTATGTTGCACCGTTCTCCTCTGAAATAGCCATTTCAAACCAGTCACTTTAGTAGTTATGGTGTGCCTCATGCTTTCAGAATCTTTTCTGTTAATGAAAGTGTAAAAAATATATATATGCACACACATTATCTCAATTTTTATTTCACCACGTCCTCTTTAGATAAAATCACACAAAACTGCCTGTTCTCATTCTTTACCAGCACTCAGAACAAACACCACATTTTACTTTCAAATAAATGCAAGATTTTCTTTGAGCAAACCAAAGAGGAAAAATACTTCTGAATTCTAATCCCACTCTTTTAATCTGGAGTGAAATCTTTGCAGTTAACCTTCAAAAGTGTATTGGATGAAAATACAGATGAGAGAAGGTTATTTTTAGAAACAGAACTTCTCCAAGCTTAAATTCATTAACATTTCCTTAAAAACTTGATTTGGGGTAAATGAAAATAACTCCGATTTAGGTTTAGTACACCAAGCAACATAGCAACTGGAACTTTGCAAAGATGTTTTAGATTTCCTTCTGCTATTCTGCTTTGAAAATAACATGTTTTATTTTTACACAATGTATTTTTAAGTGAAATATATCTGTTTTGCTGAGCTGTTCTCACAAGAGCTGTTTTTGCATTCCCAGCTTCCTATTTTAAAACAGTCTACATACAGCATAACAGACTCAAATACCTTTGTTATTAACTAATGATGTAGACCAAGCCTTGGTTCCACAGCTTCTCCTGACAGGAAATGTGGCAATATAGTGAAAAGCAAAGCTGAATTCATGTGTTTACCTGTAAATAAGTATGATTTCATCTAGATGTCAGACCAAAGAAAGAATTACCCTTCTACAACAATACTTCTGATCATTAGGGAAAAATCAAATCAGACTTTGAAGTTACAAAGAAAAGTTGATTCCATCATTTATCTGAAATCAGAGGTAACTTCAAGCATTTCACTCAACTACTTGAACCTCTGCAGCATATTAAAAACACAAATTGACACGTGCAGGCCTCAACACTCAGTTCTTCTAAAACTGGCCATCACTGATAAGGGGCACAATGTTTTTAATTCCACAACTGTAGATTTCTGACATCCAGTTTCTCTCCTCCAATACCTCCCACAGATGTAAAGCTTCCAGACAAATGAATGGCAAAGGTGTGCTAGTTACTATTGCCACATCCACTTTGTACTAATTTTGAAGCTAGTATAGATTCCTTATTAGTAGAAATAGTTAAGGATCAAATGCATGATGATGTATCACTACATCTAAAACATTGATTTTACAAGATATTTTGTATTAGTTTTATTTATCTTATTTAGCTAAGCCATGATTTGTTACTGCTTGTGCTATGGGGAATTGATGCCCACTTAATTTTGAACACATATTTTTGCCCTGAACCCGTTCCCAAGAAAAACAGCAACCCCCAATATTTTCCATTTTAAGTTATTTAGTGTAACAAGAAGGAAATTCCATTGTCTTAATTGAGAACTAAACCATGTCCGGCAGCAATACTTGTTTTCATTTTTCTACATAAATAATAAAACTTTGATGTTCCCAGGTTTTTAGAAAAATATAAAAAACAACTTCAAAGCATGTAAAAATACTTTCCAATGTCAAGCCAAATTTCTATCTGGAAAAAATTAAACCCATCAATTCTCTCGCGTCTCTTATGATAAATGCCTAAGATGGAAAAACACAGCTGTAAGTGTAATAATGTTACATAAGCAGCAGCTTCTGATCTTATTCTCATCACAAATCATTGCTACTAAAACTCTTTTCAGTAAATCACCAAAAATAAATAAGTACCAGTAAATATCACCAAAGATGTGTATACACAAATAAATACATATTTTTTGTAATATATACACACATGTAAACATTCTAAAACCTACCAACACATGATTAATTCTACATTAAGATGTTGTATATATTTTTGAAACATACTAATTATCATCAGTAACACTAATTAATGCTCTTAACACTTTGTGAGCAAACCAAAGTGGACAAGTTGTACCTTCTGAATGTCTCATGAAGGCACCAAGTTCTCTTATGTGTTTTATTTTACTTTCCCCATTCACAGCAAGTTAATCAAAACATGAAGTGAGAAAGGCTTCAGTAGGGAGGATTTCCACCTCCTATTTCTGTGACCAGTACTAGTATCAAGCTGAATGTAAACCATTTTATTTTTTTTCCTATCACTCATTTCTGTTCTGTATTTCCAATAAAACTTGAATTTTTGTTCTTGTTTATCGGTATCAGCTTCAACAACCTGCTCTTCCAGCCATGCCAACATGTTTCAGTTGTTCAGCCTCACAGCAGACTAAGGTTAGAAGGTTATTTGTAGATGTAAATCCATTTTACAGACATATTTATTGTAACAAATACAGAATACTAAGTGAACACTCCACATGCTCCTTCAAAACCTATTTTGAATCGACCTTGAATTGCCATTAATCTCAAAACATTCAATATTACTTGAAGTACTCATCCACTTCTACATTATCCCTTTCTTCTCAAGTACCAAAAGAGGAAAGAAAAAATAAACTACCTTGGGTGTTTTTACACTACACTCTGAGGAAAGTATCAGAAACTATTTTATTTCTACATAGAAGCCTCGGCAATTTTCTTTAAAAAAAAAACAAAACAGATTAATAGAAAAGCTATAAATCCAAGACTCCCCCTCAACAGTTTTCTCTCCGAAACAGGGGAGTCTAGAGAGCAGGTAGGGGAAAAAAAAAATAAATATAAAGATTACAGACTCATTTTAATGTTGTGTAAGTGTGAATATTAACAGGATAGACTTCTGAGTTGGTTTTATGCATATATTAACAACATATGTCTAATTGCTTTCCCACAAATTACTAAAACATTAAATTACAAATATACATTCCCCTTGGCAATCTAGTTATTTGAATTGTCAGATTTGATCTTTGAACCCTTTTATTAATTCTCTTACCTGAGAAAGGTTTCTGTTTCAAGATTAAATGATTAGCAATGCTAACAAAAATAAGGTCTAAAATACTCTTTACACAGTCAGTCATATTTGGTAAAAATTCTCCCAAACTGGTTTGTCTTTCAACTTTATCTTTGTCTTTGACCATGGAAATAAAAATACCTTTAGAAAGAACATCTTCAATATTGACAAACTTCTAATGTCTTCAATGAATTATCTTCACACATTTTTTAACAATTAGTAGATAATTTCATTGTTTATACTCACCATCTGAACAAATACTTTTAAAAACTGCTTATATAACAACAATTTGAAAATTGTCTCCAAAACTCTTTCCTATTTTTTTCTTTTTATTATATTTTAAAATGAGAAATATTTAAAACAGATCACTAAATCACTGTCCCAGAAACCACAGTCACTGGTGATCTAAGGATCAGAAGACATCAAAGGAGGCTGGAAAAAACAATTGCAGAGTGCTAAAGCTCTTGGTGCTCTACCTTTTCTATGGAGGGATTAGAGAAAAGCCCTTAGACAAAAGACAGCAGGATTAGGCAATGCCAGTTCATTGCTCACCTGAGGACTGGATTTTTTTTTTTTTTAGTGCTATCAGAAAATAGAACACCTTTTTTGTGTTCTGGTTGATTGGATAATAGAAATTTATTAATTCAGCACAGAGCTCAAAGGCCTAAAAGACTGAAAAAATAGGAAATATTGCAGTTCCCACTTGATACTACAAGCTGAAAAGTAAAGATGGTGTTGAGTTTAATGACAGTAAATTCTTGAGGTACATAAAACTCAGCCAAGAAACCACAAACAATTAAGCAGCTATTCTCTAACATAAAGCATCACGTAAAATGTTTTGTGTCTGTAACACTGTAGTATTTTTACTCCAAGGATTAGTTGTTGATCTTAAAACCAGCACAAAGCCAAAACAAACAAGCCAAACACTGGTAATTTAAAACTAAGTTCAAATACTATGTTCCAGTTAGGAGGGAGTAACAGTTTATTTTCCACACAAGTAAAACACTCTAGAACTGAAAGTGCTATCATCCAAACACACCCTGACACATCTTCAAGAGAAACAGTTCTAATCCTTCAAAATCAACATTTATATGCCAAATACTACAAGTGTTATTTTCCTTTAATTTCTTCTTTTTCCTTTTTTTTATCAAAATAAAATATAATACCAAAGCAAACTGTCTTTCTTCTTCACAGAAAGGCAGTCTTATTTTCTTTCACCCACGAGGAGCACAGCAATTGCTGCTCAATTGCCCCTTGAACACAGCACAAATTTTTAGCTCATATTCTCTTCACCACCACATACAAAGCTAAGATCCTATATTCTGCTAAAGGCAGCCAGTTTCACTTCTAATGCTCTATCTTACTAAACTTCTTAAACAATAAATATTGTACTAATAAAAAAAGACTTGATAGACACTACCTTGAAATGCAGGAAAGTGTGTCTACGATGTTCATACCACTCAGCATAGGTTGAAAGGCTTCTGAAAAATGTTAGAATATCTCCACATTCTTCAGTGCTATAAAATAAAAAATAAATTATTTAACCACTCATAATCAGATGTATCAATTTGATCACCTAAAATTCAAGCTTAAAAAAATTCATTAGCATTGTTTGAATATGAAGTAGAAATCACCCAAAATAAGAATTGCAAAGCTGAAAAAAGCTGTAATGATTGAAAAAGAGGTTGAAGAACACATTCCAAAACCAGTGTTTCTAGTGTTAATCTTATGTGTAAAATGTGGGAACAAAGTAGTCACCTGCCAAGTCTTTTATTCTTGTTCAACTTCTTTTCTAAATAAATTCTAAGATGTTGCATGGTAAAACCTAAATGGTAAGATTTCCCAAATTGCATCACTAACCTTCAAATATTCCCAAAATCTTTGTCCTCACCAACTACCTGCCTCTGCCCACATGACATTCAGCTTTTCAAGATTAACCTTGCAGCTTCACTAGGAAAGGAGGCCTGATGACACAGGGCATCTAAACCAAGACTTTTGTCAGACAGTTAAATCTTGATGTGATCTTGTTTTCAGAGCAGAGGGGCTCCAGCCCTCTGAACATCTTCCTCACTCTCCTCTGGACCTACTCTAACAGGTCCACCTTCCTTCTTATGCTGGGGAGAGAGTGGGAGGGAAAGATAGATATAAATGTTTATTTTTTGAATTTCTAGTAAGAATCGGGATGGAGAAAGGAAAAGAGATGATATAAGGTGACAAACTGTCAGGCAGCAAAAAACCATACATGCAGGGCTGTTGGGGAAAAGAGGAAAAAAAGCTCATAAAGGGTGTGCAGTTTTCACTAAACAAATGCAGCCAGAATGCAAAGGATGCAAAACTCCACAAAAACCACATGTCAGAATACCTGAAGTACCATGATTATTTAAACATAAGGGTGAAAAGCTTCATGTCATTGTTGATAGGAAGCCACAGACAGTTATTCATCATCAAAACACACCTGGCAAGCACTGTTTTGGAAGTACAAATATTTATTTTGGTTACTAATATAGGATTTTACAAGTTTACAAAACCGGACTGAGGAAGATACCTGACTGATACTTGAAAATATTTCAAAAACTTACAGTATTTAAATTTTAATGTAAATTTGACTTTTAACATCCTTTCTGAGATTAGCTATTCTTTTTGGATTTTCAGAACAGCTGAGAGCAGACTTGAGGCATTCACAGAATAGCTGCAACAGTGGATTACCAAGTCAGTTCAGCCTTCCCAGGGAGAACTGTGCTTTCAATCCTGCTCTATTTAATACAGAGGAACAGCAATCTAGTTACACAAAGAAACTGAAAAAAAAAATACATTAAGGTCATTCAGATATTGAAAATGTGAAAGAAAAGCCAAACAAATTTTATCCCAGCCTGGAAAGAAAAGCGTCATTAAAGGAAGTTACCACAGTAGTCACAGCTGCCAACAAAGTCAGGCCAAGATGACAAAACCACTGGCAGTACGGGGAAAAGTGAGTCCCTGGAAGGACACAGACATTGATTTACAATAGTTCATCAGCCCAGGTCTGGGAGCTGTTTTTAACCACAACTCTGAATTCTACATGTCAAAGCCTACACATTCTATAGGAACTGTGGACCCTTGGTAACAACTGCCCACATCCATGCCTGGAGAACAGATTCCACACAAACTGCACTGGGCTTTTTCAATCTCCTCTTGTGGAACAGGACAACACAAAGCTTTATTACAAAACTACACACTTGAAATTCTTTTTGAAGAACTTGGCTATTTTTATAAAATCCACGTTTATGCTATTTAAAATACTATCACAAACATTGTGACCTTGGCTTTTAGTTTATTTCTTTTTTGCCTCAAAATAATTTTTAGGTGATGCAGCAGATTAAAAGTTTCAAGGCTAGATCATCAACAGAAAGAAAAAGTTTTGTGTAGAAGTTCAAAGAACCAGTTTCAAATGTAGTAATTAGTCAACCAATATATCTGAGCATGTACTTTTCTCACATAGCACTGGCTAAATTCAAGATAGAAAACAACTCAGTGTTTAGAAAGGGGGAATCTGTTGGCAAAACCAGCTGTATGTAAATCCATATTGGCAAAAAAGTAAGAGACTGCATAAGAGCACCAGTTCACTGAACTCTCACAGCATCAAATCTACCCATAAACACTCATTCCTAATTAGCCCAAATTAACCTAATTCCTCCTGCTGAAGTCAACTACACAACATGCCAAGGAAACATGGAATAAAATAACAAGGTAGTAAGAGAGTGGATGGCAAAATTCAAGTCTTTTATTTTGAAAGAATTTAGCATTACAAAAATCCACTTGGATCAGAAAACACCTGTCTCCAATGCCAACATCCATGTTACAGAGAAGTCATCCAAAACCAGCTAAAAGGATATTCAGGCAGAGAGTAACTCTGTCAGGTCAAAATCATGAGCTCTTCATCCAAATATTCTTTCACTTTCACAAAATATCAACAAAACACAGAAGTAGGTAAGCAGTGTAACTGTTGTAAAAGTACCTATGCCTCCTTTAATATGTTCCTTTATGTATTTTAAGGGAGAAAATATTTTTTAACTCACTGCAGAATGCAAGACTTCCTACATTAGCATAGAAAACCAAAGCACAACTCAAAGCTGGGGATAGAATTCCTACTTCCCTTCATTTGCAATAGACTTTGCCCATGCAGCATTTAATAAAATGCATATTTCCTAAATCCTGCACTCTGACTTACAGATTCTAACTAGTTAGTAAAAAGTAAGAGCAATTTTCATACTGCTTAAAATCTCTATTTGCCTAAGTAACCCAGACAAAGGTGAACTCCTCCAACAATTAATGGGGTGTCAAGCCAAAAAAAGGAAAAAGGACTGACAAGAGTTTTTTAGATGTTGTGGCTCTCAACACTAGTAAAGTATAACATAAGTAATAAGTGGTCCAAAGGGGACACAAGTGAAATCCAAAAAAGACAACTAAATATTGTGATTCCATTTGCATACATCTGTTATTGCCACAAAATAATTAAGAAATTATATTAAAATATACCCACTTTTAAAAAATGTACAATTCTTATATAGAGATTTTTCATTTATAAATTGCAGCAGTACCTGCAGGCTGCTGAATTTTGCTTTATTTAAAAAGATATTGCTCAAGTGTTCCAGCATTCCCCTATTTTCTTCCAAAGCAGAAACTGAATGCCAGGTTTTTAAACTCTGCTGCTCTTAAAGACAATTTTCTGACACATACTATGAAAAAAAACAAAGCAAAAAAAAATATTAGAAAACTGGGGAGGGCAAAAAATCCCAGCCAGGAGACAAAACAGAACAGAACTAGACAATGGATTAGGCAAGACCGGGCCAAGGAAGCAAAAGAAGAAAACAAACTGGTAGGGAGGCTGAAAATAAACAAAACAGCAGGAGACCAGATTCAGCTGGTCAGAAATGGAGGGAAAAGAAGGGAAGAGGTAGGAATTTTAGGAGCAGACTAAAGAACAAAGGGCTAGTTGGGAAAAGTCTGAAACTGGACATGAGGGGATTACAACTTGGAAAAAGAAATGAGGAGTAGCCCAACAAGGGGATTGGGAAAACAGGCCCTGAAGGGAGATCACAGACTGAATGGAACAGGGAGGGTGCTCTCAAACAGGCACTGCAGGCATCAGCCATGGACTCACTGCCTCACACTGGCAGCACACACTGCAGCCAGGACAAGGCACCCAGGAAAAGTGAAATTTGAAGGTGTTATGGGGGACAAGTTTGGGTTGTTCCCCCCCTCAAAAGTATTTTTCAGCCGACTGACCACATTGATCCTATTGGCCACGTGGCTGCAAGGGTATTTACAGACACAAGGCCAACAGGTGGCACGTGCAAAGGGAGGCTCAGGAGAAGGCACTGACTGCTTTGTTGACATCTTCTATCATTCATGAAAACTTGTGCTTATTTATGAATACTGGCACAAGCTGAAAAAGGAGAAGACACAAGGACAAGACAGCAGCGCTCCAGCCAGGATGAAATAAAGTCTGCCACCACTTCAACACATTCCTTTCCAGTGTTACTATTAAGTTCCAATACACTTCTGCTGTCATAAAATACTCATGAATAAAGCACGGCAATTTCCTTTTCTAAATCCCACTTCTTGAGAGTAGTCAACTGCTCTTCCCAGTTTCACCACAAGCTTTAGTAGATTTGTATGGAAATCTCAAAGCCTTTAAGTAAAATAATCAGTTCTCAGTAGAGACTACTGAAGCCTGAGGTGACTCAATAGACCTCTCTCTTCACCCATCTGTTGGCCCTTTCCCTCCCTCCCCCACCTAAAAATAATAGAAAACAAAAGAATTAAACCAATGACTCAGTGATAATGTATTTGTTCTCAGAACAGCTTGCCAGCAGAATTCAGTGGAATACTGCAGATAAATAATTTGATCATTTACTCGTCATGTTACCACAAGAAGTTGGCACACTCCAGAAAATAATTAAAAACAGCATTCATTCATACATTAAAGTTTTAGTATGTTAATTTTCTTAAGTCATTGCACAAATACACTAGTACATGTTTTTAAATTATGTTTTTTAAGATATCAGTGAAATAAATCCTGTTGCCAATAAGAAAAATGGAATTGAGAGCTGAGAATCAGAAACAGGCAAATACTGGAGAGGGGCTCTGGATGTGCACTTCAGGCATTCCCCACGCTGCAGCTCACATGTGAGGAACAACATCTGAGGAACAATTATATTAATTAAGATGTAATAGCTGAGGCTGTCATGTTACTTTTCTCTTCAAACAGCTAAAACACACTATAATCCAAAACCTGGCCCTGTTTAACATGAATTTGTAATGGTCCTTCCAGATCTTAACAATCATGGCTTTTCATCTTCTCTCCGGGATACAGATAAGGGATGGGAAGTGTTTAGGTTGGGCTAAGGACACATCACATAAAGACACTGGCTGCCAGCAATTTACATGAAAACTCAGTACTGCATTTAGTATCCCATATCCCACACAATAACTTGCCTTGAGCAAATAATTCCATCTTACCGTGACAGAAACTTGCTCACGTTTGAATCTTCTGTGGATTCCATTACAATGCTGAGATCACTAACAACAGCAGACACTTTCTCATTGTTCTAGATTGGAGACGTAACAACAAAATATTTTAGAAATTGCTCTGGCAAGGAGAAAAATGTGTGTATTTGCATATAAAAATATAGAAAAAGTAGATATAAATGATGCTAACTACTATAATCCTTAAAATAGCATTTTTAAAACTACAACTTGTGTGCGTAAACAGTTTCTTTAATTTCAAGAGTAGCACTATTACCCACACAAGGCTTTTAGAATAACACCTGAGTTTGTCAGCATAGAAAAAAAATACATATATATAAAGGAAGGTTCATTACTTTTTTTCACATCTATCTCACTTCTTGAGGATTCTTCTCATATTCCAACACAACCTTGAGCTGCCACATATACCAGAAAACTCACCTATAAAGGTTTTATCTGTTAGTTTTGGGCTGGTTTTTAAATTTTAAACCCTACAGTTTTGTCTCAAAATATTGTCTTTTTTACAATTGCTGTTACTCAGAAATATGTGTGGGATAATAAAATTATTCTAAATTAATTAATAAGCTGTTAAAGAATGAGAAAAGGTGGTTGGAGTAGAAATGAAGACACAAAAGAAGTTAATTCTCTTTTCTATGCATTCTTGAACACACCAAAGTAATGGATTAGATACCAGTGAATGAAAAAGCTTAAAATCCTGGTTTGAAGACCATAGGAAATGCCTCACTTTCAACTTCTTATACCAAGTCACCACAAGCAAATGGGAATGTCAAGAGAGGACTACAGGGATCTCAGCAGTCCCTGTACTGCTTGGACAGAAGTCCTGCTAACACTGCCATCACTAAAGATGGGAAAAGCAAAGCAAGGCACTAGAGAGGTTAGTGGATGTACTAAATAACATCAGGAAAAGTCATTTTAGGTTTAAAGCATGAGGTTCAATAGGGGGATGGAGTTGTGGAGAAGCTGCCAGCAGTCAGAAGCTAACGTGCCACCTTCTGAAGGGACTGGTTTGCTAATGGGGGGTTACTAACATGCTAAAATGCCATTGTGGGGCCAAATAAAAAGATTTAAAAGGAAAGCTCTGGGCAAGAAAGAAACTACTTTTAAATGATTGCTTTCCCAAAAGGCTTAGACTTGTTTTGGCTGATTTTCAAGCTCATGTCCTCTCCTAATACTTAATACTATGGAGGCTGAGTTAACTCTATTGTGACTTCACTACTAGAATAAATAACTACAGTTAACAGTGTGAAGAAACTATTCCTGATCTTCTGCTGCATACCAACAGACCTGTTACCTGCTGGACACTTCCCAAAACCAGCATTTACTCCTCAGGACAGGTGAAACTGGTTATAACTGCACTACCTTGTCCATGCTAATGTCAGGACAGGTTATTTTGAGTACAATGTACTTCTAGCAAACAAAAAAAATTCATGCAAAAATCACTTCAAAAGTATACTTTTACAGCTGAAGTGAGGGTTTTTAAGTTTATATACACCGGGATTCCCTATCTTATCAGCATTCAAAGTAGCCCAAGTTTTAGACATTAGGCAGCCAAGTGCTGCCGCTCAGTGGTGCAATGGCTTTAAGCACCAATACCACCGGCAATAAATTTCACACCCAGTAATGCCTCTGAGCCCCACTGACACCAAAGATGTCATCATGCTGCAGGAGATGCAGCTGAGAAACATTCTACGTGCAGCTTTATATAAACAAGTGTAAAGAGGAATCATGAAGATCACAAGTTTTAAGTCACAAATGGACTTCAGAGGTTGCTTATTCAGCTAAACTATTGCAGTTTCAAAGGATAAAATCCATGTGTGGCTATCTAAATATTCAATTCCCAAATTAATAATATGGCTTTTCTAAATAATAGAAATAACAGGATAGACTATAATAGGAATGAATTAATCTTTATTGTTCACTCTAAGTCCCATTGCATTAAATTAAAAAAAAAAACAAACAACTTTAAAGCTGAACTGAAAAATCAAGTTTTCGTGATGTTAGAAATACCATTACAAAGTACAACAGTGTTAGAAAAATACTATTGCAAATTGGGATAGAAACTATTTTCCTTTGCTTAGCATCCTGAATTCTGTGCTAAGAATAGAGTCTTAGGAAAGAGCTCCCTCACAGAAAATCAGCAATCATTGGTGTAACTTGTGGCATTGCTGCAATGACTACTCACATTAACCAAGCCCACACAAATATAACCAAAGGGAAAAAAAACCAACCCAAACCAACAAAGAGAGTTGCTGAAGTCTGTAGTGTTTTAGCTTTTCCTCAGTTTCTTCCAGAGAGATAACATTTGGCATCTTCTAATTTCCAGAATAAGATAGGTGACTCTAGAACATGCTGTGTGGGATGAAAGCTGTGCTGGGCCAGGGTGAGGCCCCAGCAGGCACCTGGCAGAGCTGAAGGACACCAAGTGCTCCCAGGGCTTTACCTCAGTGTCAGTCTGCAAGAGCATCCTGCAGGGAACACCTTTTGGGAAGGAAAGGTGATAAAGACCTGGCAGTACTGGGTTAACAGTTGGACTTGATCTTGAAGGTTTTTTCCAACATAAAGAATTCTATGGTAACCATTCTGTGGCTGATCACTAAACCTGACCTATCTACTAGCAACTATCTTGCTCGGATGCACACGGAATTCCTAAGTTGGGTCCAGATGTTAAAGAGCCAAAAGAACACACTGAAACTTAGATTAAACAGTTGAAGGTTTCAGCTGGAAAAGGAAGCAGTGACATTTGTCCATTTGAAGTTTTGCTTGGTAGTGGGGCTTTTTTAAAACCATACATAGACCCTTACCTGCATTTCAAGAAGCTGGAATTCCAGTTGGAAAGGCAGGGAGTGACACTTCCCTGATAATTTGTGCTTCTGCACTGTCCCATTTTGAGCTGTTATAAAATCAAGTTAACAAAATAATCAATTACACTTCTATTCAATAACTACTGCATTTCTTCCCTTAGTCATATTTAAAGTACCAACTGTTACCATTCTTCATGTAAAGAAGTTTAAGATACTAAAAAACACCAACAACTAACTCCACTTTCCCCCTGTGCAAAGCACAATAGTATTCTGTCACTTTCCTGTGAAAGAAAGGATGATATTTACATAGGAATGATTTTGTCAATGAACCAAATCTTACTGTATTTCAAGTAATTGTCTTTCTGCTAACAGTGAATTAGAACAGAGGTTTGCAGATGAACTGCAACCAGTATGCTCAGTAAAGGGCACAAAACTGCTTACTTTTTTCCACTGTTTTCTGGGAATGGCTAGTGAAATGAAACCCAGTAAATTCTGTTAAAAATAAGAGATCTGCTTCTAGACTTTCAAGCTGAGCTTTCAGGTCAGATGGAGATTCATGTCCCTTGGTTTCTCCCTGAGTTTCTCTTTGGAATGAGTTTCTAGAATAGAAAAAAACAATAAAATCAAAAGGGCAAAATACCCAGACATAACATGTCAATACAGCAATATCATTAACTAAAAGGCATTGGTAATGGGATCTGATGGCTTTCAGACCCAAATCAGTTTCTAAGGGGTCAAGTTTCAGTTGGGTCACATTGCTGGAAACAGTAAACTATTCTGACTGACATGAACTCTTTCCATTCACTGTCAGGCAGACACAGTTTTTATTCCAAGTCTGGAGATGCAAGCATCCGTTTTGAGAAATGTGCAAAAACATGCAAGAAAAGGGAGCCAAGATACCTTTACTCATATAAGTGACTTATTTTATCCATGGAGTCTACATTTACTAACATAAGGAAAGTCCTAGCACAGAGTCAAAAGCTTATCCCAAACAATTTTGACAAAGAAACTCTATTAATCTAATAAATGAAAAAAAAAAAAAAAGGCATACATTGACTTCAGTATCTCCTCATCAGAAAAGAAGGTGGATTCTTGTTGCATATCTTCATACTTTTCTGTCAACAGCCTAATTTCTTCTTCCAGTGCCTGGATTTCATCCTCATAAGCTTGAAAAATGCCCTCGTCCATTTCTCAGAATCACTGCATAATACAAAACAAGGATTTTTCTCAGGAACAAACAAGGAATCAATTTTTAAGAAACACAAATATAACATTAGGCAATTGTTTCAAGATGCAGAGCACTGCACAGCCTCCCAAGACAACAGTTAAATCAGGGATCTAATGGAGTCAGAGGCTTAAGAACCTTTTTAATTAGTCATTATTTGATCCAGGAGTGCACTCAGCTGTTTTACATTTGCTGTAATAGAACAACAAGCTGCTCCACAGGTAAAAACCAACTGCAATCAGATACAAAAATGGAACCCAGCTCTGATCAATTGACCTAATGACTCACTTGGGCAGACAAGGCACAGCTGCTCCTAACACAATCTGCCTTCAGAGTAAACAGCAGTACAGAGACACTAATTGCAAACACCTTGCACCAATAATTTAAAAAATAAACCTCAGTTTTCAGGAAAAATAATCATCTGGCATTCAGCCTAGCTACAACACATTCAGAAGTGTGTGGAAGATATATGCAGCTCAAAACTAATGTGCTAATTTTTTTGACCTGGAAAAACCCAACATTTAGTTTTGTGTGTCTTTAAACCACCCCTACTCTATGTGGTGTGCAAGTCCCACACCAATATCCTTCAGTAAAAGGGGATGAGGGGGAAATTGGATTTTATCCATTTATTTCATAGGAAACGGTGCCTTTATAACACACATAAGAAAACAACATCGAAAGCACGCTTTGCATTAAAAGCCTGCTTAATGAATAAAGGAAGAATATGCAATTAAACATTCATCAAGTCATCACCAATTTTTTTTGAACTGGATATGGTGAAGAAAGTCATGATCACAATAAAGAGAATGGTGTGAAAAACAGAAACATTACCAGAGCCGGAACGTTACCCCAGATCAGCTGATCCCTCTTTTAACAGCAGGAACAGGAGACATAAACTACTTACAGCTACTTAAACTCAAGGATTTCACTAGGCGGCAGAAAACTCAAACACTAATTCCGACTTCAAAGATTCTATATCTAGGAAAAAATACCTACTCTTGAATCAAGTAAAACAAAACTTTTACAAATAGTTCTCCTCTTGTATAGCCTGTGAATATTTATAAATATTTGTGCATTAACAGCACATCTTGTACATTTCTACGCACCTGCCCGTTTACAGCCCCGAGTATTTGACTTTATGCAGCCACAGGAGGAGCTGGGAAGCGCTTTGGAGCGTTTGTGAGACCCGAACTGGTGCGTTCCGTGCCCGCTGCTTCCCTGCGGCCCTTCAGACCTCGCAGGGCGCTGCTGAAATCGCGACTCGTCCGAGGAGCCGGGGCTGACCCGCGCCGAGGCTCGCAGGTGACAGAGGCGGCCCAGGGGCGGAACGGGTGTCCGAGCAGCGCAGTCGGGAGCCCTGGGAGCCCCAGCAGCCGGCCTTGAGAGAGGAGCGGAGGGAGCCGCGCTGAGGGGAAGGGGCGCTGAGCGGAGGGAGCGGCGCTGAGGGGAAGGGGCGCTGAGCGGAGGGAGCGGCGCTGAGCGGAGGGAGCGGCGCTGAGGGGAAGGGGCGCTGAGCGGAGGGAGCGGCGCTGAGCGGAGGGAGCGGCGCTGAGCGGAGGGAGCGGCGCTGAGGGGAAGGGGCGCTGAGCGGAGGGAGCCGCGCTGAGGGGAAGGGGCGCTGAGCGGAGGGAGCGGCGCTGAGGGGAAGGGGCGCTGAGCGGAGGGAGCGGCGCTGAGGGGAAGGGGCGCTGAGCGGAGGGAGCGGCGCTGAGGGGAAGGCAGCCCTCAGACCCGGCGCGCGCGCCCCGCACTTTTCGAACCGCGCGCCAACCCACGAGCCTGGGCGCTACCACAGCTGCTGCCCGAGCGGGGGGCGCCGGCTGAGCCTTCCTTCCCCTCCCTGTCGAACAACAGAGCCGCTGAAGAATAATTCCCGAGCTCTTGATTATAAATGAAAGCAAAAAAAGCCTTGCTTTGTCGGCTGTTCCCTTGTTCGCGTTAATTTTTGCTCACGTGTTCCGGACAACACCCCCGCTTTTCTTCCTGGTTAGTCACTTTCAAAGCGTCCGCTGCCACGGGACCCAGCCCCCGTGTTCCCGCCACACCTGACCGGCCGGAAACAGGAACCCAGCAGAGGCGAGCAGCCCATCAGCATCTAGCGGCACCAGGAGGCGGAACCCTTTTTTTCGAGTGAGGGCTGGGAAGAGTTGCAGCGGGGGGAGGAAAGGTGGTGGCGCTGCGCGGCTCGCACATGGCGGCGGTGAGGCTGGGCCGGGGGCGCCTCCCGGGAGGGGAGGGGAGGGTTGTGCTGTGCTGGGCTGGGCTGGGCTGGGCTGTGCTGTGCTGGGCTGTGCTGGGCTGGGCTGGGCTGGGCTGGGCTGTGCTGGGTTGTGCTGGGCTGGGCTGTGCTGTGCTGTGCTGGGCTGTGCTGGGTTGTGCTGGGCTGGGTTGTGCTGGGCTGGGCTGGGCTGTGCTGGGCTGGGCTGGGCTGTGCTGGGCTGTGCTGTGCTGTGCTGGGCTGGGCTGTGCTGGGCTGAGCTGGGCTGGGCTGTGCTGGGCTGGGCTGTGCTGGGTTGTGCTGTGCTGTGCTGGGTTGTGCTGGGTTGTGCTGGGCTGGGCTGGGCTGGGCTGGGCTGTGCTGGGTTGTGCTGGGCTGGGCTGTGCTGTGCTGTGCTGGGCTGTGCTGGGTTGTGCTGGGCTGGGTTGTGCTGGGCTGGGCTGGGCTGTGCTGGGCTGTGCTGTGCTGTGCTGGGCTGGGCTGTGCTGGGCTGGGCTGGGCTGGGCTGTGCTGGGCTGGGCTGTGCTGGGTTGTGCTGTGCTGTGCTGGGTTGTGCTGGGTTGTGCTGGGCTGGGCTGTGCTGGGCTGGGCTGGGCTGGGCTGTGCTGGGTTGGGCTGGGCTGGGCTGGGCTGGGCTGGGCTGGGTTGTGCTGTGCTGGGCTGGGCTGGGCTGTGCTGGGCTGGGCTGGGCTGGGCTGTGCTGTGCTGGGCTGGGCTGGGCTGTGCTGGGTTGTGCTGTGCTGTGCTGTGCTGGGTTGTGCTGGGCTGGGCTGGGCTGTGCTGGGCTGGGTTGGGCTGTGCTGGGCTGGGCTGGGCTGTGCTGGGCTGTGCTGTGCTGGGTTGTGCTGGGTTGTGCTGTGCTGGGCTGGGCTGGGCTGGGTTGTGCTGTGCTGTGCTGGGCTGGGCTGTGCTGTAATGGGCTGGGCTGTGCTGGGTTGTGCTGTGCTGTGCTGGGTTGTGCTGTGCTGTGCTGGGCTGGGCTGTGCTGTGCTGGGCTGGGCTGGGCTGTGCTGGGCTGTGCTGTGGGAGGCTCGCGTCCCCGCCATAGGGAACCCTTGGGTTATAGTGTAAAGAGCCCTTTGCGCTTATTCCCGTGCATACAGTTACATGGTTCAGTTCTATCGTTCAGCGTTAAAAAAACAAACCCCAACACCTGAGCTCTGGTTTCCTGCAGCAGCGCGGGGTTTCCTGCAGCAGCTCTGGAACAGAGCGTGTCACCTACTGCAAGTCAAAGGAGTGCTCTGCTCATAAGGTTCTTCATGGCTTTTTAAATGCGCTCATTTGTCCCTAATTCATTATTCTAATCACACTAATTTCCGTGAACGTCGCTGAACTGTTTTGTCTCTGCAGAGGAACAGTGTTCTGGTGTGACACCTGGACTTGGCAGCATGGAGAAGGAACAGGTTTCCAAACGTCTGTATGTTGGAGGGCTTGGCCATACGATTTCCAAGGCTGAGCTGGAAGAAAAATTTGGCAAGTTTGGGCGTGTTTTGGAGGCAGAGATTATTACCAGGAAAGATGATCAGGGTAACAGTTTTCTTTCATCTTTTAAAAATTATTTGCTTTTCTGTTTGGAGCGTGAAATGGAATTTTTGCTTTAGAGACAATTCAGTTTTAAAGGAAATGACGAAACTACATAGAAACTAACTTAATGTTTGTCATTGATCAGGGAATCCTACAAAAACTTTTGCTTCAGTTTTAAAGGAAATTATGAAACTACATAGACACTAACTTAATGTTTGTCATTGATCAGGCAATCCTACAAAAACTTTTGCTTACATCAGTGTCAACATTTCTGATGCAGATCTGAGAAAGTGTAAGTACTTTGTTTTTGTTTTTTTTCCTTAGTTATGTTTTTGAGCCAAAGTTACATTGCTGATAGCTCATCTCATGTTGTCACATCCAGCTGTGGTCATGGCAGAGCCTCTTTCATTTTCTTGTCAGGTTGATTTTATTTTCTTTAAGCTGCAGTTTTGTGGAAGCAGCTTTGCTGAAGTTTTCAGAAATTGCTGTGAGCAGATTGAAAAGATTCCTTGTGACTGAAGTAGGTGATTTGTGAGTTTCAGAGACTCAGAGAATGATCTGGCTTGGAAGGGACCTTAATGATCATCTCATTGCACCCCTCTGCCATGGCAGGGACACTTTCCATTGTCCCAGGCTGCTCCAAGCCCTGTCCAACCTGGCCTGGGACATTTCCAGCATGGGGCAGCCACAGCTGCTCTGGGCACCCTGTTTGTTTGTTCTGAGCCTTTTATGCTTCAAGTGCTTTCACAGATCTGTAAAACACAAATTGATTTCTGTGGAAGGAAACCCAGAAGAAGAGCTGATGTAAAGCTTCTTTTGCAAGGTGCCCCTGGATCTGGGGAATGCTGCCATTAGGCACTTCTGAAGGGAGAGCTGCAGTTTTGGATGTAAACCTGCTGGTTTAAGATTTGGATGTTTGCCCTTTCAGATGCAGCCCTAACCCATGTGAGCAGTCAGGTGTAAGGTCATGCTGAGGGAACCTCAGGCTGTCAGAGGAGGAGGCCTTGTGGAGTCTGTGATGCGCTTTTCTTTTGATGTAGAAAATACTCATTTCCCATCTTTGTTTTGCAGGCATGTCAGTTTTAAATAAAACAAAATGGAAAGGGGGGACACTGCAAATTGAGTTGGCCAAAGCAAGCTTTTTGCACAGGTAGAAACCAATCTTTTCAAATGTATGTTGTTGCTAAAACTGCCCTTTTTTCTGCTTACCTGGTAATGTTATGGCTGTACTTTCATCTTGTACACTCTTATAGTTTCAGTTTTGATAGACTCTCTGGGCTGTTGATTTGTCTTTGATGCTGTAACATGTTTTGCATCATTATTCCCTCAGAGGTGATGGGTGTTAATTCCCTGAGTAGTGAATGGTTGTTCTGTGGGAGGGGATCACTGCCAGCTCCAATTCTGCACCTTTTTCCATGTGTGATGTACCTTCTGGTACAGGCTGGCCACGGAGAGGGAGGAAGCAAAGCTGCAGAAGGAAAAACCACAGAGAAATGACCAAATGTGTCTGTTGGAATCACTGAAGAAGAAGGGAGTTGTGGACTTCCACATGAGAGCAGTACCAGGTACAGAGGTGCCAGATCATAAGGTATGGTGGGGTAGATATATAACAGAAATAAAACAACAAAAAGCAAGCCCCTTGCATCTAAATTCATGCCAAATTTATGCTTTATGTAAAGAAGCTTCATTATTAAGAGTGACAGTCCAAGCTGTGAAAAGTACTCTCAGGAAATGCCTCGTGTGCAGACATGGAGAGGGCTCCTGTCATTCTTTGCAGTGACTGGAAATAATCATGCTCATACTGTCCACTCTTGCTATGTGAAATGAGGAAATGCCTTATTCCTCATTTATACTGGGAATATTGGTTGTGTCACTCTTAAAAGCTTGTAAAGGGAATTATTTCTATGCACCACATAACTTTGGGTGGCTGGGTTGGGCTTCAGCACAGGATCAGGGCCTGCCCGTGCTTACAAAAGTAAGAATGAAGTTACCTGACATGCAAATTTAGGTAACTAAATTTATATTTACTACAAAGTTTTCAAAACTGTTTGTTAAGCACAGAATGGTTTTGGAGGTATTTTTAATTTTTTTTTGTGGGAAGGGGAAAAAGAGCAAAATAATAGTGATTCTGTCTTTGTAGGTACCACTGTTAATTCATAAACCAGAAACCCTGTGCTAAAAACAGGGTTGTAAAGGGTTCTTTACAACAGCACCTGCAAAGAAATTTACTTCTTTAGTATCACTCTTTATTTGCAGGTTGCAGAAAATTTTTTTTTTTTGTTGGCTTTGGTTTATTTTTGAGAAGGACGCTAGCCAAGTTGCATGGTAGGGCTCACTAGAGAGAATAAAGAAAAAAGAATTAATCACATGTGGTTCTTTATTAATGTTTTTGTTATTTAAGAATAAACATTTGTTTTATTCCAGAGTTACTTCTACTCTCTGGGGTTTTTTTTGAACATAATTTTTCTTTTCTTTCAGAAATGGGTTGTTGGAAAATTTGGCAGAGTCTTGCCTATCCTGCACCTCAGGAATCAACAAAAAAATAAAATATCCTTTTCTGATTGTTTGGCCTTAAACACAATTCCCTTCCTTCTTTTGTCATATGGAAGAACAGTTGCTTGACAGTCCTAATTTTTATTCCTCTGTCAGGCTTAATTTACTGAATCCCCCAAGTAAATCCTGCAGTAAGTTTGTGTGACTTGAGTAGTTGTTTTACACTGCACTCAGTTGCTTAAAGGCTTATGGTCATGGCATGAAAAAGGATTCTTTGCTGTCCTTTCCTGCAGAATTCATAAATTCTGCAGAATTCAGAATTCCTGTTCATAAAGCCCTGAGTCTGCCGAAAGAATTGGGGTCTTTCAAATCCTTAACTCAGACTAACGTGGTCAAGTATGACCCCTCAAAGTATTGCCACAACCTGAGGAAGCTGGAGCCAGAGCTGGCACATGCAGCTCCTGTATCCCAGCTCACCTGGAGCCTGGAAGGGGGAGATGACAGCGTGACCAGGAAACGGCGAGGGGAATTCCCTGGGATGAGGAAACCACCGGAGAAAAGGAGGCAGCTGGGCAGAGAGGCCCTGAATGGAGCAGCTGTGTCTGTCCTCTGTCCTCCAAAACACACAGACTCACCCCAGCTGGGCCAAAGATCAAAACCTAAACCTGGTGAGGAGTTGGAATTGCCTCCAGCAAGGAGACTGGATAGGAAAATATCTAAAAACGCTAATGGAGTTACAGCCAAAAATAATACCAGTGTTTCTGATAGCGACCTTGATTCTGAAGAGGAGATCAGAGCAATGGTAAAGAAAGAGGCAGAAAGACAAAAAGCTGAAAATGTTGAGACTGAAAGTGAGCACTTGGAAATTGTTGGAGATAATTTTGAATTAAAATACAGTAGCCACTGGTCCTTAAGCAATTCGGATACCATGACGAAAACTATCAAAGGAAGTAACAAAGAGGAAGAGACTACGGAATGTGATAATGGTTATGATTCAGCAGATACTGATGAAATTATTGCTGAAAGTAAAACTCCAGAAGACTCTAAACAGGGGAGGGTGAAAAATAAAGAAATACTAGCTAAAAAAAAAAGTGGTTTGGTAAAAAGCTCCTCACTGAAACCTTGCAGTTTAAAAGAAGAACACATTGAAAGAAAAGGGAAAATTAAAAAATCCAGAATTGCTGCCTTGCAGAGTACGGCAGCCAGCAGTACAACAGAGACATGTGATAGTGACAGCTCTTCTTCAGAGGCTGAGAAAGGGGAGTCTGAAATCAGCTCTGATTATGAGTCTATGATGCAAAACTGTTACCACTTAGAACTAACCTTGGATGACTTAAAAGCATTGGCTACAGAAAACACTGGGACACCTGTAGAGGCGTCAGGCAGTGAACAGAGTCCTTGTCAGTCCAGCATTGAAGATAATCCCAAGGGTAATACTGTAAATAAACCAAAACTTTCTAAATTTCACCCTGCAGTTAAAAAAAAAAACATCTGTCCTGAAGATATACTGGCTGATATTTTAGTAGGGGAGGAGGATGCTGTTGAGGAGAGCTCCAAGGGACAGAATAATTCACATTTGAAGTATCAGCCCTTCAGAGGAATGAGGTCCCTCTGTGTAAAAGAGTTAAGTAAGGACAGCACTGGCTTAAAGAAGAAGTCTGTAGAAAATTTGGGAGTTGAAGCTTGTACATCTTATTTTGGGGAGGAATCATCTAAAAATCAGCCAAAGAACCGTCCCTTGTATTCACTTGAAGTCAGCAGCAAAAAGACACACAAAGTGCCTTGTGAACAGCATGAGGAACTGCCAGCTGCTGCCACCTCAGCAGGTCAGAGACTTCAGCCTGGTTCCAGGCCTCATTTGCAAGGCAAGAACAAAGGTGTGAGTTCTCTACAAGACCAAAATTCAGAGCACAGAGCTGCTGCTGCCAGTACTGATCATGGTGATGGGAGCAGTGACATGGACAGTGATGCTGCAGGGGCCCGGGAGCACATTAAACAGCAGCTGAAGAGCCCAAAACCGCTTTCCAAAACATTAAAGAGGAATACAAGCAAAGAAAATACAGAATGTGAAGGTAATAAACGTGGAAATGAGAACACAAGCCTTCTGGAAGATAAGAAGCTTTGTCTTAGTGCTGCTGCCTCAAAGAAGCCCAGTACAATAGAGAAACAGCTCCAGGACAACCAGAGGAGGCTGGCAGCTCTGGAAGAGAGACACAGAGAGAGGGAATTACAGAAGAAACTAATTCAAGGAGCTCTTTCAAATCTGGTAATTACAACTTCTACCTGAATAGTACACAGTAGAAGGAAGAGGGTAATTAATACATGTAGAGTAAGATGTTCTAAATCATAATCTGGAATTTCTAATGACATTGCCAGTTTTCTTCTGAGAGTATACAAAATGCTGCATACCTCCTGCCTGGAATACCTGTAGAGTTGCAAGAGGAATAGCGGGTTCCTACTTTTTGTGTCATGAAATCATCTTTCAGATTGTCATGTCTGAATGCAGCAAGTATTTGATGTGTTTGACTTGACAGTTGACTCTTTCTAGGACAGGCAGCCAGCAGGACAGCACAAACACATCATATTCGATTCCGATGTGGAAGATGAAGCTGAAGTGGATGAGATGTTGAAAAAGGATGCAAGTTTGGGAAATGGGCATGGAGAAGTAAGTGTTACTGGGGAAAAAATCAGTACGATGTAATCAGAAAGTTGAATTTTTATACCAAACTATCTCATACTGTAATACCTGTGTTTTGCTTTGCATGGGTATTTTTCCTATGGTAAAACTGAACAGTCATAACTGTAAAGCAGAATTGTACAAGGTGTGTGGACAAGGTAAGATTTGAAGCACATGGATCAGGAGGGGAGCTGGTTGTGCAAGAAATCCGCTTTGTCATCTAAACTGGAGAGCACATGAACAAAGTTGGTACTGATTTACATTCTCAAACTTATGTGAACAGCTGCTTTTCTCTTCTTTTCTGTTTGTGTAACAAAGGATAAGTCAGCTCCCAAACCTTCGAGCAGACTGTTTGAGAGCAGTGAGGATGAGCAAGAGGATATGGATGATGAGCGATTCAAAATTAAACCCCAGTTTGAAGGCAAAGCTGGTGAAAAAGTGAGTGAAGCCATTACTGTAATTTAGTTTTCCTCTAGGTTTCCATAGCAGCGCTTCAGAAGAACATAACCTGTGACTTTTCATTCTTGCTGAATATGATTTTTATGAACTTAAAACAGAATTCCCTTCAAGGAAGGACATAATGTGTGGTGGGGAGTGGGAGGAGTTTCTCTGACATTGTCATCTTCATATACAAAGAAATTACTGGAAAAGGCATCAAAAGCTAAACATAAAGAGTATGTTGCCATTGTTATAGTAAAAAAAAAAAAAAAGTTACTGAATTACGATATTCTTCTCCAGTGCTTAATAGCATCTGTTTCATTTGTTCAGCTCCTGCAGCTGCAGTCTCGCTTTGGCACCGATGAAAGGTTCCGCATGGATGCTCGATTCCTTGAGAGTGACAGTGAGGAAGAAGGTAAAGCTGATCATGCTTCCTGTTTACTGGTAGCCATAGAGCCTTCCAACAGCCTTTCTTGCTTTACTGGGATCTTGTGTAGAGAATCTGTCAGTGGCAGGAGTTGCACAGCTGTGTGGTGCAATCAGTGAACAGATTAAATAAATGCTCTGACTTTGCCATGAAATAGGTGCCTGTGACATTTCCAATGAAAGGTTTTCTACAGTGGATGGCAGAAAACCTTCAAGTAGCTTCAAGATAAAGTGATGTGCTCATAGATGCGAACTCTTCTAGTACTATAGTAAATGTTATGCATCCCACATTGCAGGCTTAGCAGAGGAAATAGAATGTGTTTATTTTTCTCTTAGCACAGACAAACAGCCTGAAGACAGATGAAGAAGAGGAGCTTGCTGCGGAGAAAAAGAAAAATCTGCAAATACTGGGAAGCCTCCTGAATATCAACATGGAGCAGCCCAAGCCAAATAAAACAGCTACAAGTGTGAAGAAATTCAAGTATGAATCATCTGCTCTCAGTAAAGAAGGAGGTTTAGGAAGGAAGCTGAAAGACCCTGAAACCTTTGAATTTTGGAAGATGGGTATAAAGGGTTCTTGTGTGTTGTGTTGGGTTTTTTGCTCCTTTAGACTACTTGAATTTATGCAGTATTTGGTACTAGAAGAAATATATCCACAGCTATATAAATAGCTGTATTTATGTACATCCTCAAGAGATTATCAAGTGCAGGTATAAACTCACTGCATAACACACAAGTGAGGGCTATGTTTTATCTGAAACATCACAATTTGATTAAATCCACTTCTGCTTATATGCTTCCTGACCCAGACTCTGACTAGAGGGTGCTTTCTAATTGCCAGTTACATTTTGGAACAATTTAGACCATTTTTGGTAAAGGAACGAATGTGAATCTTGGTCAGAATGTAAAATTTTGAGGTAGCTTTCATTTTGGTGTTTAGATTGTACACTGGTGTTTCTTTTCCTTTCTATTTTTATAGAGATATTAATGCCCTCCGTTATGATCCAACAAGAGAGGACCATGCAGTTTTTGAAAGGAAACAAAGTGCTACAGAAAAGGAGAGGTAGTATTACAGCTTGCTAACTACAATTGTGTTACTTCCCTTAGAAAGATGGTTATAGCAACAGACTGAGTTTGAAACTATGCAGATTGATATGATTTTAATTTAGTTCTCTCTCCAGTTGCTAAAATCAAGATATAAAAGGAATTGTGACCACTAAAACCAACATGTAGTGTCATCTTTCCTTTCTAATCCATCTGTTTTCTGGATGCCCTTTTCTGTCCTCACTGAAGGTGAGAAAGGTCAATTCAGGGACTTGGAGATTTACAGGTCTGTGGGAAAAGCTTAAGAAATCTGTGCTACAGATTGATCAGATTTTTGTTACCATACATTAAGTGAAAAGTCATTTAAGGATGTAGCAAATGAAAAAGGACTCTTGTTCTTGCCCTTAGACTCCAACCTCAGATGTTTCCCCACTGCTTACCCTTGAAAAGGAACCACTCCTTGATGGGCTTGGATACGGTTAGGGAGACATTCAGAGCCAGGTGGCTCTCAGGGAAGCTGTCTTTGAAAAGGACGTGTGCTGTGTTGCTATCCTTGAACAATCTCATTTCAGTAAAGCCAAAAGGAAGAAGAAAGAAGAGAATGAGACACTGCCTCAAGTGTCTGAAGAAATCTATTATGATATTGCTGCTGATTTGAAAGACTTGTTTGGATCTTTAAAGAACAAACCAGAAAAGACTGTGGAAATACCCTGGGACAAAGAGGACGTGCAGGACTCTGCCCCAGATGACCATTTGGGACCTTTGCCTGAGAACAACACAGCTCAGGAGCCGAGTGCTTTCAAGTTTTCCTTCTTTGGAGACACAGAGGAGTTGGGCATCAAAGAAGGTAACAGCAGAATGTGTAAGAGATATCTAGAACAAAGTGGAAAATTCTGGAGCAGAGATGTAGCTCAGAAAATCTGGCAGGAGAAGATTCTGTCCTTCCTAAATCAGTCTTCTCCTGTGTAAGTATTTCACTCGAATTAGGAATTTTTCCTGACAAGTAAAGATATAATCTGGTTTTGGCTTTGTTTCTTTTTTGGTGCTGTTATTGCAGAGCCGTACATACTTGGAACAATAAAGCCGGTAAAAGTCACATGGCAAGAGGATCCACGTTTCCAAGACAGCAGTTCTGAGGGTGATGATGAGCCTGAGATGTCAGAAATTGAAAAGGACCGAGAAATGCAAGTTCCGTTTCTATTTGTTGTCTACTTGGCTGTAGTAGTTGGATGGTGTGGGAATATTAATAGCAGCGCTCAGGAAATGGGAAACTGACATTGCACACCTCTGAGCAATGAAAGTCATCTTGGAAAACCATTTGTGCTGCCCAGAGTCAAAATGCCCAGCAGCCCACGTGATGTGAAGTTGAATATGAAGAGAGAGACGTTGAGCACAAGAAATTAACTGGGTCATTTTGGTTTGACCAACTCCAAACTGAGTTTGGCCAAAAGCCAAAGACACAGTCAGTTTTCTTTTAAGAAGTGGTTTATTTTTTTAATAGAAGGCTCTATTTGGTTACTGGGGAATAAAGATTTTCAATGTATACCAATGCTTTCTCTGAAGCACTACAGTTTTAACTTGTCTTTGTGGGATTTGATAGTACAATTTAGGATGCTAAAATCCCTTTGTACTTGTCTAGGTTTCTTTCTTTACCACGCTCAGAGAGTGCTAGAGTTTTCTTCTTCTCCAAAGATGATGAACGCCTAAGAGGTACGACAGAATTTCTTCAATCGCTTTTGTATTGTCCCTCACTGGAATTCCGTGAGGAGGAAAAAATGCTGCCTGCTTATGAATGTTTTCTAGTCAGAATTTGGCATCCTTACTTATGGTCAAAGTTGTGGTAATACCCAGTGAGAATGTACCAGTAAAATAAAAGCAGAGCAGCTTTCTGGCTTTCTTTTCTTTCAGACAATTGCCTAATAGGAATCTGGACTTTTAGAGCTTATAAAAAAAATAGTCACTTGACAAGTTACGTAGACATTTTGGATCCTTGCAGGCATAGCTTAGTGAACTCCAACCTACCACCCTATGTACAGGGCGTGTTAAAATGGAGAGCTCAGTCCTTAGCAGGCCTCAGTTCTGGGGGAAGAAGTGCGATCCTGGTGCTGAGCTCCTAATGAAACAGCTGCTATTTCAGTGCAATTTAGATTGCAGCACGTTGAGGAAAACTGCTGCTGCCTTTCATGGTTCTTCATACACCAGGCTGCAGTAGGGAAGATTTCTGTTGGAGCCAACGTCTGGTGGGGGGCAAGAGAACAGGAAGGATGGGAAGAATTGACTTCTGAAGAACATTATTGCTGTGTTGTCCATCATTGTTAGAAGCAGCAGCACAATCCAAAGTGTTTAAGCCTATTAATTGGTTCTTTGTTTTGTGCAGAGGGCCCAAAGTTATTTTGTAGATCAGCAGAGCTCAGTGAAGAGAAAGAGAGTTGGGAAGACAGACGTAGATTATTGCTTGAGGTGAGTATGTAAGATCTGTTCCCTGGGAACTCTAGGTGAAAGCTGAGCACGGGGAGGAAATGGAGGTATGAATGGGCGTGCAGAATTAATTCAGGGCCTGGAGAAGAGCCTGCAACTTTGTAACTCCCCGGGAACAAAAGTGTTTTAGTGTACCGGTGTGTATAACATCATGTTGTGTTGTCCAGTCAGGGAAATCACTAGATCTTTGTCTGTTACAGGAGCAGCTACTTAACTATATGTCAAGAATGTATTTAAGAGAAAGAGTGAATTTAGAGACTTATCCTAATACCATGTTGGATATTCACTCTTTTCAGGAATGCAGGAAGAAGCACAAGGATGCCAAAAGAAAAGTGAGAGCAAAACAATAAATTTTCTTTCACAGATTACAAGCTTTGTGTTTTTATTCCTTGAAGAAGTTGCAAAGGAATGTTGATTTCACAATCCTTTCAACGATCTAACAGGAAGAAATACTGACAGTCCATGTTTAGGCAGTGTTTCCGAGCTGGGGCTGATGGTCTTGGGTGCTGGGGAGCCACGGGAAGGCTCCAGTCCTGCCTGTCCGGGCAGGCTGGGGCCATTGAGCTCCGGCTCATCCCTGGCGGCTGGAAGGGCAAGCAGGAATGCCAAAGGCCCCCCAGACCCGGCCGGGCCGGAGCAGAGCAGTGCCCCCAGCCCTCCAGGAGCGGACGGGCTCTGCCAAGCCCGACCTGGGCACTGCCCCCAGCCCAGGGACACGCGAGGGCTTTGCCCGGGAGCCGTGCCCAGAGCAGCAGAGCTGTCACACCCCAGCTGGTTCTGGTTGGTGTGAGGCCCCAGCAGCGCCCGTGGGTGCCCTGGGCAGCACAGGAGCTGTTGCCAGGGCCTGGGGAAGCACAGGGGTCAGCCTCTGCACGGCGACACAGCCTGCAGGCTGCAGGGCACAGAGCCAATGGCAGCGGGCATGGGCACCTCTGCGGGGCTCTTTGCCTGCAGCAGCATCGGCCCCAAGGGCTGCTCTGTCCCTGCCTGCCTGCCTGGCTGATGGGCAGGGCTGGAGGCCTTGGAGAGCAGGGGCCATTGCGGGCACGGGTGGCCCAGGAGCTGCCCCTGGCCCAGCTGGGCCCCACTTGGGGAGGAAGGAGGCTCCCAGCCACGGCATGGCTGAGCAGCTCCTGCCTCCCCCTGCCTCTGCCCTGGGCCCCACATCGCCTGCCACAAGAGCCCCTGGGCCAGGCCGTGGGAGGGCGGCTTTGCCCTCACCTGGCTCCCTGGCACCAGGGCCCTCCTGCTTGCTGTGAGACATGGCAGCTGTCAGCGGTGAGTCCCTGAGCCGGAGCACCCATGGCCTCCTCCAGGTGCTGGTCCTCTCTCTGTGGCAGAAAGAAGAGTGTGGGGAGTTTGCAGCACAGGCCCAGATCCCGAGGTGTGGGGTCCCTCTGGTCCCTGGGCAGCAGCGTCCGGCCCAGCCTTCTCCTCCCGTTGTCAGGTCGCACTGACACACGGCCTGAGCCCAGCGTTCCCTTTTGGGGCCAAGGGAAATCTCTGCTCCTGCCTCTGGCACAGGGCCCTCTGCCAGCAGGTCAGGGATGGTGATACCCTCAGAGAGAGGCGTGGACAGTGGAGGAAAGCCAGCATCTTGCCAGTCTTCCAAAAGGGCACTAAGAAGAAGCCAGGAAACTGCAGGCCCATCAGCCTCAGCTCCATCCCCAGAAAGTGACAGAATATCTCCTCCTGGATGTCATCTCTAAGAGTGTGGAATAACAGGAAGGGAAAACCGTGGCTGGGCTTAGCTGCTGTCCTGCAGGGCAAACGACTGAGTTTGCAGAAGAAGAAATGAATAAAATACGAGTTTATCCATGGCAAGGAAGAAAGCAAGGCCGTTAGCATGGAAACTGAAAAACACATCAGAGTTACTGGTAGTTAGAGGATACGTGCCTTAGTCAGCAGCGTATGTGCCTTAATAATTTGTGGTAAACTCTTGCCAGTGAATTATTGACGTTAAATGCTTTGTAGCAATAAAATACAATAAGCTATTGCTTTGTCCATTGCATAGAATGAGCTGTTTGGATGTAACTAGTGCCTTAGGATCAGACTTTTTTAGGGGTATAAATCTTGAGAACAATTTGTGAAGAAGAAGAAGCCATTGTTGTCACTGTACAGGTGTATGTGTATGCTTTGTGTATTCCATCTCTGCAGCGACAGAAAACCATGCTTGGCCAATCTCACAGCCACCTCTGCTGCACTGGCTGGCTGGGTTTGTGAGGGGAGAGCAGTGGCTGTTGTCAGCCGGGACTTCAGCGAGGCTTTGTCCCGGCCTCCCATATCACGGTCGTGGGGCAGCTCAGGGACAGCGGCGTAGAGAAGTGGACAGTGGAGCTCCAAACTCAGATAGCTGCGAGCTCAGGGGGCCGTGCTGGGGCCAGTCTAGTTTGCCTTATTCCCCAGTGACCCGGCAGAAGGGACGGAGCGCTCCCTCAGCACGTTTGCTGATGGGACAGAAGCGGGAGCAGGGGCTGATGAACCACACGGCTGTGCTGCCTTTCACTGAGGACCTGGACAGGCTTGAGAGTTGAGCAGAGAGGGACCTAGTGAAGTTGCACAGGGGAAAGCCTCTAGAAGTGCTTGAAGCTTTGTAATTCCCAGGCAATAGAAGTTTTTTAGTATAGAGGAGTGTATAACGTCATCTTGTGATGGCCAGTCAGGGAAACCACTGCATCTCTGTATGTTACAGGCACACTTCCTTGTACGTATGTAAAGAAAGTCCTCGAGAAAAACTCTGAATTCAGAAACTTCCTCTAATATTATGTTGGATTTTCTGGAATGCCAGGCAAAGCATAAGGATTCTAAAAGGAAAGTGAAAGCAAATCAATAAATCTACTTTTTGAGGTCTGAAGCATTTCCTGTTTGTTCCTTGAAGAAGTTCCCAATGTTATGTTTGAAATCCTTTCAAAGATCTAATAGGAAAAAGCATTGGCCCAAAGTGTTAGCCTGTGTTTCTGAAGAGGAATATGCTTTTTGTGTCAATTGAATGTTTGTAGCAGGGTTTGCGGGTTTCTTTTGTGTGTGCTTTGAATGTGAGTCTTTGCAAAACTTTGAATAATTCGATCATATAGCCAAGACAACATTTGACTGTGTCCTGCTGTCCAGTGCTGAACAGGGTTGAGACAGAGCAGGCGGCTCTGTGTCTGTGTGAAAGTTGCAGGAGCAGCACCAGGAGCAGCAGCAGAGCAGTGCCCGAGGGTTGCCTCGGGGCCTGGCATTTGACCCTGCACTCGCTGCAGGAGTCCCTGCCTGGTTCCCTGCTGACCAAACCTTTGCACCCATCTGAGAACCTGGGTTCCCAAGGGGGCCGCCTCGAGTGGTTGCCAGGGACCTGAGGCTGTGGCTGCCCCGATTTTGGCTGCACGATGCTGATGTCAGAGTGGCCATTGTGACCCGTGCGACCAAGGCCCCAAAAGGGAACGCTGGGCTCAGGCCGTGTGTCAGTGCGACCTGGCAACGGGAGGAGAAGGCTGGGCCGGACGCTGCTGCCCAGGGACCAGAGGGACCCCACACCTCGGGATCTGGGCCTGTGCTGCAGGCTCACCTGCCTCTCCCTGCCCAGAATCAGTGGAGGAACAACCAGAGCAGACTGCGGTGTTCCTCGACGTGACGACGGGAGGAGAAGGCGGACAGGAGCAGGGCTCACGCAGGGCTGAGCAGGGACTGGTGCCCTCGTGGCTCTGGGCCTGTGCTGCAAACTCCCCACACTCTTCTCTCTCCCACAGAGAGAGGACCAGCACCTGGAGGAGACGGTGGCATTTCAGGACAGGGACTCACCACTGACAGCTGCCATGTCTCACAGCAAGCAGGAGGGCCCTGGTGCCAGGGAGCCAGGTGAGGGCAAAGCCGCCCTCCCACGGCCTGGCCCAGGGGCTCTTGTGGCAGGCGATGTGGGGCCCAGGGCAGAGGCAGGGGGAGGCAGGAGCTGCTCAGCCAGGCCGTGGCTGGGAGCCTCCTTCCTCCCCAAGTGGGGCCCAGCTGGGCCAGGGGCAGCTCCTGGGCCACCCGTGCCCGCAATGGCCCCTGCTCTCCAAGGCCTCCAGCCCTGCCCATCAGCCAGGCAGGCAGGCAGGGGCAGAGCAGCCCTTGGGGCCGATGCTGCTGCAGGCAAAGAGCCCCGCAGAGGTGCTCATGCCCGCTGCCATTGGCTCTGTGCCCTGCAGCCTGCATGCTGTGTCGCCGTGCAGAGGCTGACCCGGACATCTGCGGTGACAAACTGGAGGACTGCGGGCTCTGTGCCCACGTGTTCTGCCTGGTGAGTGGCTCCAGGTGCTCCCTCCACCATTGCAATGGGCAGTTCCTGCCTCTCTCTCCTCATCTGCTCATCCCCTTTGCTGCAGTTCTTTGCCACTCTGCTTTTTCGTCAAGACAATGATCGTGTTGGACTCATGGGATTTCTTCCTAGAGATATCCAAATTGCAGTCTGGCGGGCAGCACTAAAGGTGAGAGCCTGACAAGAGCAGGGAGATTTGTGCCAGGCCAGGTTTGCCAGAGCTGAGCCCAGACACTTGGAATGAAAGGCCTGCCCTTCTGGCCGGCTGTGGGACAAAGTCTGGCTCCCAGCAGCTGCACAGAGGCTCTGGCACAGGAGCCTCCTCCGCCAGACGTCTCTGTGGGCTGAGACCCAGCAGTGGCCACATCCTACGCCCTGCCTGGAGCCGTGGGGCTGCCTGGGGAGGCCCCGAGGCTGCTGCTGATGGGGCTGCTTGGCTCTTTCCAGCACTGCTGCGTCTGTGGCCAGAGCGGGGCAACCATCATGTGTTGCAAGGAGGACTGTGACAGATGGTTCCACCTGCCCTGTGCCAAGGAGGGCAGCTGTGTCACACAGTATATTCCAGATTACAGGTACCTCCTCCCCACTCCTGGTCGCCCCTGGGAGAAGATCCAACATTTCTCACTTTGCCCATCCATTTTCCTCCAGCTCCTTCTGCCCTGAGCACCGTCCAGAGCAGGACGTGGAGGCGACTCCAGAGCCGGGCACCGATTGCCTCATCTGCATGGAGCCTGTGGAGGATAGAAAGACCTTCAGAACCCTGGTGTGCCCAGCGTGCAAAAGGGCCTGGTTCCACAGGGACTGCATCCAGGTAGGAGCCATCCCCTCAGCCCGGGGCACAGCAGGTGCTCAGCAGCACCAGGGCCTTGCTCACCCTGCTTCTGTTTGCCCTGCAGGGACAGGCCATGTGTGCTGGTGCTTTATTCTTCCAGTGCCCCCTGTGCAGAGATGAGGCGGCATTCACAGTTGAAATGTTCACCATGGGGATCCGAATTCCCTTCAGGTTGGTGTCCTTCTGCCTGGCTCACAGGACAGGAGGTGCAAGTGCTGTGCTGTGCCAGGCCCTGCCCCAGCAGTCCTGGCCCTGCCCTGTCCCATGAGTCTGGGCTTCAGCGTCACACAGGACTTGGAAAAGCGCTGGAGAAAGAGCGGGGACAACCTGTACCTCCATGAGGGCAGGACATCAGAAACTCATCAGCTTTTCCTTTCTCCGTCAGACTGCCAACATGGGAGGACAATGATGCCTTTGCGGATCTAGGAGAGAGGCACAGCAGGTGCACTGCCAGGGATTGCCTTTACCCAGGAGGCAGGGAGGAGGCAGAGGAAGAGGGGTAAGCTGGGGAGCTGCACCTGAGGCTCTGCAGGATACATGTGTCACTTCAAGGGCTCACAGGGGAAAGAAACAGAAGAATTTGTCTGGACAATCCTGTGCTGTGGACACGTTGTCCACGAGCCCGTTTGCCTCCCCAGGCCCTGGGAACTGCTCCTGTGCTCCTCCTGCGCTGCTGAGGGCACCCACAGGCGCTGCTCTGGCCTGAGAAACCGCATACAGAGCTGGGAGTGTGACAGCTGTGCTGGTCTCGGAACGGGTAGGAGGCAAAGCAGCCGGTGCCCCTGGGCTGGGGACAGTGCCCAGGCTGGGCTTGGCAGAGCCCGTCTGCTCCTGAAGGGCTGGGGGTTCTGCTCTGGCCTGGCTTGCCTCGGGCCTGGGTGGTCTTTGACATTCCTGCTTGGCCTTACAGCTTCCAGGGATGTGTCAGAGCTCAGTGGCCCCAGCCTGACCAGACAGTCAGGACTGGAGCCTGCTCATGGCTCCTCAGCACCTGGCACCCTGGTGCCATCGGGGCTGGATCCCCAGTCTCCATCTGCGGAGACCAGCAGCAGCCACCAACACATAGTATGCCTGCAGTCTCTGCTGTCTTCTTCACCGGACACCAGCAACCCCAGCACATCAAGCTCAACGTACAGCAGCTCCTCTGACCCTGAGGACAGGGTCCATTCCAGACGTGCTGGGCCCGGCTGCAGGCCAACCCGCTCTCGCCAGCAAGGTCGGGCCCCAGAAGGACCCCTTCGATGGAGGAGTCACTGTGACAGGAGCAGGAGGACAACCACAAGGACTGAGAGGCCCAGGCCAAGGGAGACACCTTCACAGGCATCCCCCGGACACAGCCGCGCCTGCCAGCAAGGTCAGGCCCAGAGTCCGCCTGCCCAGTCCAGGAGTCGCCGTGACAGGAGCAGCCGGACAAGACCAAGGACTGAGAGGCCCAGGCCAAGGGAGACATCGTCAGGGACATCCCCCGGACGCAGCCGCTCCCGCCTGCAGCGCCGGGCCTTGAATCAACCTGTCCTGTCCAGGAGTCGCCAGGACAGGAACAGGAGGACAGCAGCAAGGGCTCAGAGGCCCAGGTGCAGGGGGGCACCGTCAGGGGTGTCCCGCAGGAGCAACCACTCCTGCCAGCGACGCTGGGCCTCAACTGGGACCTACAACAGCAGCACATAGGGGCATCTTTTCTTTCTAGTCCATCTGCTTGCTGCCGTGTGGTGCTGTGTTTTTGTGTTAAATCTGCGTTTGTCCCCTGTTCCCTTCCCTAATCCCTCCTCTCCCCAGTTATCAATCTTCCCAAGCCCATCCCTAACCTCCTTCCTCCCTTCCAAGTTGTCAATCCTCCCCATCCCTGCCCCTGTTTTCCAGCACTCTTGGCCCAACCCCTCCTTCCAGAGTGTTCTCTGTCTATTTTGTTATGCTCGACCCCCTATCTGTGTTATTCCACTCCCCTATTTCCCCTGATAGGTTTACAATAGTTTAGTCCCACCTTAGACCACTCCCCAGCTTTACCCTCATTGGTTAATGTTCCTACACCCCTCCTCTGCCCAAAAACTTCTGTTCACCCCCCAGCTTGGACTTTGTTCTTAGTTCTGTCCACCTAATAAACTCATCCAGCCTTTACCCAAAGACCCGTGTCATCGTCATCTGTCCCTGTGCCGGACCAGCGATTACTGGGAATTGCAGAGCTCGCAGGGGGACGGTCGCGCCCCTGCTTTCGCCGCCCAGCACGGCCCCGACGGCACACGGCAGCACTGCCGGAAGTGACGGTGAGAGCGGTCAGTACTTCTCCCAGTAGTGGACTCAGAGCCTTCTCCAAAGAATTTGTTAGATTTTCATTATTTTCCGGAACGACAAAGGAAGCATAAGGATACCAGAGTGAAAGTACAAGGAAACCAATAAACCTTTGAGTGCTTAGAAGCGTGTCACTTTTATTCCTTGAAGAAGTTGCCAAACAGTGTTACTTTCAAAATGCCTTCAAGGGGCTAACAGGAAAAAAGATTGGCAAAGCTTGTTAGGCAGTGTTTCCGAGCTGGGGCTGATGGTCTTGGGTGCTGGGGAGCCACGGGAAGGCTCCAGTCCTGCCTGTCCAGCCAGGCTGGGGCCATTGAGCTCCGGCTCATCCCTGGCGGCTGGAAGGGCAAGCAGGAATGCCAAAGGCCCCCCAGACCCGGCCGGGCCGGAGCAGAGCAGTGCCCCCAGCCCTCCAGGAGCGGACGGGCTCTGCCAAGCCCGACCTGGGCACTGCCCCCAGCCCAGGGACACGCGAGGGCTTTGCCCGGGAGCCGTGCCCAGAGCAGCAGAGCTGTCACACCCCAGCTGGTTCTGGTTGGTGTGAGGCCCCAGCAGCACCCGTGGGTGCCCTGGGCAGCACGGGAGCTGTTTGCCAGGGCCTGGGGAAGCACAGGGGTCAGCCTCTGCACGGCGACACAGCCTGCAGGCTGCAGGGCACAGAGCCAATGGCAGCGGGCATGGGCACCTCTGCGGGGCTCTTTGCCTGCAGCAGCATCGGCCCCAAGGGCTGCTCTGTCCCTGCCTGCCTGCCTGGCTGATGGGCAGGGCTGGAGGCCTTGGAGAGCAGGGGCCATTGCGGGCACGGGTGGCCCAGGAGCTGCCCCTGGCCCAGCTGGGCCCCACTTGGGGAGGAAGGAGGCTCCCAGCCACGGCATGGCTGAGCAGCTCCTGCCTCCCCCTGCCTCTGCCCTGGGCCCCACATCGCCTGCCACAAGAGCCCCTGGGCCAGGCCGTGGGAGGGCGGCTTTGCCCTCACCTGGCTCCCTGGCACCAGGGCCCTCCTGCTTGCTGTGAGACATGGCAGCTGTCAGCGGTGAGTCCCTCAGCCGGAGCACCCATGGCCTCCTCCAGGTGCTGGTCCTCTCTCTGTGGGAGAGAGAAGAGTGTGGGGAGTTTGCAGCACAGGCCCAGATCCCGAGGTGTGGGGTCCCTCTGGTCCCTGGGCAGCAGCGTCCGGCCCAGCCTTCTCCTCCCGTTGCCAGGTCGCACTGACACACGGCCTGAGCCCAGCGTTCCCTTTTGGGGCCAAGGGAAATCTCTGCTCCTGCCTCTGGCACAGGGCCCTCTGCCAGCAGGTCAGGGATGGTGATACCCTCAGAGAGAGGCGTGGACAGTGGAGGAAAGCCAGCATCTTGCCAGTCTTCCAAAAGGGCACTAAGAAGAAGCCAGGAAACTGCAGGCCCATCAGCCTCAGCTCCATCCCCAGAAAGTGACAGAATATCTCCTCCTGGATGTCATCTCTAAGAGTGTGGAATAACAGGAAGGGAAAACCGTGGCTGGGCTTAGCTGCTGTCCTGCAGGGCAAACGACTGAGTTTGCAGAAGAAGAAATGAATAAAATACGAGTTTATCCATGGCAAGGAAGAAAGCAAGGCCGTTAGCATGGAAACTGAAAAACACATCAGAGTTACTGGTAGTTAGAGGATACGTGCCTTAGTCAGCAGCGTACGTGCCTTGATAATTTGTGGTAAACTCTTGCCAGTGAATTATTGACGTTAAATGCTTTGTAGCAATAAAATACAATAAGCTATTGCTTTGTCCATTGCATAGAATGAGCTGTTTGGATGTAACTAGTGCCTTAGGATCAGACTTTTTTAGGGGTATAAATCTTGAGAACAATTTGTGAAGAAGAAGAAGCCATTGTTGTCACTGTACAGGTGTATGTGTATGCTTTGTGTCCATCTCTGCAGCGACAGAAAACCATGCTTGGCCAATCTCACAGCCACCTCTGCTGCACTGGCTGGCTGGGTTTGTGAGGGGAGAGCAGTGGCTGTTGTCAGCCGGGACTTCAGCGAGGCTTTGTCCCGGCCTCCCATATCACGGTCGTGGGGCAGCTCAGGGACAGCGGCGTAGAGAAGTGGACAGTGGAGCTCCAAACTCAGATAGCTGCGAGCTCAGGGGGCCGTGCTGGGGCCAGTCTAGTTTGCCTTATTCCCCAGTGACCCGGCAGAAGGGACGGAGCGCTCCCTCAGCACGTTTGCTGATGGGACAGAAGCGGGAGCAGGGGCTGATGAACCACACGGCTGTGCTGCCTTTCACTGAGGACCTGGACAGGCTTGAGAGTTGAGCAGAGAGGGACCTAGTGAAGTTGCACAGGGGAAAGCCTCTAGAAATGCTTGAAGCTTTGTAATTCCCAAGCAACAGAAGTTTTTTAGTATAGAGGAGTGTATAACGTCATCTTGTGATGACCAGTCAAGGAAACCACTGCATCTCTGTATGTTACAGGCACACTTCCTTGTACGTATGTAAAGAAAGTCCTCGAGAAAAACTCTGAATTCAGAAACTTCCTCTAATATTATGTTGGATTTTCTGGAATGCCAGGCAAAGCGTAAGGATTCTAAAAGGAAAGTGAAAGCAAATTAATAAATCTACTTTTTGAGGTCTGAAGCATTTCCTGTTTGTTCCTTGAAGAAGTTCCCAATGTTATGTTTGAAATCCTTTCAAAGATCTAATAGGAAAAAGCATTGGCCCAAAGTGTTAGCCTGTGTTTCTGAAGAGGAATATGCTTTTTGTGTCAATTGAATGTTTGTAGCAGGGTTTGCGGGTTTCTTTTGTGTGTGCTTTGAATGTGAGTCTTTGCAAAACTTTGAATAATTCGATCATATAGCCAAGACAACATTTGACTGTGTCCTGCTGTCCAGTGCTGAACAGGGTTGAGACAGAGCAGGCGGCTCTGTGTCTGTGTGAAAGTTGCAGGAGCAGCACCAGGAGCAGCAGCAGAGCAGTGCCCGAGGGTTGCCTCGGGGCCTGGCATTTGACCCTGCACTCGCTGCAGGAGTCCCTGCCTGGTTCCCTGCTGACCAAACCTTTGCACCCATCTGAGAACCTGGGTTCCCAAGGGGGCCGCCTCGAGTGGTTGCCAGGGACCTGAGGCTGTGGCTGCCCCGATTTTGGCTGCACGATGCTGATGTCAGAGTGGCCATTGTGACCCGTGCGACCAAGGCCCCAAAAGGGAACGCTGGGCTCAGGCCGTGTGTCAGTGCGACCTGGCAACGGGAGGAGAAGGCTGGGCCGGACGCTGCTGCCCAGGGACCAGAGGGACCCCACACCTCGGGATCTGGGCCTGTGCTGCAGGCTCACCTGCCTCTCCCTGCCCAGAATCAGTGGAGGAACAACCAGAGCAGACTGCGGTGTTCCTCGACGTGACGACGGGAGGAGAAGGCGGACAGGAGCAGGGCTCACGCAGGGCTGAGCAGGGACTGGTGCCCTCGTGGCTCTGGGCCTGTGCTGCAAACTCCCCACACTCTTCTCTCTCCCACAGAGAGAGGACCAGCACCTGGAGGAGACGGTGGCATTTCAGGACAGGGACTCACCACTGACAGCTGCCATGTCTCACAGCAAGCAGGAGGGCCCTGGTGCCAGGGAGCCAGGTGAGGGCAAAGCCGCCCTCCCACGGCCTGGCCCAGGGGCTCTTGTGGCAGGCGATGTGGGGCCCAGGGCAGAGGCAGGGGGAGGCAGGAGCTGCTCAGCCAGGCCGTGGCTGGGAGCCTCCTTCCTCCCCAAGTGGGGCCCAGCTGGGCCAGGGGCAGCTCCTGGGCCACCCGTGCCCGCAATGGCCCCTGCTCTCCAAGGCCTCCAGCCCTGCCCATCAGCCAGGCAGGCAGGCAGGGACAGAGCAGCCCTTGGGGCCGATGCTGCTGCAGGCAAAGAGCCCCGCAGAGGTGCTCATGCCCGCTGCCATTGGCTCTGTGCCCTGCAGCCTGCATGCTGTGTCGCCGTGCAGAGGCTGACCCGGACATCTGCGGTGACAAACTGGAGGACTGCGGGCTCTGTGCCCACGTGTTCTGCCTGGTGAGTGGCTCCAGGTGCTCCCTCCACCATTGCAATGGGCAGTTCCTGCCTCTCTCTCCTCATCTGCTCATCCCCTTTGCTGCAGTTCTTTGCCACTCTGCTTTTTCGTCAAGACAATGATCGTGTTGGACTCATGGGATTTCTTCCTAGAGATATCCAAATTGCAGTCTGGCGGGCAGCACTAAAGGTGAGAGCCTGACAAGAGCAGGGAGATTTGTGCCAGGCCAGGTTTGCCAGAGCTGAGCCCAGACACTTGGAATGAAAGGCCTGCCCTTCTGGCCGGCTGTGGGACAAAGTCTGGCTCCCAGCAGCTGCACAGAGGCTCTGGCACAGGAGCCTCCTCCGCCAGACGTCTCTGTGGGCTGAGACCCAGCAGTGGCCACATCCTACGCCCTGCCTGGAGCCGTGGGGCTGCCTGGGGAGGCCCCGAGGCTGCTGCTGATGGGGCTGCTTGGCTCTTTCCAGCACTGCTGCGTCTGTGGCCAGAGCGGGGCAACCATCATGTGTTGCAAGGAGGACTGTGACAGATGGTTCCACCTGCCCTGTGCCAAGGAGGGCGGCTGTGTCAATGTCTACATTACCCCATACAGGTACCTCCTCTCCCCTTCTGGCCACCCCTGTGGAATGGTGTTGCATTTCTCACTTTGCCCACCCATTTTCCTCCAGCTCCTTCTGCCCTGAGCACCGTCCAGAGCAGGACAGAGTGGAGGCAACTCCAGAGCCGGGCACCGATTGCCTCATCTGCATGGAGCCTGTGGAGGATAGAAAGACCTTCAGAACCCTGGTGTGCCCAGCGTGCAAAAGGGCCTGGTTCCACAGGGACTGCATCCAGGTAGGAGCCATCCCCTCAGCCCGGGGCACAGCAGGTGCTCAGCAGCACCAGGGCCTTGCTCACGCTGCTTCTGTTTGCCCTGCAGGGACAGGCCATGCGCGCTGGTGCTTTATTCTTCCAGTGCCCCCTGTGCAGAGACAAGGCGGCATTCACTGTTGAAATGTTCATCATGGGGATCCGAATTCCCTTCAGGTGGGTGTCCTTCTGCCTGGCTCACAGGACAGGAGGTGCAAGTGCTGTGCTGCACCAGGCCCTGCCCCAGCAGTCCTGGCCCTGCCCTGTCCCGTGAGTCTGGGCTTCAGCGTCACACAGGACTTGGAAAAGCGCTGGAGAAAGAGCGGTGACAACCTGTACCTCCATGAGGGCAGGACATCAGAAACTCATCAGCTTTTCCTTTCTCCGTCAGACTGCCAACATGGGAGGACAACGATGCCTTTGCGGATCTAGGAGAGAGGCACAGCAGGTGCACTGCCAGGGATTGCCTTTACCCGGGAGGCAGGGAGGAGGCAGAGGAAGAGGGGTAAGCTGGGGAGCTGCACCTGAGGCTCTGCAGGATACATGTGTCACTTCAAGGGCTCACAGGGGAAAGAAACAGAAGAATTTGTCTGGACAATCCTGTGCTGTGGACACGTTGTCCACGAGCCCGTTTGCCTCCCCAGGCCCTGGGAACTGCTCCTGTGCTCCTCCTGCGCTGCTGAGGGCACCCACAGGCGCTGCTCTGGCCTGAGAAACCGCATACAGAGCTGGGAGTGTGACAGCTGTGCTGGTGTCGGAACGGGTAGGAGGCAAAGCAGCCGGTGCCCCTGGGCTGGGGACAGTGCCCAGGCTGGGCTTGGCAGAGCCCGTCTGCTCCTGAAGGGCTGGGGGTTCTGCTCTGGCCTGGCTTGCCTCGGGCCTGGGTGGTCTTTGACATTCCTGCTTGGCCTTACAGCTTCCAGGGATGAGTCAGAGCTCAGTGGCCCCAGCCTGACCAGACAGTCAGGACTGGAGCCTGCTCATGGCTCCTCAGCACCTGGCACCCTGGTGCCATCGGGGCTGGATCCCCAGTCTCCATCTGCGGAGACCAGCAGCAGCCACCAACACATAGTATGCCTGCAGTCTCTGCTGTCTTCACTGGACACCAGCAGCCTCAGCACATCAAGCTCAACGTACAGCAGCTCCTCTGACCCTGAGGACAGGGTCCATTCCAGACGTGCTGGGCCCGGCTGCAGGCCAACCCGCTCTCGCCAGCAAGGTCGGGCCCCAGAAGGACCCCTTCGATGGAGGAGTCACTGTGACAGGAGCAGGAGGACAACCACAAGGACTGAGAGGCCCAGGCCAAGGGAGACACGTTCACGGGCATCCCCCAGACGCAGCCGTGCCTGCCAGCAAGGTCAGACCCAGAGTCCGCCTGCCCAGTCCAGGAGTCGCCGTGACAGGAGCAGCCGGACAAGACCAAGGACTGAGAGGCCCAGGCCAAGGGAGACATCGTCAGGGACATCCCCCGGACGCAGCCGCTCCCGCCTGCAGCGCCGGGCCTTGAATCAACCTGTCCTGTCCAGGAGTCGCCAGGACAGGAACAGGAGGACAGCAGCAAGGGCTCAGAGGCCCAGGTGCAGGGGGGCACCGTCAGGGGTGTCCCGCAGGAGCAACCGCTCCCGCCTGCGACATCGGGTCTCAACTGGGACCTCCAACAGCAGCACATAGTGTCATCTTTTCTTTCTAGTCCATCTGCTTGCTGCCGTGTGGTGCTGTGTTTTTGTGTTAAATCTGCGTTTGTCCCCTGTTCCCTTCCCTAATCCCTCCTCTCCCCAGTTATCAATCTTCCCAAGCCCATCCCTAACCTCCTTCCTCCCTTCCAAGTTGTCAATCCTCCCCATCCCTGCCCCTGTTTTCCAGCACTCTTGGCCCAACCCCTCCTTCCAGAGTGTTCTCTGTCTATTTTGTTATGCTCGACCCCCTATCTGTGTTATTCCACTCCCCTATTTCCCCTGATAGGTTTACAATAGTTTAGTCCCACCTTAGACCACTCCCCAGCTTTACCCTCATTGGTTAATGTTCCTACACCCCTCCTCTGCCCACCAGCTTGGACTTTGTTCTTAGTTCTGTCCACCTAATAAACTCATCCAGCCTTTACCCAAAGACCCGTGTCATCGTCATCTGTCCCTGTGCCGGACCAGCGATTACTGGGAATTGCAGAGCTCGCAGGGGGACGGTCGCGCCCCTGCTTTCGCCGCCCAGCACGGCCCCGACGGCACACGGCAGCACTGCCGGAAGTGACGGTGAGAGCGGTCAGTACTTCTCCCAGTAGTGGACTCAGAGCCTTCTCCAAAGAATTTGTTAGATTTTCATTATTTTCCGGAACGACAAAGGAAGCATAAGGATACCAGAGTGAAAGTACAAGGAAACCAATAAACCTTTGAGTGCTTAGAAGCGTGTCACTTTTATTCCTTGAAGAAGTTGCCAAACAATGTTACTTTCAAAATGCCTTCAAGGGGCTAACAGGAAAAAAGATTGGCAAAGCTTGTTAGGCAGTGTTTCCGAGCTGGGGCTGATGGTCTTGGGTGCTGGGGAGCCACGGGAAGGCTCCAGTCCTGACTGTCCGGCCAGGCTGGGGCCACTGAGCTCCGGCTCATCCCTGGCGGCTGGAAGGGCAAGCAGGAATGCCAAAGGCCCCCCAGACCCGGCCGGGCCGGAGCAGAGCAGTGCCCCCAGCCCTTCAGGAGCGGACGGGCTCTGCCAAGCCCGACCTGGGCACTGCCCCCAGCCCAGGGACACGCGAGGGCTTTGCCCGAGAGCCGTGCCCAGAGCAGCAGAGCTGTCACACCCCAGCTGGTTCTGGTTGGTGTGAGGCCCCAGCAGCGCCCGTGGGTGCCCTGGGCAGCACGGGAGCTGTTTGCCAGGGCCTGGGGAAGCACAGGGGTCAGCCTCTGCACGGCGACACAGCCTGCAGGCTGCAGGGCACAGAGCCAATGGCAGCGGGCATGGGCACCTCTGTGGGGCTCTTTGCCTGCAGCAGCATCGGCCCCAAGGGCTGCTCTGTCCCTGCCTGCCTGCCTGGCTGATGGGCAGGGCTGGAGGCCTTGGAGAGCAGGGGCCATTGCGGGCACGGGTGGCCCAGGAGCTGCCCCTGGCCCAGCTGGGCCCCACTTGGGGAGGAAGGAGGCTCCCAGCCACGGCCTGGCTGAGCAGCTCCTGCCTCCCCCTGCCTCTGCCCTGGGCCCCACATCGCCTGCCACAAGAGCCCCTGGGCCAGGCCGTGGGAGGGCGGCTTTGCCCTCACCTGGCTCCCTGGCACCAGGGCCCTCCTGCTTGCTGTGAGACATGGCAGCTGTCAGCGGTGCGTCCCTGTGCAGGTGCGACGTGCAGGTGCTGGTCCTCTCTCTCTGTGGGAGAGAAAAGTGTGTGAGGAGTTTGCAGAACAGGCCCAAAACCACGAGGGCACCAGTCCCTGGTCAGCCCTGCGTGAGCCCTGCTCCTGTCCGCCTTCTCCTCCCGTCGTCACGTCGAGGAACACCGCAGTCTGCTCTGGTTGTTCCTCCACTGATTCTGGGCAGGGAGAGGCAGGTGAGCCTGCAGCACAGGCCCAGATCCCGAGGTGTAGGTCACGTTTTAATCTGCATGGATTTCCACGTAGGATAAATGGAGAAGATGGTGCAGTCTGCTATGCTTGCTTTGGTTTTTACCCTAAAACTGAACGCGTTTGTACGAATTTACCAGCTTGTTGTATTTTACAACAGCCCGCTACTAAAAAACACCCTTTCCAGGAAACCTGCACAGATTTGTCAAAAACGAGGTTCACTCTCCTGGTAAACGTAGCAGTTTAATAAAGGACAACAGGATACAAAAACAAAGCAAAGTTTAAAGGATGGTTGCTTGGCATTCAGCCAAGAGCACACCTGCTCTTTCGGAGACACCCTCCACATAGCTTTTCTTTGCATCAGCCTATTGTATGTTCATAAGCAATCATGCATATTTAAACTTTCCTCTAAACTAGTTTAGATGTTCCAAGAAGCGTTTAGCATGGCTCCTCCTCGGGTCCACCTTTTTTAGAGCGTGTACATTGTTTGGCTGTGCTTTTAGTCCGTTCTTATGACCACCTTCAGCTTGGGCTTTGGTCCATGCTTTCTACAGAGGGTAGGTGCTGATAGTTGGCATGTCAGTAGCAGGGGTCTTCATCAGATGTTCACTGGATGTCATCCCAGCCAAGCAGGCAGTTCAATTACCACAAGCGTAACTCTATCAACTATTTCACTACTCTAAGTTGAGTTTACAGCAGAAATAATATATATATCGCTATAGTAAAGTTACTTTAACATTATACATATAGCATCCACTTTATTATTTGTTATATTGAACAGTATTATAATATAGTATTATAATAAAACCCAGTATTATAATATGTACATATAACAGGTGGATTAGGGATCAGCATCCATTGGCAAAATGATGACTTCTTTTACTAAGTACTTACAGATATTGTCAGTTCAGTCAGAGAGAAAAGGAGAGAGATTTCTACCAGGCTAAACCTGGGAAAAAGTCCAAGAGGAATGTAAATTATCTATCATCTCTCTTTCTGTTCATATTGTTTATAGATATGTTCTACCACCGTGTGCTATTCACAGTGCACCAATGATGTGAAAGGTTTTCACTTTGAGACCAATCATACTTCACCTTAGCGACCCTGGTTATAAAAGAGGAATGCTAGTTGTTAATAAAGTTCAGATCATTCTTTGCCTTCTGAACTAGGAGTCATTTGCATTCCCGTCCCTGCCTCAACAGCAACAAGTACTTATTACAGAACTATGACAGAATGGAAGACTTCTTTTACTAACTCATGGCTTCCCTGGAATCTAAGCACTCAGCTCCCTTTATGCGGAGGATTTGAGGGCCAACTGTACCAAATCTCATTATTAAATTGGTAGCACCAGACAAAGGAATACCTGAGTGCTTTTTAAGACTTTGACATACTTGCAAAATTATGAAGGTGACCCTTTTTAATGTCAAAACATTTAATAGGTTTTTTTCACCGTCATGGTTCTCCTGATAGAGTTGAGATAAATGTGAAGATTAAGATTCAATATGTTTTCAGTCTTCCCTTTCATGCCCTTTATCTTTTGGCACACCTTCATTTTCCTTTCAATTCTACGGCTCCCCTCTTATGTTTTAAATCAGGTGTAACATTTTGCTATTTCGTGGTGCCACTCTCTCGATCTACTGCAGAGGGCCAAGCAGTGCCGGTCTGTTGGCAGGTCCCAGCCGTCGCTCCTGCTGGCGGCCCCGGGGCAGGAGCGGCCCCGGCCGTGCCATGCCAGGGCTTCCCTCAGGTGTCGGCACTGGCAGCCCGGCTCTGCCGAGCGGCCCCGGCCGTGCCATGCCAGGGCTTCCCTCAGGTGTCGGCACTGGCAGCCCGGCTCTGCCGAGCGGCCCCGGCCGTGCCATGCCAGGGCTTCCCTCAGGTGTCGGCACTGCCAGCCCGGCTCTGCCGAGCGGCCCCGGCCGTGCCACGCCAGGGCTTCCCTCAGGTGTCGGCACTGGCAGCCCGGCTCTGCCGAGCGGCCCCGGCCGTGCCATGCCAGGGCTTCCCTCAGGTGTCGGCACTGCCAGCCCGGCTCTGCCGGGGGGCTCTGGCAGTGCCACAGCTCTGGCCCTGCAGCCGCGGGCAGCAGCAAGATCTGCGGACTGGGACGCCGCAGCGGCCACACGCTCCTCGCAGAGCCCGAGGAACGTCCGCACGCTCCCAACAGCGCGGCGGAACGCGCTGAGGGCGCGGCGCGAGCTCGGCTCTGGGCGGGAGCCGCCCCGCCCCTCACACCCGCCCGCCCCTTCCCGCCCTCCGGCCCCCGCCGCGCGGCGCCAGCGCTGTCATGGCGGCTCTCGCCCACAAGGCAGCGCCCTGAGCCCGGGAATGGCGCCGGGAACGTTCTGGCACTCTGGAAGGCGCGGGCGGGCACCTGTTGCAAACTGTGCGAGAGGGCCCATTTCCTGAAGCAAGCATGTCCTGTAATGCTTGAGCTTTACGCACTTCCAAGCCTGATCAACAAGAAGAGACATTTAACCTGTGACACACATAGCAGCCTGCAAGCTCGAAGTGATGGCCTGATGTCAGAAAAGCAAAGTATTTGTTGCTAGAATTGTCTTTTAAGACTCAGGCCTGGGCATGTTTCACTGATCTCCGACCCAGAGGGAAGTTGACAAAGCTTGGGAAGAGGGATGCCCACTGATAGTGGACACAAAAGATGCAGAATTTAGGGGCCATAAGGCCATCTGCTAGAACTGCCAAGATAAGAAAAACACTCATAAAGTCAACTCAGCAAATATGCTGAAATCAGCTCCAGCTGGGTAAAAAAGTGTGATGTTTGCAGGCAACAGGACTTTGGCACCCAAATTATCCTGGGCCTGACAAAAAGTCGGCGCAGTACAAGCGCTGGGCATTGTGCTTCAAGAACCCAGCTGAAAAAGCTGGTGAGACTGTGCTGGATTCTTGTGTGCTATCTACCCCTTCTCTCTACTTCTTCTCAAAATCTATTGTAAGCCTGACTAAAAAACCCGAGTTAGAGCCATGCTCACTGCCTTATTCTCAAAACTTGCAGCTGACTTAGAGGTTTGGTACCTTACAGAGCGCATTTGAGGCCGTGGAGCTGGAGGGACAGACAAGTGATGAAGTGGGCAAAAGTCCTTCTGGAATAGAGGGGGCACCTAGGGTGAGACAGCCAACACCACATGTCGCGGCCACCTCTGTTCCGAAGGAAGGCAGGGTCCTTGCAGGCCTTCCCGAAAGCGTCTCAAGGGAAGGTCTCGGTCTCCCCTGCCCTGTTTCCTTGACTTTAGCTGAATCTTTCTCTCACAGAAAGACAGGAAGCTCAGGTGTGCTAGGAGATTGCTGTGGGCATTGGCAGAGGTGAAGAGTCAGGAATCCAGAGGCTTGTGCAACTCTCTTCCACGGAGAATCTCTTGTCATGGATTTCTGATGAACCAGAGCTTAAATGGCAAGTCAGCAATTGGAGAAATACACCACTGAGACAATAAAGCTGTAACGTGCCTTGTTTTGAGAGGGACAAGTAAAACAACAAAAGTTCAAGCAGCAGCTACTGAGAAGGTGAAGAAAAACTATTCTTTCTATGGTTTTCTAACGTTTGTTTTCTTCTCTGTGCCTTGGGAAGATTGCCTATATCCTATTTTTTTGTTTTCTTTTTTCCTGCCTTCAGAATGAATCTTGCATTATGGATATTTGAAGTCAGATACAAGAAACAAGTTGTCTATTGTTTTCATATATCGATTGGTAGTCATAAAAAGGGAAGTTTAGAGTTAACAGGCTTTATCTTTTATAATTTGTTCACACTCAATTTTAAATGGCCTTGCATGTCATGCTCGTTTGCAAAGATGCTAGATTGGTCTTTGATGGGCATTCAGCAAAGAAACAAATACATCAAAGACTCTGGAGGTGGCTGCCATGGCAGGTTTCCCTGAGGGGTGACAGCCCCAGCCCCGCTCCATGGCGGGTTTCCCTGCGGTGTCACAGCCCAGCCCCGCTCCATGGCAGGTTTCCCTGAGGGGTGGCAGCTCCAGCCCCAGTCCATGGCGGGTTTCCCTGAGGGATGACAGCCCCAGCCCCGCTCCATGGCGGGTTTCCCTGAGGGGTGGCAGCTCCAGCCCCGCTCCATGGCGGGTTTCCCTGAGGTGTCGCAGCCCCAGCTCCGCTCCATGGCGAGTTTCCCTGAGGTGTCGCAGCCCCAGCCCCGCTCCATGGCGGGTTTCCCTGAGGTGTCGCAGCCCCAGCCCCGCTCCATGGCGGGTTTCCCTGAGGGATGACAGCCCCAGCCCCGCTCCATGGCGGGTTTCCCTGAGGTGTCACAGCCCAGCCCCGCTCCGTGTCCAGTTTTCCTCAGGGCGGTCCCACCTCCCGTGCAAGGCGGTTTGTGTTGCGCGGCCCGGGCTGGATGGGTGGAGCCGGGGCAGCCATTTCGAGCACGGCCTTTAATATCGCCCCACTCGTTCTGCTCTTTCCCGGCATTTTCCGACAGAGCTGTGCTTATCGAGGTTTGACTCTGTGTCCAAGCTCTGCATTCCAGGCAGCCAGTCGTACACGTCTGCACCGTGCCCAGCCCATTTTGGGGTAAAGCGATGCACCTGCCTTTCAGCCAACTGTGTGGGTCCAAGGTCTGCGTGCACACAGAATAAAGAACTGACTTGTTTGCACAGACAGCTGTGGTTTTCTACAGCTCAGCTGGCATGTGTCAGCTGCACACGCTGCCCTGTGTCCCAGCTCCGTCACACTGGCAGTGTTTTGCATGTCACACTAGTGCTGCACGGAGTGTCACACTGGTGGTGTGTGCCACACTGCCACTGTGTTGTGTGTCACGCTGGCACTGTGTGCTTCTAGACCTTGGAGTGTAAGCGGGAGGGTGTGAAAGATGGTGACAAAAGAAGGATGCCAAACAAGAGACCAGTTGCTTCCAGACTCAAAAGCCAGCTCTCTGCTATGTAATAGTGTTTTCTTCTCCTTCACCTGATGTCACTCTGCCATGTGCACACCCCAGAGAGCTTGTTGCATGAAGGCCCTTTGGAAAACTGACTAGGGCAGCACAGTACTTTAGGAACATCTGTGGGAGCCATCATGAGCCATCTCTTTGCTGAAGACAGGTGCTGTTTTTAACCAGTGTTTGATTACAGCAGGGCTGTTGATATCCATTTTGTGTAATCTAAAAATAGCTTGTTCAGCTAGGGAGTGAGGACACGCTCCCTACAGGTCCAGGGAGCCTGAGGCTATGGCTTTGCTGTGTTCAGAAGGCATCTCTCTGCTTAGTTTTAATCCAGCTGGACTGAGTACAACAGTACCCAAATAGAAACACAGAGTTTGGAGTGGGTTCACTAACTGAGCAAGTGTCCTGGCTTCCCAAGAGGTTTCTAAAACTTGAAGCAGTCAAATCTGGCCCTATCCTGGCTGCTATTTTCAGTTTAGTTTGCCTTTGCCTTTGTGATGCGACTGAGGAGTGAGAATACTCTTCAAGCCAGAACTACAGAATTCAGTTTTATTGGTCATTTATTATATATCTCTCATGTATTGTTGCAATTCCCCAAAAAAGCACATCCTGTAATTTCCATGTGTGACTCCTGTGATGAAGGACTTGTGACTTCTTGGCCAGTTACTTTTTGTAATTGCAGAAGAAATCTCCTATTCACCACAAATAAATCAAGTTTTAGTGCTATTTAAGGCCAACTTTCTGCTGAACACTTCCACATTAATGCTGGTTTTGAAGATGATACCTAAAGCAGTTAGAGTTGTTTTATTGATGGACCTGAATTAATGCAACATCCTTATTAACTCAATCTTTTTAATTATATGTTGGGAATTTTCTCAGTAGCTTGGCCTGCTATTTGGGATCATTGACTTTACTACCCCTTTTTGTGATCGAAGTGTATTAGTGAATCTCATGGGCCCTTCAGGATTTGCTCCAGCATATCAGTTGGCAGGACATTAAAGTTGTTAATTTTATTAAGTTTCTGGGGTTTGTTCCAAATTCAGCATTGCTTTGCATTAGAGTAGGAGCTGAAGAGGTAGGATGTTAGCTTTTCCATTTCATATCTTAAAGCAGCAGGTATTTTTGCAGCGCTTTTCCCCTAGGCTAGGGCACACCTTTGATTTCCAATACAGAGAGTTACTCCTGGGACAGGTGAGACTTTTAGACACTCAGGTACACTTTTGTCTGTGTTGATTTTAATACACGGGTCCCACACAAAGGGAAAACCTTTTCTTTTTCTTATTTAAAAATCAAAAATAATCCACTGTAAAGGTATTTTAGTTGTAAACCCAAGGCTTGTTTTCTTTGAGGAGGGAGTTTAATTTACTTTCTGCCTTCAGTTTAGTACCTTTTAAAATTGCCTCACCTTTGTTTCCCTACTTTCCTTCTTACAGTGATGACGCACTTGAAAGGGATTTTTATCGGACAATACCCCAGCAGGGATTTGAACCATGTTCTGTTGCTTTGGAAACCAGAAGTTATAGAAGACAAGTTTGCTAGGCTTAGCATGAAACGTTTGTGGACGACAATTTTCCGCCCGCGCACAGCTCAATATGAGGGATTTTTAGGACCTCGGGCAAACTTGTTACTGTTGTTAGCTTGAGGGGGGATGGCCATCAGGGATAGTAACTGGGGACAGCTTGCCATGCTGTGCGTCAGCCTGTTGTAACAGGGAGCAGGGCTTACTCTATGGGGCAGGAGCAGGCAGAGTTTGTGCAGCAACAGCTCTCCCAGCCAATTGCAGAGGTGCTCGGTGCAGTGGAAGTGTTTGTGGTGCTTCCCTTGCTTTTATTTTTAATATGCTCTTCCCTCCGCCCCACATAAGGTGATGTCCTGAAGCTTTCGCTCTGGTTTGTGCAGTAGAACTTGGTTAAACCAAACATTTGCTGTTCAATCATTTAATTGTTACTTGTATGTGCCAGGAGAAGGTTCTGTATTTTGTTTGCCTTTCTGAAGAACTATGCTGTAGTGTCAGCTGTGCAGCGCAGCTAAGCGAAACATCTGAATTTCCGTGTACACAATTTTCAAGAGGAGTTAGGAGACACTGAAGAAATTTCATTGTTATTTACTGCAGTTTGCCAACATCCATTTTGATTAATGAGGCTGGAGTAAAGGAGGACTGGAGAGCTGGAGAGCTGCATCAAATGGTACCAAGCTGCAGCTGCACAATCAGAAGCGGCTAATGCTGGTGTCAGTGAGGATCCTGCAAGGCAGCCTGGCACCCTAAGGGATTGGGAAGAGGTTGAGGAGTGAATGCAAATCACAAAAACTGAGGACCGGAACACTGGTCCCACCTTCCAGGTATCTAAAACAGCTGGAGGGACTGAATAATACCATGATGGAAGACAGGGATCTCTGAATCTCCTATTGCTTTGTGTTTTGGAACAGTACCTGAAAACCTAATTCAAGTGTCTGCAACCTTCTCCCTGCTGGAATCTCCCTGGGAAGGAATTTTTCATTTTTGTCACTCATGATGCAGTACCTGTACTACAGTAATTTTCATAAATATGTTCACTTCTACCTGACATCCAGTGTGCAAGATCTTATTTTAGTTCCTCTGTGTCTAGCAAAGACTGTTACCTTGGGTTTGCATGTGGCACTTTAAGTAATGGCATAGAAAACACCACAGCTTTTTAAATTCCTTCTCTTATCTTGGCTCTCATCTGTGCTGTTAATACAGGTAAATGAAGTGCAGTCACAGTGGGGGAAAAGGGCATAAGAAGCAGGGAAGCCATTGATTTCAACATCTTCTTCACAAGCTTCTCACATGAAGTTGTTTCCTCTAGGAGATTCTAATCAAAGATGTACATGTGCAGTCTCAGTTTTTTCCTACAGTTTTAGAAAAAGCTTAAATTTGAAGGAAAAAAACCCCAACATCTACAGCCTTTCCAAGAGAGATGATCTAAGCGAAAGCGAAGCTGAGTTTGACATGCTGTAGTTTCTCGAGCTGTTTCACCTCAGCTGTGAGGTTTGATTTTTATTTTTTTTTTTTAGGTTAAAAGCATGTTTTCTGCCTTAGATCCACATAGATTTTTATCTCCTAGACACCTTCTGCATACACTCTTATCATCCATGTGATTTGCAATACCTACTTTGCATAAGCAGAGTGACTGATAAATGATGATCCATTTATGTCTCAGTGCAGGTAATTGTGGATGCTTGGATGCTGCCATGTTCTTTGATTTAACTGGGAATATACCAGGTTCGAAGTATGCATGGTATGTGTTTTGTACTGACAAGAAGATGAAGGAGAGAAAAGCATAAAAACAAGTGGTGCAGTCACTGTTTTAAATTCTAAAAGAATAAAAACTTTTGGGGTTACCTTGGCAGTTGACTTTTTTTTTTTCCTGTTTTCAGGTTACAGCTGTTGGAGTTAGTGGGGAAAAATGTGTTGTCATATGGAATAGCCTCATTTATTTTGACAAAAACCAGTCTTCATGGTATGAAGGTAATGGTGGGTAGTGAAAAGAGAACTGCCTGTTGGATTACTTAACCTGTTGTCACCTGACAAATGTGTCAGCACTTTACAAAAAAAAAAAAAAAATTAAACAATAACTGAGACAAAAGGCTTCTAGGATTCTGTATGGTAACAAATGCATGTCTGTTTATATAACCTTACTTGAGTTCTGAGGGATAAAGTACTTTTAAAAAAAAAAGTTTATTTTATATTGCAGTAGTGCTTTAAACTTAATTTAAAAAACAATAGTTTTTATATAGTAAAGGAGATGTAATAAAAATAGCTTGTATTGAAGCAATATCTAAAGCTCCTAAATTTGTTAGAAGTGTAATTTAACAACAAATTTCCAACCTCCCAGTCTGGAAAAGACAAACTGTATGACCACAGAGAGTGGAAAGAGCAGCTCCTCTTCCTGACAAATTCAGGGTGGGATTGCCCCTTCTGTATTTGTGCTCCCAGGCTTCCTTCAAGGGTGGGATCTGCTTAAGCCCAGTCCCATAGAGTGGAGAAAATTACTCATTCTTGAAAACTCCACTACTGGTTTGATAGTCTGTTTTAAAGGTCTGTTTTACTTTTTTTTCTTCTGGTAGATAATGAATTGAAACTGTAGCAGAGAGCTTGGAAGGAATCCTTTATCTGATTTCTGAAACTGTACAAATCTCTGTATTTGCTCAGGTCCTGCTAAACTTATCCGCTGTGATGAATCGACACAGGACTCTTTCCAGCATGTCATGCTCGTGTGGAAGCCTTTGCACCCTGGCAGAACCTGCCAACTGATGCTGGCAGGTAGCACTTTATCTATCTTGCAGTTGAATTGACAAGTACTTTTTTTGTTTTGTTTTGTTGTTGGGTTTTTTTTTTTTTTGTTTTTTTTTTTTTGTTTTTTAATTTTAGATTTTGCAGCTTTATCATTTTAGAGAACAATGCCATTTAATTTTCTAGATACAAAACCAAGTGTGATAAAGTCACAATGCAAAATCTTTTGTCTTGGGGGAGAAGCAAAGATAAAGTGGCAAAGTATACTGGCTTTAAAAAGCTTTTCTTCCTATTCTTGGAAAGCAATTTGACTTCTTTCCATCTCCCCTGAACTTCCTGTTCTTCATAAATAACCTCCCAACAGATAATGGTTGTCCTTATATCCTTTCAAAATCTCTCTCTGTCTAACATGGGCAGGAGGCTGTAATTCTTTTGTTCTGACCTAAGATAAAAGTCTTGGGACATGACAGCGGCAAATAAATAAGGCAATTGTTAGAGGGCTATTTGGGGGTCTGATAACTACACTGGGCACTGTTATTTTAAGCTTCTGAGTTATAACAAACCAAACAACATTCAAAGGGAGAACTGTCAAATGTGGACACAAAACTGTCCTGAGGATGAGTGTGAGGGTGGTTAATGTCTGTCTCCTCTGGGCACTTCAGCTGGCCATTGAAATGTGCTTTGTGTTTATTCAGCGGTGTTGCCATTGGTGATTTTCTTCCTTCACTGAGGATTCGGGCATGGGAATGTCCCTGTAACAAAGCAGTGCCTTCACCTCCAGGCCTGGCACTGCTGCAGTTGTCTTGGGCTCTGGCTTCTCCTGCTGTAAATAGAGCATATCAACTCCGTAGCCTTGGCAGCAGGACTATATTTTAAGAATACAAATAAAACTGAGGTGTCAGGCTCCTGCAGGCTGTCAGTGGACTTTTGTGCTCAGCTGCCCTTCTTTGTTTCTCTTTTTAGTTTATTTTTTTTTAACTTCTTCTTAATGTCTACTGTTAAGGAAAAAAAAAAAAAAAAAAAACAAACCACCTGTTTATCTCAATAGCATTTCATATTTCTTAATTCTAGACAATAATTTGTAGGATTATCTGACCCATCCTCTGCAATCTGAAGTCTCTGATTTCTATCTTACTGCTCTGCTGGTTATTTTTAAAAAAATTATTATCAGATCAGAAAGTGAAAATTGTCCTGTATGAAGAGCAAAGGTGCCAGCCTTGGCCTCTTAGAGTCAATTTTGTAATTTTGTTCATTTATTACAAGTACCGTAACTATTTCATATCAGGCCTCCCCCCATTTAAGTTTAGGTAAGAGCTTATTTTATGAACAGGACCCTGAGTCAATTACTGCTCGTCCTGCCATCCCAGACCAGGGTGACAAGCCACAAATAACAGCTCCAGTGATTGCCCCAAAAATGTGCAAATACTGAAAATGAGCAGATCTTTTGTATGAGCAGGTTGCCAGCCTTCTTGTTGGAGAAGCAATCAGAATCAAAGGCTTATTCCAGCTGCTTACTTCACAAATAAATGGACTAGATGTTGATCCACTGAACCTTATGACTGCTGGCATGTAAGAGGCATTGACACTTAGAACACAGTGAGGATATTTACAGAGAGTATTTACAATATTACCTCCTACAGCTATAGCCAAATACTGTCCTAGTCCAGCTTCTCTCCTGCAGCATGTGAAAACTAAAATGTCCCAGAAAGCCTTCAGGGATGTGTTCATTAAGTACTTACTCCAGAGGCTTTCAAGGATTCTGTGGAATACCAGTTGTTCTAGATCTGGCTCTGTGAACACACAAACAGCCATCATTGCCCTGCAATTGTTTCTGAAGCCAGGTCTGAGACAGGAAAATACATCATTTGTTGAAATGCTGACTTTTGTGCTGCTGATAAAAGGGACGATAGCAAAACTAAACACCTCACAGCTGCTAGTGGCGTCTCATTTCAGCTGAATTATCAGCTAATTATGGAGATCTTAATTTTATCTTTTTTTGCGTTGCCCTTTCTTGACTTGTTCCTTTAGCTGCATATAAATGGCAGAAACTCAGCTGAAGACTTGTTGATGCTGTGATAGTTTGATGCCCTGCCTTCATCTGATTGTCTGGGCATGGAATCTGATCTGTAGAGTTTGCTTTGCTCTCATATCATCTTCTATAGTTCCAGGAATGTAAAGTTTGGTAATACTTGGGTTGCCAGTAAATTCTATGACCTCGAAGTGTTTTAAAATTTAATGTGTGAGAGACCTGTTTTTATGTTGATTACTGAAGTATGTGACAATGGAAGTTTGGTTAATATGTTGTCATTACTATGTATTTTAATTAACAAATAGCTGGACAAAATACAAACCAGTCATTCTCTCCTTTAGCTATTGAGAAAATGGTTGGAAGTCATCTAGTCCAACCCCCAATATTTTTAAACTCTGTGGAGCACATTCATTCCTGATGGATAATTATAACAAACCTTGAAAAATAAGGGAGAATATATGCTTGCAAACTTGATCAGGTTTGGGTTTTTAAAAAGGTAATTCATGGTTACTTTGGAATTATTCTTATATGTTTTAGTTAAAATTCAACTTTTTAAAATTTTTGAGTGCGGAGGTATTTGAACACATCCCATCCACAGAAGTGAACGAATGTATAGCCCCAAAGAAATTTACAAATACAAACACTTTCATCTACTATAGTTCTTAATTTATGGCTGAGCAGTTTCTTGCAACATGCTGAGTATTTCCCTTTTGTAACAGCCTCAAATTAACATTTTATGCTTCTTTCTTGAATAAATACAAATCCAGCCCTGAAAATTGGGCTCATTGAGTCAGTGGTTGCTATGGAAATGTTCATTTGAAACATAAAGCTGGAATTGGATGTTTGTTTCCCCCTGATTTGCAGCTTCTCCTAATCCCCTCCCCATTGGTAACAGCTGCCTTTTGCAAGGCATCTGGAGGGATGATGTGAGTGTCCTGCTCTGGGCAAAGTGAGCCAGGGCAGCTTTGTGACTTAAATTGGTGATCTGAGCTAACTTGTGTGAGTCTTTGAGTGATGAGATAGGGCTCTTCTGTTGCCTCTGAGGTGGAGGTGGCAGGGCCTGGGCGAGGGACAGGTGGCAAGTTCACGTGGTTAATGTTGTTTTCTAATTCAGCTTCGCTTTGTACAAGATTTAGATCTACTTGTTCCAGTGTTTTTAGGACAAGGGCTATTCTTACATCTTATATTACAGCAGATTTATTACCAGACCATGCTAAAGCTTGTTTTATAGCAGTGCTACTACATTCTTACCCATGCTTGTTTTAACCACTGATTGTCCTCTGTTCTTTAAAGGAGGTGGGGTAGGACAGGACATATTTTGGGGCTGGAGAAGAACCGCACTTCTGGGAAATTGCACGTTTTCATTTTGATGATTAGGACAGCAGGAGCTCCAATTCAGGATATATCTGAATGTTTTCTACTGGTTTTATCCCAGCACAAATTGCTGGTCTCTTTCCTGGTCATTAGATGAAAGATTTTTCTTCTTTTCCCTTTAATGAAGGAGAACTGTACCTGAATTGCAGTTTTCAGATGGAGGTTTTACAGCACAAGGGAAGAGCCTTGCCTCTTCTGCCTCAGTAGTGAATGAAGCAAGCCCAGGTACTTATTTATTCACTGACTACATGTCCAGTGCATGTAGTGGGGAGACATTTTCTAAAAATACAGATACGTCATGAGACAAAGAAAATCAGCTGATATAATTAGAAAAACATACCAATGTCTTCTCACATGCACCTCCCTCAACCCTTCCACTCTTAAACAAAATCAATGTACTTTAGCCCAGAGAAGCTTCAGGGTGACTGAACTGTGGCCTTCCTGAAAGGAGCCCACAAGAAAGATGGAGAGAGAATTTTTATGAGAGCCTGGAGTTACAGGACGGGGGGAAAAGGCTTCAAACTGAAACAGAGGAGTTTTAGATTAGATATTAGAAAAAAATTACTCCCTGTGAGGGTGGTGAGGCCCTGGCACAGATTGCCCAGAGAAGCTGGGAGTGGGAACACTCCATCTCTGGGAGTTCAAGGCCAGGTTGGACAGGGCTTGGAGCAACCTGGGATAGTGGAAGGTGTCCCTGCCCATGGCAGGGGGTGGCACTGGATGGTATTTAAGGTCCTTCCCAAACCAGCCCCTTCTATGATTCTGTGTTACTTAAAAGTTAAGTAATAGTTGAGATCAAATCCAAGTTGAGCTCATTTTATTTAGATGTACACCAGTCAGACTATCTCAGGCAGATAGCTAAGAGGCTGGCAAGAAAGGTGCATATTTTAATACAGAGTACAGGTGTTTGCCATAAGCCATCTAATTTAAAATTTGCAGCGGAGTTTGAGTTTTGTCATTCCTAGTGAAATGTGTTTGGAGGATTATGTGCTGATCTGGGTGAAGGGGAGAGGTTCTAGAGGGGGTTTGTGTTCTGGGGAGAAGGCTGAAGTTGGCATGTAGGGCACCAGGCCTGTGCTCTGCATTGCACTGGAAACCTGCTGTGTTCCAAACATGATGAACTGGAAGGAAAAATGTGGTTGCAGAAGTTAAAAGGTGTGAAAAGGAACTCTGCAGAGAAGTTCTCTTGGTGTCCTGAATACCAGGGATTAGATTAGGTGTGGGGGAAAGAAGTGCCTACACCTGGATTTAGGAACCAAGGGTGTATCTTTGTGGTGAAGACAGGCCAAAGAACATTCTGGACCATCTATTTTCACTGCCATCAGGTTGTAAGGATCCTGATCCTTCTCCTATCAAAATTTTCTCCTGCTTCATAACTATTGAGATAAAAATCCAAAGCTTTCTTTTTTTTTTTTTTTTTTTTTTTTTTTTTTGTTGTGAGTATAATCTGCTGCATCCCTATTCAATATTTAACATATATTATTTACTAATGTCAAATCCATGCCAAACCTACTGTGGAGTAGTTCTCTTTCTACAACTCCAAATAAGCAGGAATGCCAAGTCATAGGAGGCACTTCACTGCTGAATAATTAAACAGGAGTTTTATATTAACTGGGATGTGTCTTTTGGAAAGAAGTTAGTGTCATCTTTATCTTGTGAGGCTCTTTGGTTAATGGGCATGATTTTTTATTAATTGCTGTCTTAACTGACACAGCTGGAAGTTTTTGCATTGAATAGAATTGATAACGTTGATAATGTTTGAAAAACCTAGAGCTAATCCACACTGAAATAATTTTACAGTCCCAGAGAATGAAAAGTCTAATTCTGTTTTGTAACACTCAATAATCCTGTTTGTAGTCTGAAAAATAATGTGTGTCATGTAGCCTTGAAGGCTGGTCCTTACCAGCTGTTATTCCTTCTGAGTATTAAAATTGGTTTCTAAGTCAGCACCTCATTAAAATACTCCTAAACCAGCTCTTTCCAAGCTGATGGCTTCCAACTGGAAACTTAAATAAGTCTGTGATAAGGGAGTGCCAATGCAGACATTGTGAGCAGCCTGTCATGTGCCCTGAGGTGTTTGTTTTAGAAGTGCAGTAATCATGAGAACTGTCAAAATCCACTGGAGTTAAAACACTTGTTCTCCTTTACCTTGCTGAAATGGCAGACTTTCCTGATAAGAACATTTAGATACCAAATCCATGGTATAACTGAATTGCAGCCACCAGCTGGCCTTCTGAGACACTCTGTGTAACTCTGGCTGTCCTAAATACGTCCCTAAATTTGAGATTGTCATTTCCTAAAAGCTAATTCTGCCTGTAGTGCTAAGTGGTTACCTGCTGGCATGTCCTTCATGCCCCGAAAGGCAATTTTCAATGTAAATCACTAGTCATAAACCAAAGCAGACAGGCTGTTGTGCACACATTGGAAAGCACAGAAACCACTGATGTGGAATTACTGAAGATGTTCTCCTACGTTATTTGTAATTGTTTAAAAAGGTGCAAGTCTGAAGTAGCTTGAAGTTGGAGGTGGGAAGGGTTGTCTGGTAGGGAAACTTGGCATGGGAAGTGGCCTGTCAGCACAGGAGCTGGAACAGTCAGGGAACACTGACATGGGCCACGTGGGCACTTGTAGAGAGTTTGTCCTTTTGCACAATTAAATTTTTCTTTTTCCTGCTGGAAAAATTCCATTTTTCTGTGGGTCTCCTATTAGTGGATTTTGGCCCCATTTGCTGAGACAGGACTGACACTGGCTCCTCCAAAGAATTGGGTAAATGAGTTCTCTCTGTCCCCACTGGAATGGAAGCCAGGAAGACAAAATACACCAGAACTTTTGTTGTCATCCCCAGCTCTGGGTGTGGGTGACAGATAAGGTAGCAGAGTGCTGAACTCTTACTCCTTAAGCCTTTAAAGATTTAAGTGGTATCATTTGGTGTAGTAAAGTTGTGGTAATGCTCTTTGCCATGTAGCTCTCCAAAGAAATGCAATTTTTTACTCACTGGTAGTTTAATACCTTTTACCAGCTCTGAAGAATGGAAGAAAATATTTGGAGTATACTTTTGAAAATTATGAGAAACTACAGGGGAAAATATAAGAGGTCTAAGGAGCTTTGAGAGGCTTTTCCTTTAGAAAGCTCCAGGATTTTCTGTATTGGGTGGAGGTTATACAGTTGTTTTTATCCTAATGTTAACATATTAGGTTACAGGAATCTTTTCACTTAATTGAACAAACACAGGAGAGTATTTACGTAACTGAAGATCTGCAACTGCCAGCAGAATTAATTAGGAGAGGAATAATTAGGCAAATAGTAGTGTCCAAATGGTCCCAATAGAAAAATGTATTGCAATCCCAATAGAAATCTCATTAATGTTGTTGTTTCTGATGAGCTGTGCCTTTTGCAGTATCATAAAGGGAGGTAAATGTGGAAGGATCTCAGTGGGGTGTCAGCTTGGGTATGAGGCAGAAACAATATCAAGGTTTTAAACTGTCTGGTCTCATTACTGTCACTTAGTCGTGGCTGCAGCTCCACTATCTGCTTAAAAGCCTCCTGTGATTGAATGAGCCACTTTAGGGTGAAATAGGTACAGAAGAGAACGTTTCAGGTTAGTATTTGGTATGGAATTGTTGCTTCATGCATGAGAAACAAGTTGTCTCTTATGCTGAGCAGATAACCCAGGAAAAAATGAGACAAGTGGAGCTTATTTCAAGTACTTCTGCTTGAATGTTTCAGTTTACTGCTTCAAAGAGTGGAAAAGTTAACAAGCACATTATCTTAGACTTTCCACTGTAATGTCACTCATGCAGAGGGAAAAAAAAAGGTTAAATAATGTGATGTCATATTTATAGCGGCTGTTCTAGGAAACAGGTTCCTGGTCTGCAGTAACAAGGTCTGTCCCATGATCAGTGAGGGAAAATACCTTAGAAATAGTCCTCCAGCAGGGAAGTTGTGTTTTCCCTATTTCCCCCTTCTTTTGTCACCTGAGAATCTTTTTTAGCTCCATTACAAATTACTTTATTATAATTCTGAGTGCGTTTTCCAAACTTGTTTCATAGGTGCATTGCAATGGACTAAAAAGTATTGTACTGTGAGAAAAGCTTTAATCAAAACCTATTAAAAAAAATGAAAGCCTTTCACAATTAATCATTCAGAGATCCTAGCTTGGAAGAAGTGTTACTTCCTCAGAAATAACCTCCTCCATGCCTTCCAGCTGGGGCCTGGGGAGGTTAAGGGAGATGTTTAAGGGTCACAAATACCATTTGAGGCAACACTGGTAATATAAATTGTCTCAAGAAACTCCAGTTTCTAACCAAGCTGGAATTCTGGCTTTCGTTACTCTACCAGGGAGCTTCAGGGCCCTCCTGTATTGATTATTAACAGGGTTTTGTTAACATTTTGATCAAACTACTAACAGCTGAGTAAGTTAATTTGATTTTTAGTGATGGGTAAATTAATCCACATCAAAATGTTCTAGGCTGCCAATGTAGGCTGAAAAAGGAGTGCTTCTCTTTGTCACAGTGAAAGTTTGCTGTAACAGTTGTGTACATTTTGGTTTTATCTGTTCCCCTTCCCCTGTTAGCTATAGTTGCTGATGTTTTTCATTAACTTGGTTTCCTATTATGGCAGCAGCTCTGAATAAATATCAGTTAGGCCGGCCTCTTATTTATGTGCATGTCCTTAAAATGTGACTATAAAATGTTAATTAATTCTAGATTCCTGGGGCCACGTTCAGACGTGTATGTCTCCTCCTTAGTGAAGAGAGGGAGACACTCAAGGGAGATTTTTATGACTTTTACTCTAGACCCAATGTTTGAACACAGAGGTGGAAACAATTGACTGTCAGTCTCTGAATACTCCATACTTTGTTGTCCACTCCAGAACACCTGGAAATACAGGATTCTGATTTCTTACAATACACTGAATTTGATGCCACTTGTTACCTAATCACTTTTAGTGTTAATTAAAAAATCTTTCTTCTGCTGCATTCTAAAAACAAGCCTTTTGTCCTGCAGCCCCACACTTCCAGGAGGGTGAGCAGAGGAGCTGTGTGAGGCAGGAGCAGCAGGCTGGTGCCTCTGGAAGGAGCTGGCTGTGCTGCCCATCCCAGAGCAGGAGTGCCACACGTGCAGTCTGGGAGCACCCAGCACCTGCGTCAGGGACACCGCAGAGGTGACAGATGTGCAGCAGCTCTGGTGCCTGTAAAAATACCAGTTGCTGTGCAAACACTGTGCAGACAAAGAAGGGCTGCTTCTCTCTCTAAGTGTTCTTGAACAAAACCCTTCTAGGGCGTGTGCTGTGGGAGCATGGCAAAGGCCAGGACTTCCAGAACTGGAGAGATTCCCTGCCTTGAAGGATCTCTTCACAGCCAGCACAGAACTGGAAAATCTTAGAATGGCCTGGGTTGGAAGGGATCTTCAAGCCCATCTCATTCCCACCCTCCTGCCATGGGCAGGGACACCTTCCACTATCCCAGGTTGTTCCAGCCCCATCCAAGCTGGCCTTGGACACTTTCAGGGGTCCAGGGGTAGCCACAGCTGCTCTGGGCACCCTGTGCCAGGGCCTCACCACCCTCACAGGGAGTATTTCTTCCCAATATCTAATCTAAACCTACTTCTGTCAGTCTTAAACCATTCCCCCTTGTTCTGTCTCTCCAGGCCCCTGTAAAAAGTTTCTTTCCATCTTTCCTGTGGGCTCCTTGCAGGTACTGGGAGGTCAAAATGGACTTTCTGTGCACCTAAGACAGACCTGGACAGAGCTGTACTACTGAACCCTCTAGGGCTATTGGAATCCTGGGAAACTGGGAGAAGTAGAAAATAAACCTTAAGCCAGAGAAACAAGCAGAAAACTCATTTCTTTGTGTGCTTTTATTTTTTTTCCACTAGAAAGGAAATGCTTCCTGAAGCTTTTAAACATTTGCTCTGCCTAAATTTTAACCCTTTTTTCCATGCCATTTTTTTCTGATATCCAAAAGTATTTTTTCAAAGTAGAATCCAGGCTAATGCAAGGAGAGGAACTGTAGATTATTGAATAATGGGGCAGTCAAAATAATGGCCACAATGTGAGAAATAAACAGGCAATAGAAAGTTAGTGCTAGAGAGCACTTCTCAGTACCTCGGGAAGGTTAAAAAGCTCAGGTCTCAGTAAGTGTAACTTTCCTCTGTTGTGTCTCAGCTGATGAGCATCCTCCTTCTGGCCCTACTGAGTCTATGTCCTGCCTTGCCTTTTTCACCACTAAATCAGAGGCAAAAAATCAGGTTGTTAAGCCATTTCTATTGTAAACCTCTCATGCTTTGGCTTTCATGTCCTCACAAAACAACAGAAGGAAAAAAAAAAAAAGAAAAAGAAGACAAAACCAAAAGAACAACCCAGTGCTGAGGCTAATGACTGAAAAATCAAAAAGGGAAAAGGGAATGAAGATGTGAAAGTGAAAAACACAGAGTTACTTGGGGAGGAGAGGGTGAAGGCAGGTGGTCAAAGAGTAACACTGCTCAGCAGCAACAGGAATTATTTCTAGAAAAAACACCCTCCAAGCATTAACAGATCTGGTCACACTGGTGTGAGGGCAGAGGCAGCGAGTCAGGAGGTGAAATGGTGTATAGCACTGAGCTCTGTTGCATTCTGTATGTGAGACAGGAATCCCTATGGCAGGATTTTAATTCCACTGGCACAGCAAGAGCAGCCTTTCCTAACCCCTGGTGCTGCTCTGCCCAGTGTCAAGGGTCCTGACCCCACGTCTGAAACTGAACTTCACTGGGGTCATGTCTGCAGGGGTTAAATGGCTGGACTTGACCTCAGAGGTCTTTTCCAACCTCAGTGGTTCTGCGAATCTGCAATAGAGAGGCCCTTTGGAACCTGTTGGACTCTTCCAAAACGTGTGGTCTTTATGTATCTCACAAAATGCCATCCTGGGAGCTTTGGCAAAGTCGAGGACTCTGTGCAGGCTCCCCTTACAACACAAACAATCCCTTCACAATTTACACAAGTCAAATAAATTAGTGATCAAAGCTAGAATGGTTTGAAAATGTGCCTCTGCCTGCGGCAGTGAGGATTGCTGGGGGCACTGCCGACTCTGTGTCCCCCCGGCCATGGAAATAAAGGGTGCTGGCTGCTAAAGAGGGGTGCTGGGAGCCACCCTGGGGCTGCTGAGGGGACCCCCGAGGCGGCCAGGCTCGGCCAGGAAGCTTCATCATAGCCTGGATTTATTTCTCATTCAAAATCACTGAAAGCCAAGCTCCTCCTTCTGATCAAAAGCCAATTTTCTTTTTCTATGTGAACTTAACTGTTTCTTGCTCGTGCTTAACTAGATTTTAAAGTTATATTTTAACGCAAGTTAAAGCACTCTGGATATTTTCCCCCCTTTTCCCAGCACAGGCTGGAGGATGTGGGTCAGCATGGAGGCACAGAGCTGCAGCTCTTGGGGGAGCAGATCGTCCCTTCCCACTCCTCAGCCCTGCCGGGTCCTGGTGCCTCCCTGCCGTCTGTGCCATCTCACTTTAGTGAGCTCTTGAAAACAACATCCAGCGGCTCAGGAAACACTGGCCCAGCACATAAAAAGCAGGTCACCTCTCAGGAGTGCGTGCAGATCCCAGGCAAGCCATCCTCTAAAATTAGAGCTTGTGTTGTTCTTTTGTTTGTGTTACACACGGGTTGTTTCCACAAGAAGGAGTGGATTGTGACCTGAAACTGAGCTGTAACACATGCGGTGCCTGCTGAGAGGGGACAGGGATTTGCTCTGTGTGCAGATGGACAAATCCTGCACCCGGCAAGTGCTGCCAGCGGTGTCCCACAGCTTTGCCCTGCCTGCAGCACTGCGCAGACCTTGAACGGGGAAGTGCCAGGGGCAGCTTCTGCTCCACTCTGCCCTTCTGTTCCCCAGGGCATGTAAAACTGCTCTGCATTCCAGGTACATTTTGCAGAGGTTCTGTTTTGATGTGTGAAACATTTAGCTTGTCTTGGGCTTGGCCACTTTATTTATGAAGGAAAAGCAGAGCAATAGTTTAGAGATAAACAGAATTCGAGATTGCTCCAGAAAATGATTTGCCTAGATCTCTTCTGTAATTCTAATATTACTAGATAGGCCATCATCAAATGTTTAGAATACAGTCACCCACACTCATCGTTTGTGCAAGAATTTTGATTTAAAGAAGCTTTTCAGAGAGCATTTAAGCTGAAAGTGCTTAAATGTAGACCTCTAACTTTTTTCCTTTCCTGCTATACTATTGCACAATTAAGCTCTTACTTTTGTTAGTTTTTATATTTCCTGAATGTGGGAGAAATACAAAATATGTTGAAGTAGAACCTGAGGTGTTGGGAATATAATGTAAGTATGGATTTATTTCTAAAAAGAGAAAAAAAAAAAAAAAAGTCTAGCAGAAGTTAGTTGTATATTCTCTGACAAAGTAGGGCTCTGCAGTGGTGTTTGTTTCATAGGCTGTGCTGACAGACACAGGGACAAGGTCTCACCTCCTGGTCAAAACCAGCCCAAGCCCCAGAGAATTTTGGAGGACTCTGCAGAGGCTGGAGAGCTGTAGGAATATAGGGCCAGGCTCTGTCCTGACAAGTGCAGACACAGCTCCTGCTGCCTCTGCCTCGCTCTGGCAGAGCTGAACGAGGTCCAAAGTGTTGGTGTGAGGCTGCCATAGCACCAGTGCAGACCTGCCTTGCACAAGGTTATGCTGCAAGCCAGTGCTAAAGCTTTCCTGGCCTAAGGAACTGAGGGAAACATGGGTGATAATTAAGCAGCTTTAGAATTGTTCCATGTTTTTGATAGTTGTTAAATGTTTCTAGTGTTTCTTGTATGAACTATCAGGTGTGTTAAACCACAAAACAGCAGAATACAGCGGGGGCTTAAATTTAGACTAGTTCAGAGAAAGTAGTATACACATAGACCCTGCTCCTTGCCCCAGGAAGAGAGGTGGGGACAGATTGCATCAGTTGGCCTAATCAGGGATGAGCCACATTGGTGATGACAGATCCATAAACTAATGGGAGCATTTAACATAACAATGTGCATGTTGGGGGGATATGAGGGGACAAATGGTAGGAAGCAGATGTGTGCTTTCCTCCTGGAGTCAGACACCAGCTGGAAGGAGCCCTGCTCTCACCAGCAGTGTTTCTTGTGTGCTTAAACTTGGCTGGCTTGTGATTATTTTTGATACTCACATCCAAACACTGGGAAGTGGAAGCTGTTTCTTGTTCTGATGATCACCCTCTCTTACAGTCCCACTGAGAGAAGGGTTTAGGAACTGTAAGGAGAACAAGACAATGAGAGATGTGGAGGAAAGGGAAGAAATGGGATCTTTAGGAACAGAAGGGAAAGGAGAAGGCTGGAGCAGGAGGATGCTAAAGCAAATGGAGTAATGTGACCACAAGAAAGGATTTCTAGAAAACAGAAATGTGAGGAATCCCTTCTGATCACTAGTGAGAAGGATTGCTTCAGCCTTTTAAGGCTAGATTTGTACCCTTACAATGGCACACATTTAGGCAGTTATCCCTCAAGAGAGCTCTGAAAGGGGGGGAATTTTACTTCTAAGGTTCCTCTTCAAGTGTACCCCAAAATAATCAATGAGTATAAAATCATTACTAAAAGGAAATCTTCTCATTTTGTGAGTGTCCAGCTCAGGTTTTTTTTTTTTTAATTAATAGAATTTTGATTGACATGCTGGCCTATAAAGGGATCAGAACACAGTAACACTTGTATTGTGTGAATGGCAAAGGTGGAGTAAATCTCTGGCTTTACTTTTCCAAGCTCTTTAGGACCAACTTTCCTCATGTAAGTGTTAGCAAAGAAATAATTCATGCATGCTTATGGATTCTTTCATGCCTGCATGATTTTAATCATAATTAAATAGTACATGTCTGAGATCCAAAGGCAAACCAGAGTCAAGTGTGCCTGACTCATTTCTCCTCTCTGAACAAAAATGGGAAACATCAAACCTCTGTGTGAGGCTGTCTGATGTTCTGGTAGCTTTACCCTGCTCTCTCATGTAGATATCCTTAGGTAGATATCTGATACTTGCTGAATTTTGTAGTAATTGTTTACAGGAGGGGAAAAAATGTGTTCTCTTGTGCACAGAGAGAATTTCTTGATGGTCTGAAATGTGCAACTGGGCTTTTCTTATTTGCAAAATGGATTGAAGCAGGTCTGGAAATATGATTTGTCTTTTCTCATAACATATGTCAATGAAACAGGGATGCAGGAAAACTGATGTAAGCAGCATAAAAGAATCTCTTTTAATCCAACATTTCCTTGGAATTTGTTTCCTTGGTATTTGTGAGACCCACTCAGAATATTTTTTTAATCCTGTATGTGGTGTCCCTGTGCTCATGCAGTTGCTCTGGTACTGAGTGCTGGTGTAGGTGGATCAGGACTAAATAATGAAATAATCCATGGAAAAAGCAGGTTTCAGTAGGGATGGCACCTTCTTGTGTGTGCTCCTAAAGCTGAACACTGGAAGTGCTTTAACACAAGCTACAGGATAATGACACTTGTGCAGATGTTTTGAAATATGTATTATTGATTATTTTTTCCCCTAGCTTTGTCTCTGACTCATGCTGCTCCATGTGTCCTTTCATCTGTCCCTCATAATAATTTATGGAGCCAAGTGTAGAGATGTCAAAGGTAGGACACACCAGCCATTTCTGTTCTGTACAGGGAAATACACAGACTGGTGCTGCATTAAAGAATGCAATATGAACTCAACCTGTACATCAAAGAACCCACAAAAGAAAGTCTCAGATTTACCTCTGAGTTAAAGTTTCTCTTCTCTGTCAGTTTTCAGATAGTCTTCAGAGAGGGATGAACTCATGGTGCAGAATTGTGATCAAAACATTGAAAATAATTCAGTCAACAACCAGGCACGAGTCTGCTGGAAAGCAGGCTTCAGTGGTTGTTGTTTCCAGGGGTGGATTTGAGCTGGAACTCTGGTCAGCACTGCATTTCTTCCAGCTGCTGAGGCGGGGGTGATGTGACTCTAGCACTGTAGTGTGACAGGGAAGTGTTGCCCTCCCTTCCCCATTCCCCCTCTGGCTTCTCAAATCATTATAAATGTGTTTTCTCTCTATATTGGGTGTTGATAAGGAGTACCTGAGAGTTGTGACCTTATTGTCCTTCCTGCTGTTTTTCCCATTCTGAAGCAAGTCCTTTTTGTTTGTTTACAAACTGCTGGATCCGATTTTATTCTGTTACATAGAAGATGGTAAATCCAACTGAGCACCCACATTCAGTTAACCACAAGAAGTTTTCCACCTGGCAAGCATGCAACATTTGAAATATTCCTTCCTTCCCGATACTGAACCAAAATTCTCTCTATTTAAAATTGCATTTAGTTGCATTTTCTTGGAGACAGTTAAAAAAAAGGGGAAACATTTATTCATTGCAATAGATCAATTAAAACTAGGTAGGTAAAACTAATTTTACAACCAAGTAACTTTTGGTTGTAATGAAGTGATCTCAGTTTTAAAAGATGACCTTCCTAGGAGCAAGACATTTTCAGGTACAAGTCATCTGTACTTTTACAGGACAAAACACAAAGATTGCATTTGTAGATAATGAGTGTTTAGATAGCATCTGTGACTCAGGGAGAAACTGATTAGAGAGTCTGCAAGAAGAGATGCAACCCTTGCAACAATTCTGTGTGGATCCCAGGGCTGATCAGTGTGAGAAAGAGATGATTATGCCAGAAGCCTTCAGTTCAGAGAAGAGACAGCTTGGAATGCAGGAGAGGTTATAAAACCATTGGTGAGATAAGATAAAGACTGGCTGTTCAGCAGCTCCTCTAATTCAAGAGCTCTGGAGGCATTGCACAAGCCTGATGGAGTCAGTGTGTGGGGAAATCCAGGGTGAACTTGGGGAGCTTATTCCCAAAGGATAACAAAGTCTCCTTGCTTTGAGGGAGTGGGGTGTTACAGTGAATAGAAATGTGCTGAGGACACAGCTGATTTGGAGCATGGTTTTGTTGGTTTTGCTGTGCAGAAAGACTGCTGGGCATTTGAACTGCAGTAAACAGAGTGAGACTTCAAGTAGGTGCCACATAGCTGGGGTGTGATCATCCATCTTCCTGCTCCACTGACAGATTCCATGAGCAAGGGTGGGCACTGCGGACAGGCCCAGGGTGACAGGGATGGTTTCACTGTGCCTGGCAGGGGAACAGCAGAATCTTTCACTGATCTGGTAAATGGGCTAAGCTGACAGCCCTGCTCCATTCACAGCTGTGCTGAGGATCCTGTGGCAACAAGTTGTGCAAACACAGGAGGCAGAGGATGTTCTCTGCGATTCCCAAAGTGGGGAGTGGGCACACCTCGCTGGAGATGGCCCAAGGGGCACTCGGGGAGCAGGCCTGGGGCTGGAAGCAGCACACAGCCTGCAGGATTCCTGCTTTGGGGCTGATAAGGACAGGAACTGCATGACAGAGTTCGTTTGTGGAGGGAAAAGGGGTGGAGCAGGATAATTAGGAAATGCTGGCCTGGACAAGTGTCTGTGGTAGCAGGCAGGAGGAAACTCTCCACTTTGCCCTGCTCCTGGCAGCAGCACACTGCTGCCCTGACTCACTTGTGAGGATCCGGCACATTTTTTACCCCTGACTTAACTCTTGCAAGAGCCCTGGAAACAGCAAAATTAGCACATTTCCTTGATATTCTGGGGCCTTGGACACTTACTGAAGCAAGGATCAGTGACTCAGTCTCCAGCTGGGCTGGGCTCTCGAGGGATGTTGGTAGGACAGAGCTCCTGTAGCACTTCCCTCTTTGAGTCTCCTCACCCTGTTCACCCTGACTGAAGTGCTCAGGCATGCCAGAAGGAAACTTTTTTTTTTTTTTTCTTGGCAGAAGTTGCTGGTTATATTTAAAAGAACTATTCTGGAGCTTGGAATTTTAATTATTTGGAATCAACTTTTGATTAAATTGTTGCTATTAAAAAAAGGAGTCATCATCTGGAAAAGACTTTAACTGGCTGGGAATAACTGCTAGACAGTGTGTTTATTTATTTCAGTTCAAATCTGCTGCTGTTAGACTTTGGATTTCTTTTCCTGAAGAAACATGGGGAGGAGTGGCACATAAATCAAAATTTTATTCTGAACAAATTGCCTTGTTCTGAATTGCATAAAACATTTGATCTTTTTTCGCTGTAAAATTTCAGGATACAAGGATCATTAACATTAAAGATAATATGAAATGCAAAAGTGTTTGTTGACAGGAGATGGGAGCTTCTCTTCATATGAGACTGTACTTTTCTTGTTTCTCAGCTAAAACTGGCCTGTTGTGGCTGGCTGTGATGTAGCAGCACTACAGCCAGGAGTGGTGGTGAGCTGCACCCAGTTTGATTTAAGTTTTTTTTTTTTTTCTCTATGGTGAAAAAGGGTATCTTCACCCAACTAAAATAAATTACACCTACTGTGAATTTTATTAGCCATCAGTTTTTGCCCGGAAAAGAATATAAGAGCTAAGAAAAAATAACCAGAGACATTTGAATGTAATTGGAAAATATGACAGCAAAATGGTCACTGCTTTTACAGCGTACAGTTAAAAAAAAAAAAAAAAATTATCAACTCATGTTGAATGGAACATCCTCAGATCCATGACAAATGCACAGCTGGAAATGAGAGGTGACAGGCTGACCATTTTCTTCCACTCACAGTTACTTTTCTTCTAGGAATGTGGCTGAAAACTTTTCAGGAACTGTGAAAGAAAACAGCATCACTGTTCCTCAGTGAAAAGCAGCATTTCTGCTGTGCTGGAGATTTCAAACAGCCCCACAAACTGCGAATGCACCTGCTCAGCTGTGTGCTGAAATGGTAATAATAAATAATAAATGCTTCTGCCCCCTTCAGAACATTACCAAACCCTTATTTTCTCCAGGAACATTTACAAAATCCTAAGTCACCCTGTGCCCAGACTGGCCATAAAAATACCTTACACAGGTTACAGCAGAACTCCTTGTGTTGTAACAAAGGCCTTAATTTTTCTTCCTGTTTGCTTTGGACTTCCCAGTCATTTGTATTTATTTATATAAGTGACTTCCAGCTGTACCCCTAACAAAAATTCACTGATGTAAAGACTTGATATATAAGGTTCTGTTCATCACACTTGCTTAAATTTGTAAACCTCACCTGTATGAGAAGTGTGTCTATAAAGGAAAAATCCTAGGAACATATAAAACTCGTTTTTGTAAAGTTTGAGTTGAGCAGGTTTGTTGGCCACTGGGTTGATAGGTGATCTTCTGGAGCAACAGCTTTTGGTTTCTTTTCCCAGCCTTGATGTTGAGGAACTTGGTTATATTTGGAATTTCAGCTTTGTTAAGTACTTTCAAACTTAATTATAAGGGGTTATTTGTGTCTGCAGCCATTACAAGGCAGATACTTTCCAAACACTCACAAAATTCCTAGTTCAAGTGAGAAAGGAAGGAAACAGGGAAAAAAAATTACACTTAAGCCAGATCTGAGTAACACACCAAGGAAAGGTCTGTAAGAGAATTCCCTCTGGGAGGGGAGCAAGGCTGGTGCCTGGATGAACTTCCAGGGCTTCCACACAAATGGATCATTCATGGCAAGTCTCTGGTGGACAGAACACAGCTCTCCCTTCCCCAGTGGAAGATCTCTGTAATTCTGTCAGGCTCTGTCTGACCTGTAATTATGGCCCTCTGCTCTTTTAAATTTACACTCCTGCTTTAGTTTGCTTGTGTCCAAGCACATCCATATTATGATGCAAATTCACCAGCAGCATGAAGGCCAAGTTCCAAGGAAGTGTTCCTAAGGGAGGTTTTGTCATACTTGTTCAAATCACGAGTCAGGGAAAAAAAAGAAAACATGCATCCAAACCATTAATTTAACATGTTAGTGCAGATCTGGATTCATTAATAAAATACAAACTTGCTGATGACCAAACCGGTGCAAACTTAGGTTTCATTTACCCATGAGAGAGGTTTATTTCTCTGCGTGCCTCTCCAGGAAGTTCCCATGGAGTGAGATTCCCAGAATAAGCATGGCTGTAATGCAACCCTGCATCAAACAAACTGAAGTTTGTATGTACAGACCACTTGGCTAATTCCAAAGAAAATAAACATGATGTTGGTCTTAACGTGTTCAGCAGCTTTTTTTTTTCTTAAGAAGGGTGAAGAAAATGGTGTCTTTGGACATTTTCTTCCAGAGGATTGCAACTAAGGTACTACAAATTTTGAATATTTTGTCTTAAAATACAGTTTCCTTTGTAAGGATAACAGTTAACTCCTGTCTCTCTGTCTGTAATTGCAAGAAACATCCCACAGAACCCCAGAATGGTTTGGGTTGGAAGGGTCCCTAAAGATCATCCAGTTCCAACCCCCTGCCACGGGCAGGGACACCTTTATCTGCAAATTTATCTTCCACTTGTCCTTCTGGCACACAGATTTCACCGTGTCTGCGGGGGGGAAAGCACAAAGGAGACGAGGGAGCAGGAGGCGCCATGAGCAATGATGGCCCCGCATCTCCTGTTTCAGACCTGTTAAAACAATGTCCCTCTCTTCTGCCCTGGCAACAAGTTCCAGGAATGTGTTACTTGCTGTAATTTTTAACCGTGTGTAGAGGAATTGATGCCTCCTCGTTCCCTTTTCAGGGAGTTGGTGAGTTGAGCGTTGATCAGATCTGCTCCCTGCACGGTACTTAAATTTAATCCTAACTGGCTCTGGTGAAGTTGTTTCAGCTGGTGGCCCTTTAAACCTCTTTCTAGACATTTCTCCCTCTGCTGTAGTTGGTAAAAGAGAAATAAACCTGCTGTCAGGAGCAGGGGGCAGCCATGGAAGCTCCGGCCAAAGTGCCCCCAGCATTCCCCAGCGAGGGAGGGCCAATAAAGACCTGCAGGGCCGATCAATGGCTTTGGCGTTTCCCTTCCCCGCTGTGCCCGCACCGAGCCGAGCCGGGGGGCCGGGCAGGGCTCCCACCCCGGACCGCTCGGAGCTGCTGCGTTTCGAGCTGTTGTCGCTCTCCCCGTGTGCCAAGGGCCGCTTCCTCGGCCGCCCTCCGCTCGCCGCGGAAATTAAACGACTTTACCGTCGTAAGCCAGAATCGGGGCGAGTGCCAGAGAGGCGTCAAACTTTTCCGCCGCCACTTTGGCCGTCACCGCCCCCCTGCCCGGTCACTGCCCGTCCCCTCCCTCCCGGTCTCTCCACTGCCCCCGACGGCGGCTCTGGTTGTCCCTACGGCCCCCCAGCCCCCGCTCCCCCCAAAACCCAAAAAGCGCGGTCCGCTTTGATGTAGCCTTCAGAAAAGTTCACTTTATTTACAAGGGGGGCTCCCGGGGCTCCCCCCTGTTTACACACGCACATTTGTAAAATTAGCCAACCCCCCTGACAAAAACGCAAAGGAATGGCTGAGAAATAAATAAACCTCTCCCACCCTCCGAGGCGGAAAGACTCCAAGCCAGCGGGGTTCTGCTCCCCCCCGGCCCGGGGCTCAGGCGATCCTGCTGCAGAACTCGTCGAAGTCCCTCTCCATGAAGAGCTCGCTCTCGATCACATCGTCCTCCGAGGGGAAGTACTGCTGGCTCTCCTCCTGCGGGGAGCCCGCGGCTGCATGGGCCCCGGCCCCGGCCCCGGCCCGGGCTGGCGGGGAGCGGGCGGCGGGTCCGGGCTCCCCCGCGCACTCCATCAGCGCCCCGCGGGCGTTCTCCAGCACCCCCAGGTACGAGTCCATGTCCAGCGGGTCCATCTCGCAGTCCGACCCGCCGCTCTCGGTGCCCACCGAGTCCGAGCGCAGGTGCATGAGCTGGTACTTCTCCCGCATCAGGAACTGGTTGGTGTTGCGGGGCGCCCGCATGCCCGGCGCCCGCCGGCCCAGCACATTGACGGGCCGCAGGGAGAGCAGCACCCGCGGCCGCGCCGGGCGGTGGCAGCGGCGGAAGGCGCGGCAGTGCTGCTGCTGCAGCTGCTGGTGCTGGTAGTGCTGGAAGTGGCTGTGCGTGCGGCTGCCCAGCAGCTTCCGCGCCCCGCCGGGGACCCTCCCGCGCCGCCCGGGCGGCCAACGGGAGCGGCTGCCGCCCCGCCGGGGCTCGCCGCCCTTCAGCGGCGTCGGGAAGGCGCCCCCCGGCACCCCCTCGCCGCGGGCGGGCTCCCAGGGCGGGCACACGATGAACTCCGCGCGTCGCAGCATCGCGGCCCCCCGGCCTGTCACATGCTCCGAGCCGCCGGGACGCCCCCGCCGCGCTGCTCCTGCGCCGTCGCCTCTCCGGCGCGTCCTCCGCTTCTCTCCGGGCTGAGCGGCCGTTTCCCAAGAGCCCTGCGGGGGCCTCTGCGGGCGCCTCTACCTTTTCACGATCCGCTCTGTTTTTTTCTTGAGCGGAGCCCGTTGGCAGCGCATAGCCTGGCTGAACGGCTGCGGGCTGCGGGGCAGCTTGACGGGTTCCAAGCCGCCTCTTCGGAGATGGTCTCGCCTACTCCCCGGCCGGGCGCTGCCGGGCTGTCAGCGCTGCGCCGGGCACGGCGGGCCGGGGCAGGGCCCGGGAGCGAGGCGAGCGAGGGGAGGGGAGGGGAAGGCGCCGGGACTGAGGGACCGCACAGCGAGCGCGCACCGCCCGCCGCCCCGCGCCCACTGCCGACGCGCTCCCGCGCGACTCCTACTTATCACCTCCGGCGCAGTCCAACTGCCGCCGCGTCGCGGGGGGAGGCCGGGGCAGCACAGCCGCTCCTCAGCCGGCCTGTCCCCGCCAAACTTGGCCCTCCGCGCCCGGGGAGCGCGGGGGCTCCGCGGCACCGCAGCCCGCGCGCTCGTATCTCCTGTGTTATCCCGGGTTATCCCGGGCTCTCCTCCCCCTGGAGCGCGCTTTGGCTTGGCTCAGAGCTGCGGGCGCATTTTGTTCACACCCTATTCACGAAGGCCGTTTACGCTCAGCTCCCCGCGCAAGCACCGTTGCCCGCCCGCCCCTTGCAGCGGCGCTACGCAAACCGCGTAAGGCGCCGGTCCCTTGCAGCGGCGCCACGCCAACCCCTACGCAAAGCGCGTACGCCGCCCGTGAGGGGCGCTGGGGGGTGGTGGTGGTGAAATGGCCGCGGGGGCAGCGGGGAGGGAGAAGGAGCGGCCTGAGGCCGGCACCGGGCGCTGGAGAAGCCGCGGCGCTCAGTGCCAGTGCCCGCGGCCGCCCTTCCTCTGCAGCTCCAGGCTGCGGCCGGCGCCACCGCCGGGCAGCGGTGACCTTCCCGCGGGTCCCACAAAATGGTGCCCGCGCCTTCTCCCTCAGCCGCTTCACGCCAGGGATGTCCTCTCCTGAGGCTTCACGCTGGTGGTGGTTTTTTGGTTTTTTTTTTTTTTGTTTTTTTTTTTTTTTTTTTTTTTTTTTTCCCTCTTTAACCTCTCCGGCTGTATCGGTGTCTTTTCATCAGTCTAGAGTGAAAAATGAGAGCACAGACATTCATTCTTGTAGTTTGGGGAATGCCCCAATTACTTGTGCTGGGCCTTGGTCCCTCTACTACAAATTTCCCCTGATTTTCCAGTCGGTTTTGTGTGGCGTTTTTCTGCCGTGTATGTAACTAATCTGACAGTGACTTCCCTGTTCACCCCCTCCCCATGGCCAATCTGTTCATGGAAAACAAGCTCAGTGTTGCCCAAACGCTCCCAAGTAAAGGCTGTGCATGAACAAGGGTAGCAACTCCCATGCAGGTAACATGTTATTACAATTTAACAGTTAAGGGCAAAGAAGTACAAAATATACAGGGAGAGACGAGGTAAAAGTCTGGATTTGGGCTAAGAACGAAGTTAAGAAGTTAACGTTGCCATAACCAAATTGCCCACATTTGTTTCACTGCTCTAGAGTGTGTATTTCTAAGCAGTGTTTGTTTCAAATTCCATTCAGGAATTATATGGTATTCCATTTAAGCTCAGCTGGTGTTACCACCTGTGTGTTTTACCAGCTAAAGGCCAAAATGGAAGGAGTTGGCACTGGAGCAAGCAGCAGCTGTCTAAAGTCTGCAGCCTCTGAGATGGGAGGGCACGTGAGAGCAGGGGGAGGCTGCAGCGCTTTCAGAGTTCATCAGGATGTTTATCAAGAAATGCCACATCATGTGGTGGAATCCACATCCCGAGTTGTCACAGGCTTTTTCACAGATGTATTAGGCAGCAGTGTGGCTTGAATAAACTTCTGGCATTCCAAACTTCCCTCCTGGATACAGAACATCCCAGAACTCTGGGTTTGTACAGAGGACTCTGCCCTGGCAACCACATGCACCCAGGCTCTCCTGCCTGGCTGATCAGCCCAGCTCCGTCAGGCCTCAGTTCCCATTTTCTCTTCTGTTTCTCTGAGTTTGGGGCAGGTCGAGTCTGCATTTCTTTTAGCTGTTCTAGAAGGATGTAGGAGATTTTGTGCAGAAAGGAGTCTTGTGCTGCTTTGTGCAGGAGAGAATTCCAGTTAATGTGTCTCTTCACATCTGGATTATCCCTAATCCACCCACTGACACTGCCCTGCAGAGACCTGTTAATTCACCCTGTACCCAGTCCTGCAAATCAAAAATGAAAGCTTTTATTGAAACCTGTATTGGTACCTACACCTCTATAAGAAAATAAGTTTTTAGAGCAATTTGAAATCATTACCTGGAGGCAGCTGAATTGTTTGTGCCATGATTGACCTGGCCTTCTTTCCCCATGCTCTGTTCTGGGCAGGGTTCAGGTGTGCAGGCTGGGAAATCTCCTTCCCTCACCTTCCTGGCTCACTTCTATTTCTCCCTGCCTTTTCACAGCTGTTTTCAGCACTGGAAAAGTGGAGGCAATGTTTTTTAATGTATCATGAAATGCTTTGTAATTTCTCAGTGGTTGCCAGCCAGCTACAGTATTGTTTTCAAACCCTTAAGTTTCCTTTGACATGGGGGAACCCGTCTACAAGTTTGGTTTTTTAAATTTTTTTTTTAGCAGTAGAGGAGGGACTTCTGTTGTAGTTACAGCCTTAAGAATTGGTATCTTGAGATACTGAAGAGTATCCCTTTAACGGAGGTAAGGTCGAGCTCCCGACAGGAGCTCGGTAGAGGCCCTTGGTCTCCAGTTACTGGGAGAAGCCCAGTGTCCTGGTCTCGCGGGGTTAGAGCCGGAGGGGCTCTCCAGGACACCCAGCACAGCTCCTGCCCGGGTTCGGGCTCCTTTCACCCCCGTGCCCGTGAGGGGAACTGCCGGGCCCGCCCCGGCCCCTCCCGGGCCCTTCCCAGGCCCCGCCCGCCCAATCAGGGGCCGCGGGGCGGGCACGCGGGAAAATTTTCCCGAGCTGCCTCGCGCCGCCGTGAGGCACCGCCCCGGGAGAGCTCCTGCCCAATGGGCGGCCGCCTTACAAAGCTCCTCTGTGCGGCCGCAGAGAGCCGCGCGCTGATTGGCCGTGGTACTGGCGGCGCTTCCGGCCATGCTGCGCCGGGCGCGATTGCATCATGGCGGGACGGAGGTGAGGGGGGGCCCGGCCGGACCGGCCCGGCCCGGCCCCTCGGCGCCTCACGGCCCGGCCAGCCGGGCTTGGCTCATGCAGGCGGCGGCCGGCTCCGAGACGCGAGGGCGGGCCGGCTCCAGCGGCGTGCCGGGGCGCTTGGCGGGGGAGCCGGTGCTGGGCGGCACCTTTAGGGTGTCCCGGGAGAGCGGCGGCTCGTGGCCCGGCAGTGCCTGTGCTGGCTCCGCGGGAGCGGGCTCCGGCCCGGCTGGCAGCTCCCCTGCGGCGTTTGGCCTTGTTAGCTCGATTTCTGTGTGTACAGCGTCGCGTTCGTGTGTGTGTGTTTTACTGCCTGGGTGCTGTACAGATCCTTTGCGTTTTGGGCAGTTTAGGGATTACTTGTGGGATGTACTCATTAAGTTAGCCAGATGCTTTATTGCAGGGCTTAATACTTAGCAAGTCTTGGTTTCGTTAGTTATTTGTGCAAAGAACATAAGGCCCCTTACAATGTGTAGTATGTCTTAAGCATTCCCTTCAGCATCCTTTTAATAGGGGGGTTGATGAATGCACCCTTGTTATTGCCGCAGCTGCGGTGACTTTGATATCTCCAGCAGACATTGGCTTCCACATCCCGGGAGCCTTTTGAGAACTTTAATTCGGCTTGGTGGTGACATGCTTAGAAAGCAGCTGTCAGGTAATAGAATTCAGTTGTCACATAAAAGCAGTGCTCAGTAACTCAGCTGACACTGGTTTCTGAGTTTTTATTAAAAAGACGTAGTTCAAAGTTATTTCAAGATAATCTAGATTTCTTTTTTCACAATGGCATGTTACATTTTTAATCAAGGTAGCATGATGACGACAAGAATGTCTTAAGCCATCACAAGATACAGTGTAAAACTGGGCTCTTGATAGCATGAAGTTTTTGTATCTAAAGAGAGCATTAATTAATGAGTGTGCTTATTGCTTTAGCAGTGTTTTAATTGGCCTTTCAGTATTAAAGGAAAACCTCGCAGGGGGACAGCTGGGCTAGTGTTGCAGTTTTATTCCTTGTATAAGACACTAGCACAAGATTTTCAGAAGCAACGTTTGTTCTGTAGTTCAGCATTCTGTTCCCATCCATCCTTGCTTTTGCTTTAAACTTGGTGGTTTCCACCCCTTCTAGAAATGGAGAATTGTGACTATCAGGTGATCAGTTTAAACTGATGTTACCCCAGAACAGTACCTGAAAAGGCAGAAATGGGGTGCCAGGTGTGCATGGAAAATAGAGCAGTGTTTAACTTTGGAGAAGACAGCTGTGCGAGGAGAAAGGAAGCTCCTTGTCTTTGGAAGGAATTTTGGTCTCTTTTACAGAATAGTTTGTAGGAGAAGGTGACTGGAACAAGAGTAAGAGACTGATCATAAACCCCTGGAAATCAGAAACCTTTTGTCCACCTTTAGTTCATCCTGTGTTTTTATACTTACCATTTCTCAGTCGACAAAATGATTAATATAATGAAATCCACTTTGTTTTAATCATATACCTGATATATGGAAAGTAGAACAATAATTTTCAAATGTGGGTTCACTTCATTCATAGTGGTATTTTATTTGAATTTTTATTGATTTTTAAAAAATAATGTTTTAAAAAGCACACGAGAACTTGCTTTTATGGTTTTAATGTATGCTTTTTTTTTCTTGTAGATAAGAAGCCCAGCTTAAGTCTCAGACTGCTGTAGTGCAATCTCCAGACTTTTGACACCTTTGCCTAGTGAATGTTGTTGCCCTCTAGAAAAGTAAGTGTACTTAATAAAAACTTGCTTAATGGTGCATTGTCTTAAGCTCTAACACTTCATGTCAGCAGAAAATGAACAGAGAACCCTTCATGTGTTTACTGATCTCTGTAAAAGTGAAGTGTTGTCTGAAAGTGGGGTTTCATTAGACATGTTTGTATCATTTCTGTAATATGGTTTGTGATGATTTTGCTCAGTCTGTGTTGAAGTAATGAAGTTGTCCTTGATTATTTTGTGATTTAGAATATCTAGATTGCTTATAACAAGCTTTTCTTCTGTGCTGTAGAGATATTCATACCTCTGTCTATAAAATGATTGTTAGATCTTGGCTTTTTTTCTCTGAGGTTGAACCATGGCAAGATTTTCAATGTGCTTTTGCCTTTTAAGTCAGTCTGTTTAAAATTCTGTTCAAAATTCTAGATTTCCACAAAATTCTGGTTTGTAACTTGGAAAAAATAACCGCTAGTGACGGTTGCATGTTAATTCCTAAGAGGATATTTATTCCCAATTCCAAAGTATCTAATTGCCCCTGCTCCTGCTGCAGTAAGCTGGTGCTGTTCCTGAGTGTGCCCTGTGGTTGCTGGATGCTGCTGTGCCCGTGCAGTGCTTCAGTTGGGAGGATGGGCCCACAGTGACCCTGTGACTTACGCAGGGAGGCTGTGACCCGTGAGCAGCCTCCTCAGCCCTGTCACAGGCACACCCCAAACCCCAGCCTGCCTCTGCTTTCTGCAGACACACACCTGACAGCTGGCCAGTCTCCAAACCCTTTGCAGTTATCACTAATTTGGGAGGGCTGAGCTGGAGCTGAGTAGAACATGCACATCCGTAAGCCTCAGGTCAGCTGGCTTGTGGGAGATAAAAGCTTTAAGGCTGAATTCTTTTATCATTTCCATTGTCTCTGTGATCAAATCACAGAGAAAGGACACAGCCTAGGCAGTGCTTCAAGGCAGAATGGTGAAAACTCTCCTACAGGTTGTGTGTAGAGTAACTCACTGTGCTCAGGCTGGTTATTACCTCTTAAAATATATCCAGGCCATGTCCATGTGTTCCTTGTCAGCCTTGCCACCCCTCCAAATGCTGTGATGCCTGTGCACCAGGTTGTGGGACTCTCAATTATAATAATATGATAAAGGATAATTTGGATTTGTTGGTGGAGAGAATGATTTGTCATGAATACAAAAGTGGTGGAGTTGGTCTGTAGAACATTTTTTCATAGGGGTTCAAGCCTTGAGCTGGCAATTTTTGTGGTGTTCTGGGTTCCATTTTAGCAAATGTTTTGGAGTTTCAGCTGTAACTGAAAGAATTCTTTGTGCATTTGTCTTTGTTGCTGCTTTATGGTTAGTATTTACAAACCTGAGTAAATCCCAAGACTCAGGCCTTGTGCCGTTACTTGCAATTCTCTAATGCCGAGTGAAGCTCAAGGCTGTAGTAGCTGCTTCTGGTGTAAGTGTGCTCAGGAGCAGCAGCTAAAGTGAGAGGTGGAAGAGCCCTTTTATTCTCTAGCATCATCTGTTACAACCTTCATAACCAATTTTCTCCTGTTAGGGAGCTGCTGTCTCAGAACACTCTTATTCCCCAGAGCTTTGTTTAATTCTTGCAGTGGCATTTTATTGAAAACTGACCCTTTTCTATCTCACAGTAGGTCTGGGACCAGGCAATTGCTGTGTATTCCTAATTATGTTGAGAATTCCTCTTCCCTGTGTTGCTTTTACAGAATAGAAGTGGCGTGTTGGGCCTCAGTTTTAATGTACTTAAAAAACTCATGTTTATCTTTGCAGTGTTTTTCAGCTGTGCTCTCTGCAGTCTGGCTGCTTTTAGGGGCATCTGAGATTGCTGGCACAGCCGATGGAAAATGCTCTTTTAAACATCTAAACAGTGTGAATAAATGTACAGTGAAAAGGAGCCCCTTCTTCAGTAGTTTAAAGTGAAATTCTCTGATACAAACTGGTGCTGAAGGGTCAGTTTGAACTCAGAAGCTTTTCCTGAAGAAAAATCTCCAAACCTGTAACCAAAACATAATTTACCCTTTGACTGTTTTCTCTGGGAAACAGAAATAAAAAAGGGAACAATCGTAGTTGAATGAATGGAGAATCCTTTTCCTGTTCCAGAACTTTGGTGTGAGTCAGTCAAAATTAGGCTTCTTTTAGAATGGTGTGCTTGCTTCCATGCTTGCAGTGAATCAGGCTCTTTGGATTGGTGGCATGGATTTGAAAGATATAAGTTGTATATGTGGAGTTATTTTTTCTCACTTCTATTCAGTATGTATTTTTCTCTTCTTGATCCTGTTGGGAAAGAATGGTTCAACAAGTTCCAGAAAACATAAATTTTCCAAATGAGGAAGAGAAGATATTGACGCTCTGGAAAAATCTTAATTGTTTCAAGGAATGCCTGAAGCAATCAAAGAACAGACCTAGGTAAGAATCCTTTAAAAGCTGTAGCAACTGTGTGTGGCAGTGCAGGGTTGGCTTGGCTGTATTTACTCTTTGTTTTCCCTTGTTCTGTAAACAGCAGCACCCTCCCTTTGCCAGCAGCAGGCCTGGCTCATGCTGCTGTCCCTTTATATTTCACTTGGTGAAGAATCAGCGGTGTTCAAACAGTTGTAATAAACCTGTAATTTACTGCCTGGTGGGTTTGTAAGAGCAATGGGGAGGTAAGCAAAGAGCTCTTCCCACTGTGGAGCAGTGTGCTGGGGTGTGCCATGGGAATCCTGGTAGGACTGGCAGTGGTAGGAACTGAACAGGCTGGAATGTCCCTTCAGTCCCACTGCCAGCGTGGCACCTGTGCTGACTGATCGTGGAAGAGGAAGGAATGGATATTTTCCAAGTGAAACACAAGTAGTATAAGCATGGAGTCACCCTGCCTGCTGCTCAGTTTTTGCTTTAATGAGGAATGTTTTGTGTTGCAGGTTTAACTTCTACGACGGCCCCCCATTTGCCACGGGGCTCCCCCACTATGGCCATATTCTTGCAGGAACCATCAAAGACATTGTGACCAGATTTGCTCATCAGAGTGGTTTTCATGTTGACAGAAGGTTTGGCTGGGATTGCCATGGCTTACCTGTGGTATGTGTCATGAATTTACCTGCAGATACTTCTGCTGGTTCCTCTTTCCCTGTTGTTCCCTGCTTATCACTCATATTTCTGTTGCTTTTATACCCGACATTGTTGCTAAGAGAGAAATGGAAGTTCCTTGTCCAGTGTTTCTCTGGCTTTTGTGTGTGGTGAGTTCAGGAGCTTCCTACTGGTCATTGCTATGAACCTGTATTTATTTGGGTCATATTTCAGAAACTGGTGTTTTGTTTATTTTTCTAAAGAAACAGTCACACCAGGGTGAGCCTTTGAAATCCCTGCCTAGTTCAGGTGCAGCTCTCACGAAATCTCAAAAGGTTAAAGGAGGCCCCTGAGCCTCATTAGAATGTATAGGACACATAAAGCATCCAGGGAAATCCTGAAAGCTTTTGATAAGAGGATGTTTTGTTTTGTTGTTTTCCATGCTCCCAGGAATATGAGATTGACAAGACTTTAGGCATTAAAGGGCCAGAGGATGTGGCAAAGATGGGGATTGCAGCTTACAACAAAGAGTGCAGAGGGATTGTCATGAGATACGCCAAGGAGTGGGAGGTGAGTGGAGGCTCAGTCCACGTTCTGCTGAGCATTTCTAAATGTGTTTTTGCAGAACTGTTTCAGGTGGGGGAACTTGATCCTTTTGTCTGATTATGTGCATAAATCTCTTGGCTTTAAGCTCGTGTGTTTCCCCCATGTGATCCTGAAAGGGGAATAAAAAGAGCACCTTTGTGGCTCGGAACAGACACTGCTGTGCTGGCAAGAGAAGGTTACTTGCAGGTTACCTGCACCTCAAAGTGTCTAATGAGATGCGCTGAACAAATAACAGATATGTTGAACGTTGTCTCTTTCTTTGTGTCTTCTCTTGTCTAGAAAATGGAAAGATCTGACTTTGGTTTTCTAATGCAGCCATTGAAGAAAATTAACATTAACCTCACTGCTTTTTTGCTTCTCCTTCCCCACAGTCTTTTCATTGCCAGAGTGCAGGGCAGCAGCTTGTATTTTTGGAAGAACAGAAATTCTCACATCTGGTTTTGTCACAAGAGGTGTGGGTAAAGCCTCAGTCTTCCCAGAGAATATTGGTGTCAGCTTTGCATCCCAGGAATACAGGGAGAGTGTTGGTGTCTGCAAGTTTGAAGAATGGTAGTTCTCTAAAATTATTTCCAATAAAGCTTTATCTTAACCATAATTTTTTTTTCCTAGGCAGAACAGTCCTAATTATTTTAATTTTTACCTCCTGCATCACACTCCTCTGCATGTTTCTAGTCCTGCTGTATTTCTTTTCATGGAAACAGGAGTTTCTTACTTGAGCATCACTTGCCTCTTGCCCTTGGGAGCATTCTGAAGTGAGTGGCTGGATGAAAAGCAGACAGTTTGTTTTTTTTCAAATTACACTCTGAAATGTTGTATTTCAAACCCATCATTGATAATTCTTTGTTGCTTTTAGAAATAAAAATAGCAAGATACATTCTGGTTTGTTGTGGTGGTTTAACCCCAGCTGGCAGCCAAGTACCAGTGAGTAGAGATAAGAAGAGTTTAATTGAAACAAAATAAAATATAATGATGCTAATAATAATAATAGTAAAAGAGGAGAGAGGGAGGAATAAAAGCCAGGAAAACCAAGTGATGCCCAGTCTGGCTGCTGAGTGATATGTAGCCCAGTGATTCACAGCTCCTGGCCAAGTCCCCCCAGTTCTCTGCTGGGCACGGTCCTGTGCTATGGAATGTCCCTTTGGCCAGTTGGGATCAGCTGTCCTGGCTCTTCTCCCAGCCAGCTCCTTGTGCAGCTCCTGGCTGGCACAGCCTGGGAAACTGAGAGCTCCTTGCTTAGGGCAAGCACAACTCAGCAGCACCTAAGCCACCAGTGGGGTAACAACATTATTCCCATCCTAAATCCAGAACACAGCACTGTACTGGCTGTGAAGAAGAAAATTAACTCTATCCCAGCCAAACCTGGAACATTTGTGGTTCATTTTCCATACATTTTAACTTGCTGTGCTTCAGCAACTGGTGTTTTTGCAGTGCTGGTTAGTCTAAGCACTTGATATTTTGGGTGGTGAATGGATTTTGTATTTTGTTTTGTTCATAAACTTGTGCATGTATGTGTGTATTTTAGATGATAAATAAAAATAATGAAATTTGTTTAAATATCTTTTGACTTGTAATAAATTCAAATACTTTGGAATAGTGCTGGGAGAGGAATTACCAACGTTTCTGTTAGATAGTGTTTCTTTTCTGCCTGGAGTGGTTAGCAAATATTTGAGCCTTATGAAAAAATAGAAAAGGTTCCTTGGCTGTGTGAGATCTTACAATGCTGAGACCAAACATAATGCTCCAACTTTGTGAATCCTTGTGCTAATCAGTCCCAGGCTATGGATCTTACTAGTGGTGTGTCAGAGTGGCTTAAAGGTCAGGATGGAAACTGATCCATGTCAGGAGCTCAGGTGTTGTGTGAAAATGTAGAGCTGAGGGAGTGCATGTGTTCTGTGTTCACTTGGCTGGTTTGACATTCAGTGTGGGCTGTGTGTGACACTGTCAGGACAGGTGTCCCTGGCTTGGCTGGCTGCAGAGCTGGGGGGTTTGGATGGCTGTGCAATCCCACTTGTCCCAGTGAATCCCACAGCTGGCTCATTCCTCGTTAGTGTCTGGATGTGACCATGACCTCTCCTGAGACAGGGGCTGGCACCTGTCACTCCTGTGGCTTTGGCAGCCCTCTCATGGCTCTGGGAAGTCAGAGAAGGCAGCTGGCCCTGGAATAGTTTGATAACTTGTCATGTATCAATTTCTTTCAACATTGCTTTGTCTTCAAGTTACATCATGTTTTCATGGAACTGAAAGCTGATAGACTTCTGGGTTTTCACTGTCTCTGCAACAAGTAGTCTTAAAAATAGAAGTGAGACCACTGTAATGAAAAGCAATTTTCAGGCATTTGAACCTTGGCTGAACCTTGAGTGATCCACCATTTCTATCTGATGAATGATCCATGTGATCTACCATTTTTGCTGTGTTGAACACATTTGCCTGTTGTGTGACTTTGGTTCTAAATACCCATGCTCATGGTTTCATTCCTTCCTTATTTCTGCCTGTATGAATACACTGTTCGGAATTATTATCAGGCTAAAATATTTTATAGATCTATTTCATTGAGATGGGACATACAGTGAAAACAGCTGATTTTTATTTTACAGAATAAATATTGGTAATGTATTGTGGCAATGCATTGTTAAGATGCCTTTCAATCTCTGTTTTTGTGTCTTAACAGTTCAGTGTTACCAGATTAGGACGCTGGATTGACTTTGAAAATGACTATAAAACTCTTTACCCCGAGTTCATGGAGTCTGTGTGGTAAGTGAACACACATTGCTGTAGGGATTTGAAATGTGAGAAAGGCTTCACTCATTGCAAACATGTGTTGGTCCATGTAGCCCTAGAACTGTTCAGAAAATGCCAAATGCAGATAAAACATCAGGCAGAGTAATTAAATTGATGTGAAATCTCTTGATGTCCAAGTGACAGAATGAACTGTCCCATTTTTTCCTTCTCCAGGATATCAGGACTTTGCAAAATAAAGTGCAATAAAATAAAATAACACTCCCTTTAGTAAGCCCTGAAATCTTACTGCTCTGTGCCAGTTTAAAAGCAGTTCTGAAGATCTATTAATATGGTCCTTGGTTGGTTTAGGAAATTACATTCTAGCTCTGCATTCTTGATGTTCTTCACACTGTCAGCTGCAAATGGGCAAACTGTCCAAGCTCAGTTTAGCTCCAAACCTCTTCTTCAAGCCTGATTTTGGAGGCTGTGAATTTGCTGTTATCTTTTTCTTGGCAGCACAGTTTGACAACTGTCTTGGACTCCTGGTGCAGAGCTTAATAAAGTTTGGGTGTTTTGGCAATATATTCAGGGTGCCTGTTGGAATTTCAAAAGACAAGACAACCTTACAGGTTAAGGATGATCAGGTTGGTTTAACACAGTGAAGAAATGGCAGCTGTGAATCCTTTGGGTGATAGAATGATATCAGGGAGAGGCTTAGTAGGGTATATGCTGACAAAAAGCCATTAAAAAGCAAATTATGTGCATAATAAAGTATTACTGAATATTTGGTAATATTAGCATTACTAATCAGCTTTAATTGTGTAGTTAGTTTCATGAAGTTGTGACACTGGATTGACAGACCTTTTAGATGTCCCTGAAGCCACTGCAGAGGGCTGAAGTGCCAGTGAGATTTCAGTGAGCATTGGAAAGATGGTGGGAAGGCAGCAGATGTTTAACTCACTCAGCTGAAGAAACCCTGCATAATTATAAAGCCAAAACTGACAAGAAACCCTCATTTTGTAAATTACAAAAATACTTAGTGGCGCCTCAAATCCTGTTTAATTGGATTAAAAACCAAATCTGCCTTGAGCTAGTTGCAGGGTCTCTCTCAGCAGCCCAAGCCTTTTTTTGGTGGTTGGTTTCTCCCACCACTTCTTTAAAAGGCAGTTTCTGGTCTTTGACCTGCGTTACAGAGATCACCTCCTCTAATGCCTGCTTTGATACAAACTCTAAATTATATTGGATCTGAAAACTCAGTGAGATTTCAGGAAGTATGTAGGCATACTTAATTTTGTACTTTTTTTGCTTCCTGATACTGTTAAGTTTCTGTTAAATCATGTCATAAAACGCATTTTCTGTTTTTAAAAATTGGGGTTTTTTTGGAAAGTCTCCTAGGACTGTCTCAGGGCTGAAGGAGATAATGCTTAAAGAGAGCTCTGTCACTGTATTTAGAGTGGTGCTTTTGGCAGGGTAATGCAAAATTTCCCAAAAATTCAATAAATTGGATGGTTGGCCAGGCAATCATCAGACCCACAAGGTGTTACTGAAGTTACTTTACATGTCCATCAGGAATGTTAATTTGACATGTAGGTTCAAGCATGCTTCTCTCACAATTTATTCAATTTTTTCTGAGCTCCTTTTAAAATTCTTTAAAAAACCTCTAGGTGTCCAGTAAAACTAAACTATGGACACTAAAATTTGGTGTCCAGCTATGTAAAAAAGAGAAATTGCAGCTTAATTTCTGCATTGACTGCCCTGGAGACCATATTGACCTGTCCAGTGGTTTTACCTTGTTGTTATTCTGTCTGTGGGAGTACAATGTACAATGCTGAATTTAGGCCCAGAAAAAACAAACAAACAAAAACAAAAAACAAAAACAACCCAAAAAAACCCCAAAAAACAAAACAAAACAAAAAACCAAAAAAACCAAACACACACAAAAAAAAAACTACAACAAAAAACCAACAACTTATGAAAATGGTAGTGGGCATGGCAGCTGTAGGTTTTGTGGTTAAAATATGGTGAGGAGTTTGTCTTTAGTCATATGATCAGCTAAACCAGTCTGTTTAGGTTATATTTTTTCTGGTCTGTAGCTTTTCCTGCAGCTCTGGAGTGGCCTCAACTGGAATTTCTTTGTGGCATGTGGTGTTTTCTTCCTTGTTTCTGTTGAGTTCAGTGAGATAACCTAATACTTGTAATAAATGTTGTTTTCAGTGGTGGCTGATTTGATCCAAATTATTTAGATTTGAAGTATTTAGGACTCAGACACCAAATACATCTGTTCAGTATCTCTACAAAACAATATTAATAAGCTCAGAATGCTAGAGAGCATTTCTTTTTCATCTTTATAATTGGTCTGGTGGAAATGACTACCTTGTTGGCATTTTGATGTAATGTCATATGATGACTGACTAAACTAAATTTTCAGCCTGCTAAATTTTGACTTACAACAAAACATTCATGGGTAGAATTGTGGTATCCTGGCAGAATTTTTCAGGGGAGGATTGAGAGTTGGTGTTAGTGAGAGGTGAAACTGCACTGGTTTTGCATGTTAAGATTCAGTCAACTGCACATATTGAATAACTTCAATAGAACTTTCAAGTTCTAATTCTGTACCATTTGTCCTGCAGCCAGGACAATCTCAGTTAAAAAGTGCCCTTCACTGGAACAGTGCAGTGAGTGATGTTCTTGAGCTGGCATGGCACAAACATGAAATATGTTCTTGCCTTTTTTTGTACAGTCACAAGACACATGCAGTGAAATGGAGAGGAGCCTGATGGGGGCTTAAACTTCTTACTGAGGTGGTCTGAAAGAAACCTTTGGGAGTTGGGATAACTATAAATGAGTGTCCTCAGTGCTGGGTTGTTGCACAGGTGTGGGCTGGGTGTGAGTTCTCCCTGGGAAGCAGCCGGTGGGATGAGAGGATGCTCTGCTGTTCCTGGGTGATGCCAGGGCTTGGCCTCTCCTCCTGCTCCTCTGAAGGGTGGCTTGAGCAGATTCCTGTCACCATCTAGTGCCCAAATGAGCAACTGCGGGCTGAGCCTGGTAGAGACAGCCCTTGGTTGCAGAGCTCTGGGAGGAGGTGCCAGGGAGAGCTGGGCTCACACCCAGCCTGCCCTGAGACAGGCCCAGCACTCAGCACTAAACAGAATGATCTCAGAGCAACAGATCTCTGAACAAAAATTCTCCCAATAGATTTCTCCTAGTAGAAATCACTATTGCATTCTATGTACTCCATGGCTAGTGATTCTCTAGAGAGATACTGGTGATAAGAAATGTGGTTTGTCCATTTCTCTATGAGCTACCTGTATTTTTTTCCCACATTCTTGTATTTCTTTTGTGCATTAAGTTCTCTAGTCCCCTTGTTACCTTCTCACCATTCCAGTCTTGTTGGATCTTGTTGGAATCTCTAAGGAGATTCCAATCTCCTTACCTGTATTTTGGAGGAGGAAAACACTGCAGTCCTAGGGATGATCTTTGGGATAAGTCTAACATCAGTTTTAGATATTCAAGTTTTCTGTTATACAGGTATTTTGCATTTCTGGCTTGATCCAGAATCTCTCAACAAACACATAGTTCTGAAGATTACAGCTTGGAAGGTAGACCTGGAACAGAATGATCTTTGTATGCCAGGACTTTAAAGCTTTCAGTGGTAGTTTAACATAGAATTTGACAATTTCTGTACTCAACAATTCCAAGGCCTTGGAACAAAGAAATACTTTTTGTGACTTTCTTCAGGAGCTGTCTTTCCAAGCTGCTATTCTAAAGATAGGTTGTGCTTGTTATTGGAATTCATGTTCCACTTAAACTTATGCTTTTTTGATTCACATCCAGTGTTTTTGAGTACTTTTTTTTTGTCCCTAAGTATCTGTTTTTGCATGTTGCTTTCATTTTAATTTCCTCTTGTTTTTCAAGTGTTGTCCATGAGTTGTAGGAAAACCTTTTCCTCAGGAGCTCTGCTTCCCATGGTGCTGTTAGGATGCAGTGTTTGCTGAACTTGAAAATGGCAGACCTTCTTACATGGTGTGGTGTTTGTGCTTGGATTTGTTTTGTGGGTCTACAGAGGCTATAAAATTGTCCTTTTCTCTTGATATGAACTGATGTGAGGTCACACAGCAATAATTTTGTCCATTTACCTAAAGTACCATGGATATGTTGAAGTCATAGATCTCTAGATCCAGCAGAACTAATGGCCACAGAACTGTTCACAGTTCCTGCTGTTTTTTCTTTAAAGAAAAAAAGGGTGGGGGGGAAGCACTTTATATATGTCAGTGTTAGTTATGAGTTAGTTCTCTGGAAAGATTGGAGTTCTCAAACCCTAAGAAAACCCTTAGATACTGATCATTGCAAACAGAGCCCCTTGATCCCTTAAAGGAATGGCATTAAGGACTTGGGAAGCTCCAAGATCAAATTTGATGTGAGCTGGATGCTGGTGTCTGAGAAGTGGCTTGCTTTTGGGTAGTGAGAGATGTGGGATGCTGTGTGGGATGCCAGGGTGTTCGCAGTGCTGCATTGACTGATGCAGTATCTTTTGGAAACAAAAGCTCCCTTTGCAGGAATTTGGTTATACCCATTTGCTGTGTGTGTGAGTTGGATGAACAAACTCTGCAGGAAGGTTCTGGTTTTTTGGGAGTTCTGGGGAGAGCAAGGCTTTGTTATTGGCTGGGCTCGAACCTCATGACACTTCAGGAACAGCAAACTCTTATCATTTTGAAAGTTAAACATTGCTTGCACCTTTAGGGACCAGATTCTTTCTTTACAAGAAGCTGAAATATGCATAGAATTTCACCTTTTCCCAAACTGCATTTTTCTTCAGTAAAGGTCTGAGTGCTGCTCCCACAGCCAAGAGGATGCAACTAAATTTATTTATATATGAGGAGAAATGTAGCAGAATTAGAGGAACAGGATTTGATTTCTCACTTCTGTGAGTAGATGCTTTTTTTCTCATTAGAAAGGAACTCTGTGGTTTCCTTAGATTATTTTTTTCAGAAGGCACCGCATTTTCAATTTTGGCTTAAAAACCTGGGGCCCCTTTCTTGCAAAGTGTCAACATTCTTCAAACATAAGGGTTAAACCATGTTTTATGAGGTTATTGTCTAAAATATTGTGATGACTTTTTACTCAAAACATGATCTCCACCTGTAAGTGACTCTTACTGTTATAACCATCTCATCTTTGGCAGGTGCTGTGTTTCAGGTGGGCACTGCTGCAGGGAGCTCTTTGGGAATCATCTCTGCAGCTCTGCTGGTCACACACCAGCAGCTCCCAGCAGCTTTTTAGTTAAAGAAACCATTTTAGGTGCTTTTTAAGATAACAAAAGAGCTTGTGTAGTGGTAATGAGGGCCATGGCATCAAACAGCAGTCTTGACTCAACTATAATTCTGTTTGTTCTGCTGGAATGGCTGTGTGAGGGGACAGGTTGTGACAAACTCCAAAGAGTGAGGAGCTCGGGGCAGGGAGGTGATTAGGGCAGGGATGTGCTCTGAAGCCCATCCCTGCTCTGAGTGCACAGCTGGAGCCCAGGCAGTGCAGTGGGATGGGATTGCCACAGGAGGGAGATGCTGGCCTGCATTGGGAGCTTGGCAGCTCCACTAGTGCTCACCTTTCCTGAGCAGCTCCCTGAGTTTACAGTTATATTTACAGCTGAATTAAATATTCAGTGTTTCTCTGAGTAGTTTCTGTGTGCTGTTAGTAGGCAGTGTTCTATAGAAAGTAAAGTGGAGCCCTTTTCTATAGGTGTTTTAGTTACTGTTTTTGAAAGGCAAATAGAACACCTTCAGTAGGAATGCTGTCATTTGTCACAGGCTGCATTGATTATGCTCTGAGGGGGTAAGCATACATTTAAAGTTACTTTAACTCCCACAAAAACTTGTGCAGTTAGCCAGCTTAAATTTATATGCTGAAAGCTGGTGAAACTATATTCAGGGATCATTTTTATAAAAGACTGGTCTAGATTTATACAAGTCTAAGTTGATAAACTTCAAGTCTCCACTGTAAAACAGTCACTCACTGCTATGTTTCAGATTTGGGTTGGGGTCAGGCAGCCACATCTTGCCTGTTGGTGACATTTCTTGCTTGAACAAGGTTTCTTTGGAGTTGTGTGTAAGGAAGGTAAGGCACCTTTGTAGGAGTGCACAGCTCTGAGGGACTCCTGGGTTTGGCTCCTCTGTGGCAGAACTTGATGCTGCCGAAGGTCTCAAGGGCTTTTTCCATCTCAGACTTTGGATCATATAATTTTTCTGATGTTAGTGACAGCTCATAGGAGAGTTTTGGACTTTTACTGGAGGCCCATGGATGGATCTGAGTGGACTGCACATCTTTTCTGTGTGACATTCTGTATTTTCTCCAGCTGCCTAGTCTGCAGTGTAATAATTATTCTGATTAAGGCATCACAGGACTCCATGTCAGCAAGCCAGGGCATGTCTTTTGATATTCTTATTTTGGGCCACATATAAAATCAATGCAATAGTCTACTTGTGTTTTTTGTTGAAGATGATAATTTCAAGCATCAAAGACAAGACACTGACTGAAATACAGGTCGAGCTTCTCTAGCACAAAATGACAGCCTGCAGAAAGAAGTGCTGCTTGCCAGGATTGGGTTGGTTGCTTAGCAATGAGCTATTTATCTGCAAAGAGACCCAGAAAAGGGATCAGGATGGTTTGAAAACATAGTTTGAATAAAAGAGCTTTTAAAGTCAGCAGAGTTTAACAGTTTTTCTGTGAAATTCAAGATGACGAGGCTCTGCAGCAGCTCTGATTTGTGAGTTGAAGCTGGCAGGATTATTTAAGGCTTGCCCTCTCCTGCCTTACAGCCTGCAGGCTGTGCCACTGAGTGTGCAAGTCAGCGAGACATGAGGAGCTGATAAATGTTGATGATCCTTAAGGAAACCCTGGAGTATTCAGAGTTTGTTCCTCACATGGACACCTTGAATTGTTGTGTGAAGAGTTTCTCTTCCACTTCCATTCACCTTGAGCACTGACTCAATTTGTCACTTGCAATGTGAAGTGCTGTGTTGATTATTTCAAGAAAACACAAGGATCCAGCTATGCTCCAGGCTGTACTGATGATTTCCTAGGCAGAGGTGTGAGACTGTGGTCTTGGCGAGTTCAAAGCAGAACATTAAATTGCAGCACCAGAAAACTGAGTTCATTATTTTTCATGGTTCCCTGGGCCCTTCTGTGGAAAATGCTGTCAGATTATCAGGATTTACTTGGGGTGGGTTGCAGGTGACTCTGATTTGTATCTGTGTCTCTGCTGTAGCACTGGTTGCTGCAGCAGAAACCTAAGATCATGTGAGAGGTGAGCAGCCATGTCACTACAGCTCTTGTCTAAGTTGACTGATTTCAGCCTTGTTACTGGTTCAAATTTCAGGTGATCTTTGTATTCAGGAAATCTGAGAAGGTACTTGGATGGAACACAAATCCATATTGCTGGTTAATCTCTGTGCAGCCCGTGCATGGAATACCAAGCTGCTAGTACCAGCTAAAGCTAAAAATCTGCCAGAAATGCAGTTGCAATCAATTATCTCTCTGCCTTTTGACTTGCAAATATTGCCTGTAGTTTATGGTGGATTTTTTAAAAAAAGGTGTCATTCAGAAAGAAACTACAGCTAGAGCTGAAACCCCATTTTGCACTTCATTTACTAATTGTGAAACACCAAGTCATTCCTTGTTCCTTGTGTACTTCCAGGTGGGTTTTCAAGCAGCTCTATGACAAAGGCCTGGTGTATAGAGGGGTTAAGGTCATGCCTTTTTCAACTGCATGCAACACCCCCCTGTCCAACTTTGAGTCCCATCAGAACTACAAGGTAAGTTGCAACTGGATTTCTCCGTTTTCTTCTGTTTGAACTTGAAAAGCTTTGGTGGTACCTAAGCATGTCATTACACTCCAAATTGGTAGTAAAAATCTAGGTAAATAGGTTAATTTTGATTTTTAATTTTAATTTTTTTTTTTTTTTTTTTTTTTTTTTTTTTTGTTTTTTTGTTTTTGTTTTTTGTTTTGTTTTGTTATTGTGGTAAACTCTCTGTGCTGTCAAGGCTTTATTGCAGTGGTGGATTTTCATGCTGAATTTTCAGAGGAGAGCTGCAGTTGTCTCTGTCTGTGCACATTTGACAAGAAGAGGGTCTTTGGCAGGGTTTAAATCTTCTGTGAGGAGATTCATAAGGAATGTCAAAGACTCTGTAGCTGTATGATAATGATTCTAAGAATCATTAATTTATATTGGGAAACACCAGAAAATGTTTTACCCAATATAATGCAGGGTTTACTGTGGTTTGTAAAATGTTCCTTTAAAAATGAGTGACAAGATGAAGCAAGTGCAACTTCTGACTTGCAACAAACTCACGTTCAGGTATGTGAAGGCAGAACTTGTGTCCCAATTTTCCAAATGCCACATTAGTTTGTAGATAGAGGTTTTGTATCCTTTCCAATCCTGACCCAGGCCTCCATATCCTTATATTGTAAATCTTGCACTTGCATTGTGAGAGCAGAGAGCTAGCACAGATTGTGCATCTGGTCTCTATATCTTGCCTAAAAAAGGCCTGTTTTCTAGCCAAAAATAGTGTTTTTAAAGCAAATGTTTAAATAGACTTGGAGTACAATGCAGCCCACAGATACCAGAGAGATACCAGAGCTTTCAGTGTTGCTGAAGGGTATTTATACTGAAGAAAAAACGGTTTGTGATTTATGAAAGAGAGATTTGCAAAGATATCTTGATATTTGTGACTGACAACTGAAATAATTACTTTTCTTGCCCTTATTGGCTGACATTTCACACAGACTCAGATAAATGAGCTTTCTTTATAACAAAGACTTTTTTGGGGGGTTTGTGTGTATGTATATCTATGTTCTCTTTTTCCATAAAGCTTGAAGCTCTCTTCTCTTCTTGAGTCTTAATGAAATATTTAGATGCTGTTTCTTACTCTAGAACCAGAGGTGTGGGTGGGTGAGATGCTGCTCTGCCATTCCATGCAAAAATTACTTTTCTCATCTGCCAGAAATGGTGTTTGGAAGTTGTGGGTCTGTGAGCTGACAAGATTTATTCTTGGTGAGCACAGGCATCTCTGGGTGTGAGGCAGCTGTTGCCTTTCTCACAGTGGAAAGCAGCCTTTGGCGACTGTTTATTGATCCTCTGAGAGCTGGGACACAAGAAACACGTTCAGAACCAGAGCTGAAGCACAACTGAGTTATCAATGCCAGCAGCTGGTATTGCATTCAACTGAAGAAATGGTGTCTGCAGGTGAAATTCTTACAGCTAAAACACTGCACAACACCATTACCTGTCGGCCTGCATAGTAGTTTTTATGCTTTTTTGTCTCCTGGGTGAGCTCAGTGCTTCAGAAAGCAAAGTGAGGAGCCTGCAGTGCTGCCTCGCGCTCGGTACCGCCAGAACCGAGAGCTCCATCTCTGCCTGGTATTGAGCACGGGCCATGGCTTATGTAATATTTATGTTTTACTGTTGACTGCACCAGATGTTCGCAGAAAATTCCCTCTGGAGCAGCCCTCAGCTCAGACATAAATAGCTGCCTGTCCCATGATGCCATTAACTGTTCCATGATGCTGGATGGAAAGCAGAGCGCCTCGCACGAGACGTGCCGAGGCCACAGGACCTATGTTAGGGCTTCGGGTCGGTGTGCATGGCACCCTCTGAGCTGGCATGTAGAATTTCATAGGGAAAATTTCACATTTGCAGGATTAGACTTGCTTTTACAAGCAGCTTTTCATCATATGTGAAATGTGAAGTGACTGAATAGGGTTGTAGTTGGCCAAAAGAAAAACTTCTTCTCAGGGGATTTTCAGGATTCAGTTGAAGGTGAAGTTGTATAGAGTAGCTGACAAAGGTCTCCTTCCTTGAGGTTTTTTTACTTTTAAATATTGACATACTCTTGTTTTTAAGTACCCCAAATGTTTCTTCCCCCTTGTTAACAACAGCTTCTTAATTAGAGATGAATCATTTTATGTGATGGCTGTTCTACCTAATCCCTGGCTGCAGAAGAAAACGTGGAAGAGGCTTTATTTAGCAGTATCTGAGAAACTGCTGGTTTTCCTAACCCTTGAGGTTGGTTCTAAACTTCAAAAATGGGTTATAAGAGGTGCCTATAGGACCTGCACTTGTCTTCCTTTGGCGTTTTGGCAGCAAATCCCCCAAATCTCCCTGCTAATGGGAGATTTTGACCCTGTGGCCTTGTTGGACTGGCAGACTGCACTGGTGTAATGAGACATTCAGTGACTGGTGCTCTATTCTGACTTTCACCTTTTACATTATAGATGAACATGGCATACTAAATTGTTTTTCAGGATGTTCAGGATCCTTCAGTGACCGTGAGCTTCCCACTGGAAGAAGATCCAAGTGTTGCTCTTGTTGCCTGGACCACGACTCCCTGGACCTTGCCCAGCAATCTGGCCCTTTGTGTTAACCCAGAACTGCAATATGTAAAACTGAGAGGCAAGTGTTGAACACCTCTTCCTTCAGTGCTTGTGGATATGTACTTATGTTTTGTATTTTAGACTGGTTTATGTTAAATTTGCTGAACTTTCCTGGGGTTGAATCAGGGATAGTTTGAAGGATGAGATCCACTTTGGATGTGGCTGATGATTTCCAGCTGCTCTGCTCTTGTTATTTAACATTGAGAGTACTGTTCCTTACAAAATACTGATAGATAAAATAAAGAATAATAAAAAATAGTTGTGTGTGTTTGTAGTCTTTAATTATACCTTCATCTACAAACACCTCTCCCCTTTTTTTTATAAAGTCAAATAGGGAGTAGGAATTTCCAGTTTCAACATAGCCACATGAATCTGTTGTGTGTTAAACATGAGCTTGTGCAGGCCTTTGCAGTGAACTCCACGTGTTCAGGTTTTCTTTTTTTGAAGAGAATTAAGTATGTTTCAGTTTTCAAAAGTTTTAACATAAATTTGGTCATCTTAAAAAGAAATATTGTGTATTTTCAGAAATAACCTCACTTGCCTGAGGCCTTGAGTGGGGTTTGGATGTCTCTGGCTCAGTGCTGTGGGATAGTGATCTCGAGTTGGCAGGGTAGCAACCTGAATAAAATTTGTCATTGAAGTTAGGAAATCAGTGTGGTTTGGGATAGAAAATGAGTTTTCTTCATAACATTTCACTAATTTTGGATGTTAACTTCCTTTGTTGGCATATACTTCTTTTATAAAGAAATCCAAGCATGTAATTGAAATAGCAAATCTCAGGAAGGCTGCATAAAGTGCAATAATTACCTTACAACTTAATAATATTGATTTTATGCAATCATTGTCCAGCTTCCAATCATTTCCCTCTGTTTCAGTTACAATTTACTGTAACTTCTCAATTGATTTTTTTATTTGACTCAGCAATAATAGACAAGGTATTTCTGCCTCTGCAACAACAAAGCACACTGAAAATCAGCGGCCTGGGTTTTATCCTGTGGTTTCTGTTTACACTTAGCCTTTGGAAAGTGTTCCTTAACTGGCTGTGTGGGGAAAAAGTAGCTGGGAAGTAGTAAAGGATTATTCTGGGCAGTTTTATTGTTACAATACCTTGCATGTATTGAAAGGTTTCATAATGATGCAAATGAGGGGATTAAACTGAGATTTGTGAAACTTCTGTTTTATTTTATATTTTAGATAAAGCCACAGGGAAGATTTACATTTTGATGGAGTCCAGGCTGGTGGCACTGTACAAATCTGACAGTGAATATCAGATACTTGACAGGCAAGTACATCAATTGTTACACTTGCTAGCTTTCAGTGTTTTTCTAGATCAGAAGTTAAGTGTTTTTAAGAAGATGGATTTCCCTGCATCTGTGTTTATATTGCAAAAATCTATAAAAGGAATTGAAATTTGCTGGAACAAATTGGTCTTGTATGAGAAGCTACAAAGAGAAAAAAGTTTCATTGGATCCTTCTATTATGGTGGAGGAAAAAAGGTTCCATAGTCCACCCCTCTCCTTTGTGTTTACATTAAGGTAAAAGTTTGAGAAAATGCTGGAGGTGTGGTCCAGATGCCTTCTTCTACACATCATGTAAAGATTTAAAGGGAAATGGGCAAAACAATCCCATTGTTTTTAGCAAATAAATATTACTTCTCTAATTAGTGGCAGTGATTGCTTTCTGCAGGGTGCTTATTCATCTTGATTAGATGGAAAAATAGGAATTATTTAAGAGGTCAGACTGGGCAGGGGGTGCAGGTGTTAAATTCTGTAGCTCTTTTAGACAAAATGTCTGTCTTGGCTTCTCTTAAACATTTTGTACAAACCAGCAGCCTGTTAGAGGTCAAATAAAACAAAGATTTGTTTGCTCACTTTATTCAAACAAACAACTCAGAAAACCCTATAAAACCCCACATAACCACAATAAAAAAATAAAGACTAGAAATGTTTTTGAGAATAGCACCCCATCTTCACTGGCATCAGTTATTTCTATTTTTGTATTTTATCAAGCAGTTGAAAGCTGTAAATTGAAAAAATAGAGGATATTTCAGCCAAGCAGTTGTATGTAATCATTAAATTAGGGAAATACAGACCTGGAATATTTAAAATGTTTCCTGTTCTGATGGCTCACACTGTGACAGTTGAATAATTTTCTATTTCTGCATTGCTTTCTGTCCTTCCCCCCTCTATGAGAATGCTCTTAATCTGTCATTTGGTCTGTACCAATTTAAGCTGGTGTTCAGTTTCTAAAGATGATGTTCAGTGCTCTCATTCTTCAGGCTTGGCTGAACTTCTGATCTCTGGAGCTTTTTCCTCCCCTCTGAGTCATCAGTGGAACCAGTGAACAGTGTCAGTGTCAGGATGGTCCTGCCAGGACACCACTGGGAATTTTCTTTTGGTCTGATACTGAATTAACAACAGCTTTCTCTTGAAGTGGTGGTGTATCCTCCAGTTCCACTGTTGGTGTGAATTGGAATGATAAAGTTTCAAAACTCTCACTAACATTAATACCTAAATTTGATCTGCTTGCTTGCTATCTAAGCTAGCAAGTCTGCCCAGAGAATTCTGGCTTTGTGTGGTGTGTTCTTGACAAATTCACATTGTATGTTCTTCAGCACTTCTCTTACTAAAGACTCTCAGTCCCTTGGAAGTTGGATCAGGTTGCTGGACCTGTCTCAGTGGGTTTTAGGTGCATCAGTGCTTCAGTTCCTTGGGAAATACAGATACTCTGTTCCTTTTTGGTCTTTTGAAACCTGTTCAGAGTGTCTTAACAACTAAGCCTTCTATCAAAACCATTTTATTTTCTTAAGTATTTTAAATACATCTGCTCTAGGCTTAAAAAAGAAACAATATATAGCTCATGTATTAAATTTGTTGATCTGTTGTCTTTTGTTTCCAAATTCTTCTTTTAATGCAATACTACAAATTTAACTTCAGCGTGGCTGCAGTCATTGTATATCAGGAATGCACAGAACATTTTGGCCTTCTTCTGATGTGGTGTCTTCATCAGAAATTTGAAGAGCCTGCTCTTTAAGGCAATGATACACATTTCAGGTGTTGTATTTATGCCCCTGACTAATGGTGTTTCTACCACCGCCACTCACCCGCCCAATCTTGGATTATTTTTTAAATTTTCCTCTTTTTTTAACCTCTGCCTGTCTACAAGGCTGCTAGCACATCTCTTTGCAGAGCAGTATATTTTAATTCTTTTTGTATTAGTGCTATGGTCTCTTCTCAAGCTGATTTCTTTTCTGGTTTTGGTCATGCTCTAGTTTTCCTATTATGTAATAATTGATTTTCGCAAATGTGAAATGTGAGACAATTAAAAGGTAGCTGGTAGTTGAATGGATCTGTGAAAGATTTAGATCTGTGAGTATCTAAGTTCATGGAAATGAGCTTCACCACTTCTGCTCTTAACTTTTTTTTTTTCCTTTAGCTCACTTTTAAATTCTCAAGCAGTCAGGCCCTTGAGGGAGAAATTGATGCAACTTAATCTATACCAGGCATCATGCTGAGGTCAGGGAATGGTCTGATGGAAAATATTCAGTGTCTGAAGTCCCCTGAACTGGCTGCTTTGCACTCATGAGTTGGTTTGGGTGTATTACCCCAATTTTGGCCATCGAGTGGCTTCCTGTTCTATTTAGCACTGGTAGATGGGATGTGCTTGTTGAGCATTTCCCTCTCCTTGTGTTAGATTTCAGTATTTTGGCGTATTAAGCATTTAATTTCTTCACACTGTTTTCTCTTGTTGTCTCTTTTTGGATTCTAAAGAATCCAAACCAGAGGTTTCTGATCTGAGAGTGAAGGATTGCTGAGGTGATATTAAACAAATCTTACTACTATAACTTAGGTCACAAGAAGGCACCACTGTATAAATTTTCAACCTGAATTTCAGGACTTCGACAAACAAAGTATTTCAGATCCCAAAATGAGAATCAGGAATGTGATCCACAACCTTTACCATTCTCTGACTTGTGGTAAATAAGAGTATAACTACTTTTTTTAAAGCCAATTCTGGTGCTTCACATTCTGTATCTGAGCATTCCCACATCTGTGTGGCTGAGCACTGGGATGCTTTTCTCTCATCTGATCCTGATTAAGCACCTCAAACATTCCTAAGGCTGTTTGTAATATAAAAACATATAAACTATCTGCAACGCTGAGGCTCAGAATAGAAATCTCCCTTATTCCCAGAGGATATTGTGTGTGCTGAGCTGAGGAGTCTTGCTCTTGAACTTGGCAGTAAATGCTGCTGCAGGTCCTTCCTGTGCAGTGAAACAGCTTTGAAGAGCCCCCCACTCTGAAGGAGTCAAGTGTTTTATGGTTTGACCATTGTTTGGAAGTTGTAGATCAAGGACAGAGTAGGGAGAGACCACAGCTGGGAGACAGTCAGAGAGCCAGCCCATCTATTAGATGAAGTTATGTTTTAGCAGGATTTTCCCCCTGAAATGGGATGATTTAAGCATTTTCAGGGGAGTTCTGAGCTGCAAATCCCAACCTAATCACTGCCTTTGTCAGCTGCTGTCAGGGGCCTGAAGGGAGCCAGACCTGCAGGCTCCATTCTGCTTTCCATGTCTTGTCTGGCTCAGCTGGTCCTGTCTGTGTTGGATCATTCCCTGAGATGCCTGTGGAGAGTCTGGATGCCCAGTTTAGAATAAGGACTGAGGCATCTGAGCTTCACAGGCTGCAATGCCCTGCGTCACAATCTTCTGTACATAAAACTTCAGGTGGTTTGGGTCATTATTTAGTTCTCTTGGACATGCTGAGCTTTAGGGCTTTGTTGTTAGGATTATTGTGTTTTATCCAGAAGATTCTTGCCCAGCTTTACCATAAGGAGCTTGTCATTAATGCTTAATTCCTTTATGAATTTACATTGATTGATTGAAGTCCATCAGGTACAAGTTATAGCAGAGATAGCAGAGATGCATGAAAAGACATTGGTTTTTCTCCAAGTTACCACAGAGGTGGGAAGTAAACTTAAGGAAATGATTTTCATCTTCTGAAATCAAATTCTGTCAGGAAGGTGAAGAAGTAAATAAGAAAAAAACCCGAGTTTTTAAGTTGTTAATTTTATGTTCTTGTAAATCTTTGTCCTCAGGTTTCCTGGTATTGTTCTTAAAGGCAAGAAATACAAACCACTTTTTGAATATTTTATTCAGGTAAGATGAACCAGTTTGGTGTTTGATACAGGATATAAAGACAAAAAACCCATTCTGAGTATTCCTTGTTCATATTATAAAAAGATCTTAGGTTCTAACAACAAACTCCAGGTTGTATTAAAGTACTTCAAAATCCTGGTGAAAGTTTGAAAAACAGTGTTGACTTTTTTCCTCTAATTTTTTCCTTTAAGTTTTAAATTCACTCAGAGTAAACACTGGGTGATAAACAGAAGTTTGATTTCAGATTGCAGAGAAACTTCAATACATATTAACAAATACATATTAACAAATATTCTCTCATTTTCTCATCTGGTGAGTGTTGTCTACCTCCTAAGTGCAGCTTTGTCTTCACAAGGGAATGACTTGGATAACAATCACAGACATGTCATGTTTCCCACTGAAGAGTTAAAAGCCTTTGCTAAAAACCTGCTGATGCATCAGATTTATCTGGATGCAGCTTTTAAGCACTGCATTATGTCTGGCATCATTGGTGATAAAAGAATATGTAGCAATAGGAGAGTACCTAGAGAATTTTTCTCAGTTGTAAAAAAAAAAAATCTGAGTAAAAACTGGTAACATTTTTCAAAGAGGAGAGGTGCAGCACTGCTGGCCAGGCAGCTGGGAACTCCTGTAAGGGATTTGGCCATTTGAGACACTTCCTGTTCTGAAAGATGTGCAGGAATCAGCAAAGGTAGGAAAACCTCTGTAGGGAGCAAGCTCTGGTATTTCTAGAGCAAGTCAAATACAGCTGAATCTGGAAAATTGCACTGTGCATCTGAGGTTTGGAATGGATAGATGTTGTGAGTCCTGCTGTACTTGTAAGGAGCAGATGGGGGCATCTACAATATTTTATTTAGAATGGAAATCTTATCTCAAAATAGCTCCCTTCAGAACAAGCCAAACCTAATATTTTGTAACATATTTGGTTCAGCTGTGACTCCAGTATTATTTTTTTACTATTTTTGTTTTAAGGAATAGTAAATAACCATTTAGTTTTCATTATCTGTATACTGAACACACTGAAAATTGTCATATCTTTTCTTAGCAATTTTTTTTCTGTGTTTTCTCTTCTCTCTGTTTTTAGTTGGTATTTACCATGCTCTTATTCTCTGGAGGAAATAAAGAAAATTTGACACTATAAAAGCAGATTTTTTATTTAATTCAGAGGTATAGGGGACATACAAAAATGCAGGGAAACTTTTGTACCTTTCTTGGTTGTGTCCTCACATTCAGGAGTGTATTGATTTGCAGTCTGTTAAGCACAGGACTGTGTGAAGATCTGTGGATTGAGGAGTAATTGACTTGGAAGCCTTCTGGAGAGGTGTGAGATTTAATCATACTTGACACTCTTTAAATGAAGTACACAGGTGTCTGGGCTATGGGAAGTCATTAAGTCATGTTAGGGATGTCACATTTTACTGTGTCACTGATTTTTGATGCAGTTCTTCCCTCTCTTGTGTGGCTCGTGGCTCTGCCAGGTTCTGAACAGCTCTGTTTTGCTGTATGTGTGTAAATATATCTATATAAAACCATATTTTTGTGTTACAGTGCAAAGAAAAAGGTGCCTTTACTGTGGTAGTGGATGGTTATGTGAAGGAGGAGGAAGGCACAGGAGTTGTCCATCAGGCTCCCTATTTTGGTGCTGTAAGTATGAACTACACATCTGTAATGCTAATTCTGGCTAGCACACATTGCTTGACTTTCCAGCTCCTGGAGACTCTCTCAGGGTGATTCAAGCAAATCTTCCTATTTGCTGCTTAAAAATGTAAGAATATCATGTAGCTTTGTATTCTCATGAGCTCTTCCACTTGGTGCCTGTGCTAGGCTGGAGATTTTTGTGTCCCTTGCTTTGGTTTGTGTGGTGCTGTGTGAGCTGACACACAAAGACTCCACTGGGTCTTTTGGATGTCACTGAGCTCAGCTTCTCTCAGAGTCTGAAGCTATAGCTTTGGGAAGGGCTGATCTGTGGCACTGGTAGTGAAAACAGGCTTTGCTAAGTGATGGTTTTGGTTGGGAACAGCAGTTCTGCTCAGCACACTGCCCCTCTTCAGCATTTCAATTTCATTACTGGGCTTTTAGAGAATGAGAAAATGCTTTCACTGCTTTTGTCCTGAGACTTTATCCCTTAGTGTGAAAGGATTTTGTTGCATTCCATTCTTTTTTTTTTTTTTTCTGTCTTTATTGTCCCTTCCCTCAGTCTGTTCTTTTTTAAGGCTAGGAGGAATAATTTGTCATGGATTTAATCATTTCAGTTTTTAGACACTTGAATTAAATGCACTAGTTTGGGCTCATTGTCCTTTTTGTAGAGTGTCCTGTCTTCAGCCATTATCCAAAGATGCCCTCAAAAAACTTGCAGTGCCTAGCAATTAGCAATCCCTGGACCACGAGCTCTGTCATAATTTCCAGAGAAACTTGGCGTTAGCAACAGGCCTTTTTGTATTCATGTGAAATAGCCCATCCTCTTCCGTCCTTTTTTCCCTGCATTTTGCTGAAGGGAACATCCATTGTGGTGGTGTTTCCCTTGTCAGGATGATGGTTGATATGAAAAGATGTTCCAGCTTAATATAGCTCTGAATAAAGAAAATTAGAGTGGGCTGTTTTAGCAGTTAATAAAGAAAATGGTGGTGGCTGGTCAAGTGTCCTCAGGAGGGTAAATCCTGTCCCTCTTCTGCTCCTCAGGCTCTCCCCTGCAGCTGAATCTTGGATGTTCCAGAGGGGTGAGAGTTGATTTAGAGTCAGGAGCTCTTAGTGTGGGAGATGGAGGGAAGGAGGGGAAGAGGCTGCCAGCAGGGAAGGAGCTCTGGAAAAAGCTTTCCCTGGGCTGCTCTAGGAGTGGTTTGTGTATTTGCACAGTCCAGTTAAACTTATTGGAAACAGCTTGTTGGAAAGCTTGACTGACCTCTTAGAGCAAGGATTATCTGCCCTGTTTTATTTGATTTTTTTAATAAGCCCACTGAGTTTTGTAAACACAGAGGAAAAAAAATTCTCTCTCTCCTGGGAAATCAGCAATTACTTATAAAACATTTGTTTTTAGAAAAAAACCTGAGAGTAACAGTTAAATGCTTCACAAAGAAAAAAATACATAAGAGATTGTGAGAGGAAAAAGTGCACAGACATCACAAATGAAACATGGCAGTCATCAGCTAAGGAAAGGTTTGAGTAGATAACTTCTGGTACAGGGGCTGAGTCAATGGGCTGTGCTGCCTTCAGAAGGAAAGTGCACAGTGTATGTTGCACTTAAAGCTGCTGCCTTCTTTTTGGGGTGCATGTAATTCAGTTTTGACAGCCCTGAGATTATTTCTGTTCACAAAAGCTCCCAGAGGTCCTGGTGTAAGTTCAGGATGTCATTATTATATAGGAGACTGTGTGGAATACTGCTGGTGTTGCATGTTGGCCTTTAGACAAACTTAGCTGAAAGATGGGAGATGGTTCATGGCAGCAGACAGGGTTGTGTTCCTGGTTAATTGGCTCTTCTGCACCTTCCTGCTGAGGTGAAGGTGAATAGAAAAGGAATAACTGGACCAGGATGGTCAGAGGAGAAGAAATAAAGCACAATCCTTCACAATAAGCCTCGAGTCTTGTCTCTGTTCCTTCCCATCAGTATAAGTGAGTCCCTTTGATAAATAAAGCTGGAAAGTCAGGGTTTTATTTCTTTATTTATTTAAAATCCTACTTACTGATACATGTTCTATATTGCTGATAGCTCAGCAGTGTATGTCTCAAAAAAAACTGAAAGTAAAAATTCACTTTCATTTAGTTTCAGATGTAGTTTCATTGTCTCATGTGCTGCCTTTGCCAAATACAAGCTGCCACACCATATCAGAGCACTCTATTATTTCAGTTCAAAAGACATCAAAATTAAAGCTCACAGAACAAGACAAACCTGTATTAAAAACACTGTAAACTCATTGTACCACCAGATTTACATGACACTAAAATTCAGCTGCTCAGGCATTTCATCATATGTAGATGTACCTGCAGTCAACTTAAAAAGCTTTAGTAACACTTGAATTTGCATACAAATTTTTAATTTGCAATACTGCTAGTGCCTGCTCAGGCTGTGACACACAAGGTTCATAGATCTGTTACTGATGCACTTTTTTTCAGTACCTGACACTTTTGGCAAAAGTGATACTGGTTTTTGCTAAGGGGTGCTGAAGGTGAACATCTGACTTTGTGTTTTGGTTGTTTTGTTAAAATTTCACATAAAAAAGCTTTTGATTTCTCACAAATGAACTGTTTAATAATTTCTACTTCTTAATTTTGTATATTACAACTTCTGTGTGTAATCTTTTGAGGGATTTTGAGGTACAGGAATGACTACTGTAGCTCCTATCCTGGAAAAAACTGATACTGAGCTTAGCTTTTATTTGAGCTTAACACTTATGGATTCCTTGTATGTGCCTGAATATATTCTTGCCTTGTGCTTACTGAGGGAAATCTTCATTAAATCAAATGGCAGCTCATTCCATTCGTGCTCAGGTTGTTCAGGGGCAGGGAGCTGAGTGCACACAGGCAGGGCAGCACAGCCCTTTGTGTGCCCCTGGCTGCAGCAGTGCTGCAAGTGGAGCTGAAGCACCTTGAGGCAGGTGCTGCGTGGGGCAAGGTTTGCTCTGCTGCCTTCCTCAGCAGGGCTCTGAGTGTGCCAGGCTTTGTAGTGAGTGCTGGCTGCTGCTTCAAAGCCTTTAAGAGCTCACTGCCAAATCAGGGCTGACATCAGCTCTGTGTTTCAAACCCACAGCTCCCAGCGCCTCTGAGCGAAGGCCAGCAGAGAAGGGCTGATCTCAGCCATGTCCTGACTGCAGGAGCTGGGTGACGAGGGCAGGGGCAATAATTGTGTGGTGCTTTCTGCAGCTGCTGGACAGGGCTGTGCTCTGGTGGCAGTGCTGGAGCTGCAGGGATTTGTTTCTATGTGTAAAGCTTTGGTCCGTGAAGCAGCCAACTTCCCTGTCTGTGGATGAATTTCATCCTTTAAAACAGAACAGGTCTGGCTTGGGGGAGCTGGGAACCTCAGGGATAGCGGGGAGAGCTGAAGGGACAGGGCATGGGAGCCCTGCCCTGGCACTCCAGAGCTGGCTCAGTGTTGGTGAGTGCCAGGGGAGGAGAATGCAGGGAGCTGTGGAGCACTGGCCTGTGAGATGTGTATTTGCACACTGGCTCTGGGGTGCTGTCCTTGGGCAGCCTGAGTGGTGCTTTAGGTGCAGCTCCTGTGAAACAGCTGCTGTGTATCCTGTCAGCCATTGCTGTGACTGGGTAAGATACAGATTTACTCTCACTTCAGACTGGAAGGTAAAATCTGAACTTTTCTATCCCCTTACTTATTTTCTTTTAATCTGTTCTTTGATGCCATTTTTGTTCAGTCGTGTTCAGGCAACTCTGAAGCAACTTTTTCTTTTTTTCTTCTGATTGCTACAGGAAATTAAAAATTTAAGTGGAAACTGGCCAGGAAAAAGAATATGATGTTGTCCATGTGTGGTTCTTGGTCAGTAGCATTGCCTATGGGCCAAAAAAGATTGAGAAATACAGTTTTAAAGGCTTTGGATTGTTAAGACATTCAGAAGATGGGACTGCTTATGTGAAATGCCAGAGTTAGATTGATTAAAACAACCTGCTTTCTGAAAAACGCCCTGTTGGCTGGAGAGCTGGGCAGATCCAGGCTCTGGCTGGGACAGGAGCAGGATGGAGTGCTTGGAGTTCCTTTGCCATGCAATGGTTGCCTGAAGCTGTTCACTCCATGTGTGTATGTGTGTACTCAGACATGTAAAATGCATGTGTGTGTATGTGCATTGATGTGCATAGAAAAACATGCACAGATCCCCTGTACTAGGTGACAGTCTGAAGAAATCATAATTTTCTGCATGACTAAAACTACAATCCTATAAAAAAGGACTTTCTCCTAAGTATTTGGGATTAGTGAAGGTTGAGTATTTTGCTATTCTTGTCCAGTAATCACATTTTCTGTTCAGTATTTAATTTCTGTTTTGAGGGATGGATATCTTACCCAGCATTTTGTATTCTTACAGCTTGGTGCTTGTCTCTTTTGCAGGATGATTACAGAGTCTGCATGGATTTTAATATCATTCAGAAGGACTCTGTGCCTGTGTGTCCTGTTGATGCATCAGGCTGCTTCACAGCAGAAGTGGCTGACTTTGCTGGGCAGTATGTGAAGGTCAGTGGGCCTGGAGACAGTAAATTACTACTTTATTCAAGATACATTTTATGTATGGTAGAAGCTTTCTTTCCTTTCCCTGTGTGGGCTTGTTTTCAATGTGTGACTGGTATCTGGGTGAAATTAAAATGTGTTTTTAACATTTGCAACAAAGTTGGAATTGTTTATTAAGCAGGTGAGAAAAAAGCTGATATGCAAGTAATGTTGCCTATCTGTGGTGAGAGGGCAGAGGAGTATCCTGTTTGCAGCTGCTCCAGAGAGCTTCTCTCTCACTCTGAGCTTTCTCCAGACAGAAATGTCATGTCCAGAGTCTCCAGGCACATGTGCAGGGCCTCCCTCACCTCTGGATAACTCTGAATTTCCAGGTGCCATCATTAAGTTTCTCCCAGCCAGTTGATGTAACGTGACCCCCTGGAAGGTAGAAATGCAGTCATTTCCCCACTTGTGGGCTGTGTTGCAGTGGGAATTTACTTGACAGTAGATGCAGGAGAATCCCTGGAAAAGGAACCTACAGGAGCTGCATATTGCTCTAGATGCAAATCCCTAGCAGGGAGTGCCTCTTAAATTCCATGTCCTGAGAAAAATTGCTTTTAGCCCTGCTGCTACAGTTTGGTAGCAAAGCATGTTCCTGTAAACAAATGCAGTACAAGATTTTAAAGTCTTTTCCAATTAAGTTGAGGATTCAATCAGCTGTCTTTCCTTCCTGCTTTATGCATTAAGGCAAATAAGAGGACACTGGAAGCTCCATGTTTAGCTTCTTGCTGGTAAAAATCTGAATTTAAAGCTCTTGGAAAATTTTCTTATGGTACTGAATTTTTCACTTGTAGATATTTGTATATTTTTTCCCCTTAATGGCATATTGACACTTGTATGCTCAGTGGATTGTCTTAAATTATCAACATACAGCTTTCACTTCCAGCTTAGCATGTAAATCCCAGTTAATTAGTGAGGTACTGTGAAATATGCTTCAAATTCTGAAATTCAGTCACTTTAGAGGAATGTGGTATCAGGAAGTTCAAATATTAGGTAAAAAGCACTGTGTGATTTCCTGCCTCAAAATTAGAAGACTCAGTCATTAGGATATTAAATAATGTAGTTTCTGGCTTGTATTGGTGCTTCAGAAAATTTGAATTTTGCACACAGTTGTGTGTATATGGAAAGAAAGTTAAGGGTTTAAAAGGACTGATGCTTTAATTTATAAATTTTAATTTATCCATATGGCAGAGACACATTGAAGACACTGAGAACAAACAGAGTTTGGAGAGCAAATAACTTTGCAAATTTAGTGTTTTACAGTGCCCCTGCAGGAAATGCATAAACTTGATGGCAACTTTGTGTGTGTGTGTGTAAATGCTGGGTTATGCATAGTTTTTTTTTTAATTAATTTGAGTATCTGAGACAAATCCTGTGGTAGCTTAGTGAGATGTGTATTCCAAGGCAAATGTGTGTTTTTAGGATGCAGATAAGCACATCATCAGATGGCTGAAGGAGAAGGGCCGGCTGATCCACAGCACCACCTTCCAGCACAGCTACCCCTTCTGCTGGAGGTAAGCACACACCTGCACCTGCCTTGAGCTGAGCTTTCTAACAGAGAGATTCTTCACCTTTCTCCCATATTTTCCTCCTCCCTTGCTTAATTTTCCTGGCAAAAGTAAAAGTAACATAAACCGAGATTATTAATTCAGGAGAGCTCCAGTTTTGTTTTAGTCATCAAGGATTTTTTCTTTTTTTGCCATAAAACTGATGAATTTAGGTGTAGTGCTGAAATTTAATTTCTATTTATGATTTTAAATGTGTGTTTTTGTAGTTTGTGTTGCTCATTTCTCGGTGTAGAGCTCCTAACTAACCACCTCTTGTAAAAAAGGTTATTTTTTAAGCAGCTGAGTGATGGGAAAGGATTTTTTTGATATTGAATTGTATCCAAATAAGCATATCACAGAAGGTCTTTAGATGTTTGTGTTAAAGCTTTGTATAACTAAAATATAGCTCTTTTGAACCTTGGAAGATGACTTATTTCTTTGAAAGAAACCCACCTGCTTAAAATGTGGAAACATCTCCCTAGGTGGATGTCTCTGGGGGAAGTCTCCATGTGGAATTCTCCATGGGCCTTCAGTATCAGTGATAAAACAAGTTTTGGTTCTGAGGAATACAGGCTAGACAGATTTAATCTAGAAATGAAGCTTGTTTTTATTAGTGTCCTCCCAGGTTTGAAATTTCTACAATTGCTGTTGTAAAAAATCACCAAACAATATCAAATTAAAAAAAAACAAATCTTCAGTAATCTTTTAGTAGAGTATTAAATTCTTATTATGAGCAAAGACACACTTAAATTAAAATACCAAATTATCTGAAATAGCTTGAAGATTTTAAGTCCTATCTGATGTATACAACATCTGTACTGAAATAGCTGTGATAAAAGCTCATCTCTCTGTCTGGCTCTGACTCTGCCAGGTGAAGTGTTCTAGCAGGGTACATTTATCTTTAATTTATAGCAAAAATAACCTTTGCTTGCTCTTGAACAGCAAGATTGGTTTGTTTCTAGCAGCTGCCTAGATGAAGAAGGGAAATTGCTCTTCAAGTGTTACGTCCTTGATGATTTGGGACAGTTTTTGAAAAATGGCAGGCCCAAAATCAAGCAAAGCTTGTGTTTTTGTTGTGTAGCAACTCAAATATCCAGTCATGGCCTTCTGAGACAAAAGCAGGGATGTAGAAGTGCTGATTCTGTAGAAGATCCTTAATCCTGCCACTCTGTTGACATTTTTGTTGATGGATGATAAGTTGCAGGCAGCACCTAGCAGCAAATTATCTGGTGGGAAGAGCCGAACAATGGATTCTACTTGAAAAGCTCATTTCACTGCCATCACAAATCAAACCATAATTGGAATATGCTAAAAGTAGAAGAGTAGTTCTTAACTTTGAACATAGTTATAAGTTATTTTGATTAATGTAAGAAAACTTTGCAATCAGACTGTTCTTAATGTACTACTGCTTTTCCCTGAAACCAAGCAGGTGTTGAATCCTTGGGATGTTGAGAAATTTGCCTTCTTTTTTTTACATATCATGAAATCAGGGTCCTTCTCTGGGTAGTAATTTGCTGTCAACTAAACTTTAAAATAAGAAAAACACAGCAGCTTGGTAAGGACACAGTAGATAGTTCTCAGTTAAATTTGTCTTTATTGGAACTGCTGAAAATGGAGGACATTGGTCAGAACTGCTCTGTGCACGTGTGAGATCTCGGGTGTCTGTGTGGTCTGGGCAGCAGTTCAGCAGCTGTTGGATGTGACAGTTCCTCACAGCTCCTGCCTGCCATTCCTTTGGGAACAGTGTTGGGAAGCTCTTCCACTGGCAAATGTGGAACTTTGACTTTTCCAAGCCAGAGAAGGCAAAGCCAAGAAGCATCTTTATAGCACGGGCTCAATTATTGATCATTTCTGTCCTAAATTACAAGAAAACAGAGTGAGATCACAGTTAATGGGATTTGATTGTTCTGATGTGTTTCTAAAGAATCTGTCTGTAAGGGGAGCAGAACTTTGTCAGTTGGGACAGAGAGGAATGGTTAGGCAGGGACTTTGTATGCATCAGACTTTGTCTGGGTGGTTTTCCCCTTGTGTTGATGGAAAACAAAACCCAGCAATGGGTATTTCTGATTTGATTCTACAGTAAAATCCAGTTGAATCTGTATTCCTCACCCTTCTCACCAGTCATGAGGGGCAGAAATGTGGGGGGTGTCACTGCTTGGGTAGATTTTATTGTTTTGTTCTCTGCAGTCTCCTGCTGAGGCACTGCTTGGTAGTACAGCCAAAAGAAAAATATTCAGGGAAACTTTGCCCTCTCCCCTTTATTGTTGCCTTCATGTAGGAGGAACAGAGCCCTGTGGGTGCTTGGAGTTACCAGGTGTTATAACCTCGGTGTTGGGTGGGGAGTGGTTCCCCTGCTGGGCCTTTGTCATGGATCCTCCCTGCCTGAAGCCACTCAGCCAGCCCCACCTGCTGCTCTGCTCACAGAGCTGGGCTGCCACCATTGTCCCAGCCTTCCTTCCCCAACATGTTAAGACCATGTGAGAAATTTTTAATATAATTTTTTTCTTCTTCTTGTTTCCAGTTACTTCAGATCTTGTGATGGCAATTCATCATTCTTCAGACACTCAGTGAAACCAAAACACCTTGTAGCTTGGGGAATGCTTTCTTTTTTACTGGGATCTTGCTGCTGTGTGACGAGTAAACTGAACTGTTCTCATTTTTTTAGTTGTTAAGACTTAAATTTGTGTAGCAAACCATCAGTAGGTTTGCATTTAATAGCTAGGACACAACTACATTATTATTACTTTGAGCTTTCACCATTTCCTTTAAGGTCATAGGCACTTTAACACTTAAGCACATGGAAACATACAGGTTATAGTTAAAATGAAAAGTCTTTTGAAATACAGTGTTAAAAGAAACAATGTGTTTTCTATTGTTGGGCTTTGTGCACTGTGAGTTCAGCTTTTAAGGTCTGAACAACTTTTGCTGTGGGTTTTCTTTCTTTTGTGGGTCAGGCAGGTACACCTTTAGCAAGTGCTGGCATAGTAGCAATTTTAATTTACATCATAGTCTGCAGTAGTTGGTGGATTTCAAATGTGTTCTTGCTGTGGATATAAGTAAAATGGATTAAACTTTGGCTGTTTGTAGTGCTGACTGCACATGGGAGATAACAGGAGTTTCTCAGGGGTTTTGCTGGTGAAGTTTTGTGTATTGCCAAGTTCTGAACCAAAGTGACTTAAATAAAAGTAATATTTTTCAGAAGCGTTTTGTGGGGTGGGTTGATGCTAAAGGAGAATGAGCTTTTTGTCTCAGTGTTGTTTGCTTCTCTGTATCCATAGTCACATCCTATCCTCTAGGGCTCTACTCCCTCTTCATCATGGAATAATGGGATGGATGTGTAGGATTAGAAATGTCTGAGCTCCTGCTAGTGACCTGTGCCCACTGTTGGCTCCCACATTTAGAAGGATCTGCTGCCTGAATAGTTATTTAAGACCTTAAGCAGTTATTATGGAACTGATAAATCAGACTGGGTTGGGGCACTACAGTCAGATGCTTGGAGATACTGATTTTCCCAAGTAATTTAGGAAATTGCTCAATCTGTGCTCTGGCCAGTCCTGCTTCCATTTCTAAGCAATCCCAAGTTGTGAAACTGCTCTCCTCCCATAAGGATTTTCTTTTAGTTCTTATTGAAGTAAGGAATATGTTAAAATATATTTAAAACTTCTTTTATATGCTTATTTCTTGCTTTCCCTCTCCTCCTGGAATGGAACTTTCTTCTAGTTAACCCTAGGTGCTGTTAGTTCTTTATGATTTGTGATTATTATTTTAAATGCAAGTAGTAAAAGCACAGCATAATGTTCCCTGGCTTTTCAGGCTCATGTACACATGAAAACTGATGCAGAATGAGCTCATGTGGAAGACTGAAATATGACACATTTTAATAGTTACTGAAGTTCATTATGTTGTACTATGTAGGAGCACAAATTTCAAATTCAAGTATTGTTTGAACATTCTCATGATTGCTCTTGCTATACAAATTCCTTGAATTACTGGGTTTGAAGGCTGTAAAGTTTTTTTCAGGACTGGATTTCAAAATAGTAGCTCACATAAGTGTAACAGTTTATGTAATTTAACAAACCAGACAAATCCCAACCTTTAACTGTGATAATATTTCAGCAGCAGTGAGCTCAGTCTGTGGAAAGGGGACTGTCATGTGCAAAAACAAATATTAAAGAACACTTTATAAATAATGTAGCATTTAAAAATGTTTTTGTTTGTTTTATTCCTTTCCCTGCACAGGTCAGATACTCCACTGATCTACAAAGCTGTGCCCAGCTGGTTTGTCAGGGTGGAGCACATGGTGGAGAAGCTGCTGGAGAATAATGCCCAGTGCTACTGGTAAAGTGTCCTGCACAAATCTGATTTATTCCTTTCCCTGGAGCTGGGGGTGTAGGGGGTGTGTGCTGGAGCTCTCCAAAGCAGTTCCACTGTTCCTGTGCTCACTCTGCTTTGTATTTCCACTCTTTTTCAGCCAGTGCTACTGGGACCGGTTCTAAACAGTGTTTTATCTCAGTTTTATCAATGTTGAATATTCCCCAGTAATTTACTGGGAAATACACTACAGGGTCATTAAAAGTGCCCTCCAATCATGTTATGCAAACCTCAACAATTCAGCATGAGAGAAACTGCAGAGGAGAATCCTCCTGCAGAAGCAGGGATGTGCTTCCCAAAAGGCTCCACCTGAGACAGTAATAGAGGCAGCTTAGTGCTGTGTATATAATGTTCCAAATTAAACTAATTTTTAGACAAGCTGTGGGTTTTTTCATCTAGTTATTACAGATAAGGTTGATTACTTCATCATAGGTGCATTTGAAGAAAAAAATCCATGCCCACTCTCTCCCCACAAACTGCCACAAAAAGCTCAACCCAGCTGCCCTAATTGTTGTAGGTAAGCTCAGCCACACAGTTTTAAAGAAAAAATTCTGTTAATGGCAGAAATGAAATCTTGACATGTATATGGGGAGTGTGAAAAATACTTGTGTGAGATTTGTGTAGAAAACAGCAGATGAGCTTTAGATAACAATTTAAATGTATTTTTATGTGCAGTCAAAGGGAACTGTTGGTGCTGGTGGCCTTTTAGGGAGTCAGTCCTGGGTTTGTGGTGGGTTAGTAACAAAAGGAACTTATCTTCTGAACCTTCATAAGCTGCATTTTTATCTCCCTTCCTGTCATCCATCACTTGTGCCTGGGAGGCTGAGACCTCCCAGTGAGTGAGGAAAACTTGGAGATTACAACCTCATTCAGTCTTTCCTTATGAGGGCTGCAGGGAGAGCTGGGATTCCACCCCTCTCCCACCTCATTTGTCTCTTGTAGAGAAGGTGACTCAACCTTCAGTGAGCAATTACAGCTTGTGCTGCCTTTTTTTCATGGACAGTAGCTGGCAATTAAATTCTCCATGAGCAGCTTTTGCATAACTGCTGACGTGGTGCAGGCAGTGTAAATCCTGGGATCTGTGGGAAAAGTCAGTGATCCAGAACAGAGCCTGCCCAGAAATGCTGCAGCCTGGCTTTGCCAAGCAGCACATGCCCAGTCTGGCTGTGTCAGGAGAGTTTAGGGATTAGTAAGTGCTGTTTTCTGTTTTCCACAGCAGAACATACTGTGATCCTCCTTTGGGGCAAAAATAAGCTGGAGAGGGGGTGAAAGTGTTTGTTCTTAGCTTTAATTAGCTTCCTCAAGATGCTTTCACTGTTGGGATGACAGTAGACCTGCATACTTAATTTTCACATGAACAGAAGAAAAAATGTAATGATCCTGTTAAGAAGTGCTTGAATGGATGGGGTTTGCTTTTCCAGAAGCAGAGTTTGAGGAAGAAGCTGCTAAGTGGCCTCCATTCATCCAGGAGACACTAATTAGTAAGAATTACTGATCAGTTTGAACCCTGCCTCATGCACATACTTGGGTTTCAGTGGTACATTTTGTAAGTGCTGAGTACAGGGGATACAAGTGGAAGCAAATGTTGGAGCTTCTGTAGCAAAGGTTGGGTGAGAAGAGCAGGCAATGACACCATTTAGCAATTTTCAAAATGCTTGGAATTACAGGAGACATTTGTCCTTTAGGCAATTCCTGAGTCTAAACACAGTTCCATAATTGAATGTAAAACTGATTCCTCAGGACTCCTCTTAAGGCCATGTGATGTTAAAGATTTTGGGAAGCTTTTTGTTGGCAATATAGCACAAGTAGAGATGGATGATCACAGAATTATTAATAAATAATATGTATTTCCACTATGTGATTTCATAGTAATTTGAATACTGGGTAATCTTGAAGTTGGCTTTTAAAATCCAGCTTTTATAAAAAATAAGGGAGTGTTTTTGAGGTTTTCTTCATGTGTTCTCCATTGATGCCAGTTTTGTTTGGGCTGTAGCTTCTGAAGTTGGCATTGAGACTGCTGGCCTTCTGCAGTATTCATTTATTTAAATTTTGGGAACTCCTTCCTTCCCAAAACCTACTTTTTCTGCTTTTGAAGGGACTTGATCTCTGAAAGTGTCACAGGAATAATATGTAGCTTTTTAAAATTTTATTTTTGGACTCTCTGGGGTTTCAGCATGTCCTGAAAATGAGAAAATTTGGGATAAATGCTTTTCAGACTATATTAACCTTTACAAAATGGGTTTGACTGCATTGCTTTTTTTATTCCTATAAATGACTGATAGGTATATTGTCCCTTAAGAATAGCTGCCCTCTTGATAGATATCCTTTCTGATGAAATAGATTAAACATACTTGGACAAACTTTGCAACCTGATTGCATTTCTAATTAGTTTTTTAGTGAATTACCCAACTTATAAGGCCACAGTCATTCAAAATTTATTAAAACCAGTAACTCTATTTTCATTTTTCAAAATGAATTTAACTATCACTTCCAATAATGGTTGCATGAGTAATGTGCCAGCGTTTTTGTAAAACCAGAAGCCAAGAAACCCTCTCTGCTCTGTCACATCCTTATTGCAGTCAGACTGGGAATTAACTTGTGTTGGATGTTGATGAAAATGCACAATTGGAACAGTATTTAGGGGGCTGTGCTTCAGCCTTTAATTGAAGTTCCCTTACTGAATGTTCTTTACTGTGTAACTGAGATCTTATTTAAAGAAAATTTAAATCAAAAAGGTTATTTTCTGTTTGGCATTCAGGCACCCACTACTGCTGTATTTAAGATGAAGAGAGGCAGATTTGGCTGCTGTAAAATCCAGGCTTGTCAGACCTTGGCTTTCTATTCTCTTGATAAGGAGAGTTGGATGCAGCGCCAAGGTGTCGTCTGGATTTCAGCCTTAATTGTTGTCACCACCATTTTCTCAAATGGTTTGTTGAAGAGCATTTTTTATGTACCCACAGATTAAACCAGGCCACCTTAGATTATAATTACAATATAGGACTAATTCCTGTCATCAGTGTTCAAAGTTGGTGTAAATTGAAAATTTATAAGTTACTGTAAGCAATAAATCTGTATAACTTACAATGAGAATTCCAAACTGTTGTAGCTCATCCTTCTGGCTGTGGTTGTTGTATTTCCATTCTTGCAGACTGATAGAAAAGACTTTGTATTTAAATATCAGCTCTGAACTCCTTATCCTTCAGTAACTCCTGAAACACTGACCAGTGACTGTTGCCAAGTTTCTAATGTTAAAGACATTGTGCAGTTCTGACATTGTTTGCATAAGATGTGCAGCACTTGGAGTAGTGGAAAAATGAGCATCAGTGGAAGGAAAGCAGTGATGGGAGACAGGGACTTCAAAGAAGCCAAACCTTTTGTTCTGGCATCTTCTCACCGTTGAAGAATTCAGATAATAAGGTTGTAATAAAGAGCTTGATGTATGGTTGAAGGTATTATTTTCCTGACTTCCATCACTTAAGCTCTTGGTTCTTGCTGGAAATGCCACCCACAGCACATTTCTGTGAATGCAGTTGAAGTGAGAGTTTTGCACACACTCCCTGCAGCTCCTGGGTGAGCCCAGGTGTCTTCTTATGTGTCCATCGAGCCCATCAAGCTTTGGAGAAGCTTTTCATCCTGGTCATTTTAATCTTTGATCACAAAACTGTCTCCCACCTGTGAAAGAGATGTGATCAGCAATGATGCCTGTTTGTGTCAGAAACCCCGAGGCTGTGGAGCCCATCCACAATAGAAAGAAAATGTTTATTTTACTGAACTGATCATTTTTGCTCACATGAGGAATCTGAGTATGTAGCAGGGCAACAGAATTTTAAATAATGACAGGAATGTAGAGCAATGGAAGAAAATCAGTGAGTCCCTTATCCTTCTTCTGCTGCTTATTTTTGTTTTATAGAAAGTCTCACGACATTTTCTTTCTTTGTTTGTTAATATTAATACATTTCATCTGAACAGTTTTAAATGTATGGTCTGTGTAGATTTTTTCATTTTTTTCTTTTCTTTAGTATCACCATACAGTTGTAACTCTTCTTTTTGAGTCATCAGTCACACTTTTCTTACTGAGGAATCTTGACTACAAATGAGATCCTCCCTCTAGTAGCAATTGTGATATGTACAGCAACGTGGAGTCACTAGATGGCAACATTTCCCGAGGAAAAACCCAAATTAGAGCCATTGCCTACAGCAGGAGGTGGAAAAAATTGCTGCAGGGTTAGCCTTGTGTTTGTCTAATTTAAAGAAGGTTTTATTACTGTCTGTAGTCAGACATGGCTGAGGATTAGAAGTGAATTTGGAGGCTTGTTCACTGGATTTTGATGGCTTGTCTTCTGCTGCACCTTAATTTTGCTGTTTCCTCTCTGAGCCTCTTGTGCAGAGATTGCTGATGGTGCCATGAATGCAGAGGTACCTTTCCAGTCCCACTGAAGGGTCACCAAAAGCTTATTTTTTCCTTCAAGGAAAAGCTTATGAAATAAACCCCCCAAATGCCAGTTCACTAAGCAACTCCAGCACGATTTTCTTGGGCAGCTGATAAATCTGTGACACGAGTAGTGTGTTGAATGTCTGCCACTGTCACAGGAATGCAAATGTATTGATGTATGTGGATTGAAATGGATCCTGAGTGCTGATGCCCTACAAAAGTACTTTGTGCCAGGAAATGTTAGAATATTCCCAAGGAAACTGTGCAGAGAGAAGGAAAGTGGAAGCTTCCCTTCTCCCTGGCTTCGGGCTGCAGGGATTATTGGTAAGATAAGGAGTTCTGGCAGCAATTAGCAGGGTGCCTGGGTCGTGGAAGGGAGCTGGAGCAGGGTTTTTAGTGGGGTGTGTGCCAGCGTTGGAGGTCAGGGCTGCGCCGCCGCGTCCGAGCGCGGTGACGGTGACGGGGCTGCGTCTGCAGCAGCATTGCAGTCACACCACAACGTGGGGGTTGCCATGGGAACCAGGAGAAAAGAGGCAAGAGAAACATTGGGAGATCAAAATGATTGAAAGCACAGCTCATCTAGCCCCTGTAAGCTGCACCAGAAGCAGCAAATGCAGCGGTGGAGGCAGCCCAGGCTCGTGTGGGGTTGCACCATTCCAGCAGCTCTCCCAGGCTGAGGAGCAGAGCTGCTGCAGTGGAAATTCTGCCTGGCACACACTGACCTTTCCTCCCTTCCCCTCTCCTCCCTCCCGCCCCCCACAATGTTTAATTAGGTCCATGATATAGATTGGCGCTAATTAAAGTGTCAAAAGGGCATGAATAGTTGCTTATTTTATCTCTTTGAATTAAAAACCATTAAAAATCAATTTGAGGGCATGTTGAAGGAGGCATGTTATTAGAGTGAATTAACATAATGGAATTTAAGCCTTTGTCTTCTAAGGGTTGGTTAATGTTTAAAAAGAAAGCCAAATTCTACACTTAAAATAAACCCCCCCAATTGGTATGCTAGGAATTTAAATCTGTACATTTTTAGTAAGATGACATAGAATAACTACTTCATCACCTTTGATGTTGCTGATACAGCTCTGCTGTCTTCTGGAAGAGTTTCTCTTTTCCAGACTTAGAACTGATTCCTGATTTCAGATGGCACTTAAAAAGTTACCAGCTTGCCAAAGGGCAGGACAGATCTGGGACCATCCTCACAGAACCAAAGCTGTATTAGCGTTCTTAATCTGGTATTAGGTCCCCTAATTCCCACTGCTTAAGGTAGCATTTTGTTTATCAACTTTACAGTCTTAACTCCTTTAATTAGCAATTATGAAGTAAATCTTACCCAACACATAAAGGTGCTGTGGCTTTGCAGAGAATATTATGAATAAAATTAGCTGGTAAGAAGAACAATGAAGAGTGGGAAAGGATTAGCCTATCTTTATGTAGTATCTGAAACAGCTTTTCATGTTGAGCTGATGATAAAAACACGAGGCTTGTGCAGGGGCAGTGTTTTATTTTGGCAGTGCTGTTTGTGTTTACAGAAAAGAGGGATGGTGCTGCTTTGAGACAGTTCCTGCATCCTGTGACTGGGGAACCGTGAGCCAGCTCAGAGCACATCTGAGCTCTCAGATGGAATAAGGAGCTGAGTTCAGTATTTGCAATTGTGTTATGAGCACAAGAAATTAGCTTCAAAATATATCTACAGAAAAGGAGCAGATGTCTTCATCCTTTTAATAAGATTCCTTCTGGATTATGTGATAATTTAGAATATTTTTTTATTTGCATCTTGTACCTTTTTCCTCTGGAGACAAGAGTCAGAAAGCAAATTTATTTCTTTTAATTGATGCTGTTCCTTGAGTATTTATTGGTGCTGAGAACACAGTGGCTCAGCCTGTGGTGGCTCACTGTCAGCAGACTCAGTTCTGCTCTGGGATTGAAGGTGGTCAATATTTGCTGTTTTTAAATCCATGCCCACATTGCTTGTGTGACTTGGGTGCTGAGTGGTGCATAGACTGAGAAGGCAAAGAGGATGGATGGTTCCTGTTGTAATAAGTTAATAAATGTTGTTAAAAGACTGGGTTTTGCTTTGCTCTTCATGGGTTTTTTTGGCTTGTCAAATGGAATTTTTATTTTAGACATGAAGAAAATGAGTAGCTACCAAGAAAGGATGTGGGAGTTGACTGTGCAGAGGACTTAGCAATGCATGAATTAAGCAAAACCCCACATCTGCTTCAAAAATAGGAACAAACAGTCAAAAAATGGACATGGAAATTTGCAGCAAATGAATAATTTTCATTATCTCTAACTTGTATGATAGAGTTTTGATGTTGGGAAAGTAAGATAGACATGGGCATTCAAACAGGTTGGAACTGACGTACTTTGATTCAGAATCTTCCTAATTTATGATTTGGCAAAACAATATTTATTCCTTTGTGTTGTGGAGTTCAGTTCCCTGAACTTTCCAGCTGCTGCAGTGTCTGCATGCTGAAGTTTATTTAGTGCCCTGTCCTGGGTGCCAAGAGGAGAAATTGCAATTGTCCCACACCCATGAATCAAGAGCTCCCTGACCTGCTGAGGCAGCAGTCTCCTTAACCTTGCTAAATGTCAGAGAAAGAAGTATGAAATCTTATCTGTGTCATTTTGCAGAGAATTCTGAAGGTCAAACAAATTGTAGGCCAGTTGGGAAATAAAAAAACTTGTTTCTCACAGCTCAGTTTGAGGAGCTGCAGCACGATGGCTTCGGGGAGATGGGGCTGCTTTGATTTTTCACTTGCAGCCTCATGGAGCTGTTGGGTGCTGGGGCTTGATCTTCTCTGAGATGTGAAGGTGTCAGTGCCAGTCCAGGGGGTCTGAACAGGCAGAACTGGGCACCCTCTGGTCACACCCAACTGCAAACTCAGTGGTCAGCAGCAGGAACCTGAGATTTGTGCTTTCAGCCTGAAGGGGGTTTGTGATGGATATGGGGTTAAACATGAAGAATGTGTGCATTGGCATATGGGAGAGGGCTTTTCATTTATCTTCCAGATGCTTTGTGTAGATGGAATAGTAAAGAACACTCCCTCAACTAATACATGCCTGTGGCAAGATGATGTCTTTATGAGAATTTAAAAGGAGAAATATACCAAGAAAATATCTCAGAGTAGGATGAAAAGAACCTGAAAAACTATAAGAGCACTAACCTGGAATTGGTGTAAATAAAGATCAGGTGTTAATAACAACATCATTGAGAATACTCTTTTGTTTTTTTTCCAGCCTAATCAAATATTTGAGTAGAAGGTGCCTCTGATTTTATTTTTTTCCCATGTGAGATGTAGGTAAGTGTTAAGCTGAGCTATCTGGAGCGAAATCTAGTGAGAATAAGTAAAAGCAATGGGCTCCAGACTTGAAGGGCTGTTCCTGCTGCAGATCCCTCTTCCAGCTGGATCCCAGCTGGAGGCTGTGTCTGCCCTTGGGCAGCACTCATGGGCAGCATCTCTGCACAGGCAAAACCCAGCTGCTTTAAGTAACACTTCCTCTGAGTGATGTGCTCAGAATGGGTGTGAGATACAGGCTCCTTTTATTTGACTTGATGGCTGTGCCAGTGTTATTCCTGCCTTGTACCTCTAAAGAGCCACAGCTCATTGTTGCAAATGTGGTTTGAGGAGATGAAGTGGTTTGTGTTTTATGTCCCACTGAAAACTGGCAGCAGGGTCAGACAATTTTACCAGAAGAGGTAAATTATATGCTTTCATAGCTCAGAGAGCGAGATCACACCACATACATTTTTGTGGTTAATGTCCACTTTGGGGATAAAATTAATTTTTCAGGCGTGTTTTGAGGAGGCAGAGTTGAAACTCTTAGCATTTTAATGTCATTGGGGGATTGTCTCAGCCTCTAGCTATGTTAAATGGGACTAATAATTTCAGCTAATCAGTGTCTAACAACTTCTGAAAAATGGAAACTAGTTTAGGAGTGATGTAAAGAGAAGTTTTCCACATTAGTGGAATGTTGGGCAAATGCTAATGAACTTTGTACAGTTTCCACTTGTGTTTGGAGAGAGGGTCTCCTAAGGTCAGCGCAGACAGTTAATAGTAATGAGTCCCACGCTGAACCAAATCGGGAAAGCCTGTATACGTTCTAAATTTCAAAGCAGGGCTACAGATGTCATGTGAAACATGAGTCACTGAGTTTGTTTAAAATTTTTTTATATTAGATTTTTGTTCGAGAAGTGTTACAGAAGACAACTTTGCAGCTGAAAGTAACTCCAGAAATAGCGAGGGAAGCTGTGGAACCTCAGGCTGATATTTAGTGAGGCTTTTAAGGGTACTTTTTATCCACTTGAGACAACACTGGCATCAAGAAGCCTTTAGATCTCTGCATGGCTTCATCATGGGTAAAACTTTTAAAAGACAGTGGCTTTTATTTTCATCAATAGATTACCTTTTTTTTTTTTTTTTTTTTTTTTGTTCACATTTATTTCGTAAATGTCCTGCTAATGGGCCAAATCCTACCTCACTGTGTTATGTGAATCCCTTCTTTTAATTTTTCCTCTAAAGGAACCTTTCATCTTTGTTACTCTTGGGACTGATCTGTGATTAAAAATCTTCTTTAAAAAGAAATACTTGACAAGAGGACCAAGAGCTTCAGAAAGAAAAGGTGGAAGAGACCCTGTGTGCTTTGTAGCTTGGCTGCTCCCCCTTTGGAAACTGTGGCTCTCCTAATCCAGCTCAGACTTTGGGAAGGACCTTGTTAGTTAGACTGGATAAACAAGCCCAGCAAAACCTGCCATGGGTTGCTCAAAGCTCAGTTCCAGAGCTGCTTTTTTGTTGTGAGCTGCTCATTCACAGCTTCTGTGTGTCTCACACTGTCTGAAGGTTGCTTTTTCTGTGAGTTTCATTTGAATTTGGTATTTTGAAATGCACCTTTAGGCATGAGGGGAGCATACTGTTGACTGTGAAACCCATTGCTTTCCTTCATCTGCATATAATCACTGGGTAGATAGTTGTTTGTTTGTTTACATCCTGGGAATAAAGAGTTCTAATGGTTCTAATCAAACCACCAGGCCACTTAGCACAGCCAGGAACCTCGAAGGGCATCGCCTTCTGGCGTTAACCTTTGAGCTCCAAGACACTTTCATACAATGAAAATTTGTCTTTAACATCTCTCAGTGCCCATTAGTGCTCAAAATGAGGCTTTAGCAAGCATTGATAGGGTTCTGTGGTTGGGGGTGTGTTTTGTTTCTTAATTGGGTAATTCAAAGTGAGATGATAAATAGCTTGGAAAGGATTTTTCGTATGATCTATCAACCTGATTAATGTGCGTGTACCTGGATGCCCACACAAAATCCGAAGTTCCTTTTGATGCTATTGCTCCAGGCTTTTCAATCATGGGAATTTCATTCAACCTCAAAATCAGTGGCTGTTCCTCTTTCTGTATGTAATTTAACAGTAGTGTTGTGATCACCCTTAGCCATAATCCTCCAGTGCTGGACTGTCCTGAGGACTTCAGCCATTGTTTCATCCCTAATGAATCTATTTTATGTTGCACATGTTTTCCTGAGTTCCTTTATGGTAAAATAAATCTGGTGCTTTTCACTCCTGCAGCTTACCTGAGATCAGAAGAAGGCAGTGTTGTGTTTTTTGGCAGCACCTCCACAGGCCTTGCAGCAGCCAGTGCTGTAACATGAACGTGCTCCAGGTCAATCAATGCTGAAATGAACTACTTTGGTGCATAAAATCAAATATAACCAATTCTTACTAGGTTTCTTATAAGTGGAACCTAGTGATACATGAATGCTGTTGTTTTTTTTGGCCCAGGGTTCCAGATTTCGTGCGGGAGAAGCGCTTTGGGAACTGGCTGAAGGACGCTCGAGACTGGGCCATCTCTCGGAACCGCTACTGGGGCACCCCCATCCCTCTGTGGGTCAGCGAGGATCTGGAAGAGGTGAGTGAGGAACATGAAAGCTTCCAGCTGGCAAAACCCCTGCCTGTACTTGTGGTTTGCTTATTTTGGTGTCTCTTTGCTGTTTACACGTTGTAACAGCAGATCTGTATAACCCATCTATATGTGTGTAAGAGGTGATAGATCTGTGCATATTTATGGGTGCATTTGTGTACCTGTACAGGTATTCTTTGCTTGTGCTTGACAACTGCAAGCAGTTTTTCTTGGTTTTTACATTAAAATTAATCTTGTCTTTCCCAGAAGAATTTGCAGTGATGGCAAATCTAAAGGAAATAATAAATGCAGTGAGAAAATGGCAAGGAGGAGATTTTTTGTTTTTTTTTTTCAAAACTCCTTTAAGTCTGCTTTTGATATTCTGGTGGTTGGTTAGTTCAAGCCAAATGAGTTGCTGAAGGCATAAAAACAAGTCCACCACAGCAGAACAGTGAAGATACATATTTGTAGTGCCACAAATGTGAATGTAGCAGACTGTAAAACTATGAATCTAGTGGAATGATGAAAATGTATAATGGTAGTGCTAGAAATGAGCTTTCTCAAATTGTAAGGTACCCTGCATTGGTAGCATAATGTAGAGGGCAGAAATGAACACTTAACACAATTTTGATGGTTTTAAAACTCTTTCTGAAGGTAAAGTGGGTTTGTATTTTTTATGTGGTGTTTTCCTTCTTCTTTTTTTTTTCTTTTTTTTTTTGCATTGGGTTAGTTCCATTAGATACACATGAAAAGCTTCCCTCATGCTGGAAGTAGGAAATGGTAATCAGTGTCAGGGTGTCCAGGGAAGGTAAATACTGATGGCAACATCCCAAGCCTTTCTTTTTCTCTCTCTTGATTTGCAAGTTTTACTCTTCATTTTAGACCTGAAAGACCTCGAGTAGGAAAACATCTGCTAGAGAACTATTTTATGATCTTAAACTTGCCATTGCTTAGATGTGCACCATAAAGCATTTTTTATTTTCTTTTCAGTGGGAATCTTGGTAGGCAGGGAGATATTGGGAGAGGGAGGGAGCTACTCCTGCAATTAGGATTTAAGTATCTAAGAAAGCCTTGGCATTTGGAATCTATTTGTGCTGTAAGTGTGTTTGTAAATTACTGACAAACCAAGTGCTTCTGTCTCTCATATAACAGTTTCGTTTGAGGACTCACAATTTATACACACTTTTTTCCACATTCATCCAACATTGCTAAGTCTCTTGTTTGATATAACAGTTTCTGTTAGGTAATAAAAAGGCTTTCAGTGTTGTGGCTGAGTATTTCATTCCACAGCTGAAAAAAATTGTGTAAAGGTTTCATTACTTCCACTCCTTGACTCCAATATTTCATTTTCTGTCCAGTCTCCCCATATCTGTATTCCTGTGTGTACTGATTTTTTTGCTTTTGTAGGTTTGATTTGTTAGATTTTAATAACAAAATGATGTCTAACTTGGAAGATTGACCTTTCCTTTGAAACGAGCTGCAAATATTCCTCAGGGCTCGGTGTTCTGAATAATGATGGAAATACCAACAGGTCTATTATTTCTGCCCATAGATATTACACATTTCTGTTTGCTCCAGAGACTGAATATTGTGCTTCAATAGCTGAGTACAGCTTCTGAACAGAGCTAAATTTCAAGTTAGGTTTTTTTTTTCTTTTTAAATATTCTCTCTTTTTGTGTGTGTGAGATATGGCTTGAAAAACAAATAGGGCTGGAACTGATGTGGAACTTAAAGCCTAGGTGACATCTGCTCTCTCAGAAATGATACTCCCTCAGAATTCCCTGACTCCAGTGTTACGGCAGCCTGGTGTGGGATTGCACAGCAGCCTCTTCATGCCTTGTTCTCAGAAGAACACTTTGTTGCATGCAATTATGCTTTGCATATTAAATCTTGGAGAAGTAATAACAATTCCTTATTTAATATACAGTAAGGTGAATTAATTGGTATTAAAGTGAATTTTATTACAGATCAATAACTGGTTTTGCACAGTTTTGTTTTAGTTTTCTTTTAGCATAATTATCAGGTAGAGACACATAATGGAAGTTAAATTTTGAAGCTTGTGTTTATTGCCACATTTTTGCAGACAGTTTATCATTTTAAGCTTTCAAATTCCAATGATTTCCTCAGTGGAGGAACACATCTCATTTAGATTAGATAATAAAATTTTTTAATATAACGCCCAAGTTGGTAAAGCAGATATGGGCTCATTTTATAGGACTTGCATACAAATTATAATGTTCACAATTCAGTGATGTTCCCTGATCATTTCCTGGCTTGTCACCCATGGTAACCCTGCCCTGGGCTGGGTGCCCTCAGTGTTGCCCAGCAGAAGGAGAGGGCTCTGGCTCTGTCTCCTGAGGGTGCGGAGACCCCTCCAGGTGCATTTCTGGGCCACTTCTGGCTGACTGTAGCAGTGATTTCTTCTCCTGTTTAATATTCATGGGATGCTTTGTGGATCTCTGACACTGTGTGGGCTTCCTGTGGGCACTCCTTGCTCCTCAGCTGTGCTACTGGGCAGAGCTGAAATGGCAAACCCACAAAAACAAACATTTTTATCTAGCAGGGACTGCAGGGCTGTGCCACAGGAACGTTGAGATCCATGACTGCTGCTGGATGGATTTGTGCTCCTCTGGACATGGATAATCCTGGATCTAATGTTCATTTTGTTAGCAGGGGTTAACCTTGACCTGTGCTTTCACGTTAGGTCTTGGAGGTGCTGACACAGCCCATCTGCTGCAGTCTGAGCTGCTGTTAGATGTTGGTAGAGCTGCTTTTGTAGCTGATGTGAACCATAAAATGGAGGAGGAGCAAATGCCTGGCAGGTAGAGGAGAGGGAGGGCCCGGGCTGTTGGGGCAGCCATGGCTCCTGAAGGGATGTACCCAGAGCAGGAGCTTTAATTGGGGAGCATCAGCCTGTGTGTGCTCCTTGTAGAAATGATGGGGTGCGGCCTAATGAGGCGTGGAATTTGATTAGCATCTGTTTGCTGCTTTCTCCTCTTGCCTATCAGTATCTAAGAGCTCCCCTTGGGACAGAGGAGCTCCTTCCTTCTGCCTTGGACAGAGGCAGTCTTACTCAGTGGGGGAGATCTGTGTTACTCTGGGGGTTGGTGGATTTTTCATGTGAACTCCGGTTTATTTTTCCATGAGTGATTTCTGGGTGCAGTTCTGCATCAATATTCAGAATTTTGCTTTAGCATTGAAGTACTTGTTCAAGAAGCACCAAATAATGAGCAGCTTTTCTCCCAGAGCTTAGTGTGAAAGTATATTCAAATACAAAGGTTCGTGAAGGTGAAGTAATTGGTATCCAAAGGCATTTTTTACCCATTTCTCTGTTAATACCTTTTCTTCCTCCAGCAGTGCTGAACTAAGCACCTGCTGCTGCTCACTTGAGCCTGTGTGTTTACTTATGAGGCTACACGAATGAAGAACAGATCTGGGTTAAAAATTGTTGATGAAGATGTATTTTTACCTGGGATCAGGCCCCTCGTGTAGTTTGTGTGCATTCTGCAGGCTCTTGTACCTTGCTAGTGGAGTCATTGTCCTGCCTCACTTCCTACAGAAAAAAAAAAGACAGATAAGCAATGAAAACATCACATTTCCAAAGTACTTTAACAATAGCAAATGGTAATTAGTAATGCAGATCAGCACTTGGATCAGACTGGGAAAATCATGTCTTAAAACCCAAATCAGACTGAGTTTCTGTCTTTTCTGTAATTCATGACTTTTTTTTGGAATTAAATACACCAAAACCTTTCAGTTAGTCACAATTTCCATGTGTATACATATGCATATGTGTAAGACTAGCTAAAGGAATTGAGCAGTGCTCTGATTTTTTGTATCTTAAGAGCAACTTCAGAAGTTACTTCATGTGAAAAACGTCTGGCCTATTTACAGCTTCTTTATGGTGCCACATTTAACTCCTTCCCTGTCAGATCTGTCAGACCCTGGGGTTTTTCCATGGCAATTCTAAATGGGAAGGATGGCATGTGGGACAGCATCTCCAAAATCAAGGCCTGTACTGCAGCTTGTGGCTCATGAGTCCTGCCAGATGAGAGAGGCCACAGGGCTCTGGGAGGGCTCAGTTTGAGTAAAACCTCAAGGAAAAGAAAGCTTTGCTTTCCTGCTTTCTCAGACAGTTTTTCAGAATCATTATTTCATGATGTCAGTGCAAGTCTGGTGTGGAAGTCAGCATTTTTCTTAATAGTGTGTTGATGCAACAAAACCAAGAAAAATCTTTCTTAGCAACCCCTTTGGTAGCTGTGACACTTTCTTCACTTGTACAGTTTTGTCTACCTGGGATGGAACACTTATGGATAATGAGTTTTAGGGGTGGAACCTGGGATCTGAAACTCCTGTTTGTGTAAAACTCAGTCATTTCAGAGGTTCAAAAGTCAGACTTTTAAGAGGTTTTTGGTTGTATCTGGTTTGGAGAAGCCCCCTCCACCCCCAAAAATCCCACATTTTTTTGATAACGTGGCAAGATGCTGCTGCTTCCAAGTCTCCAGTTCTTGTAACATGAATTGTATTAAATCAGGGCAGTGGTCTTTAACATCATTTGAGGAAGGAGAGCCTTGTACAAAATTTTTATTGGTTTTTTTCAGCTGTGTCAACTACTACAAGAGATATTGCAAGTCTCCTGTCTGACATTAAAAAAAAAAATAGCTGTTGTGTACAAATAACTGGCTAAATTTCTGTAATTTCTCCTACAGGTGGTTTGTGTTGGTTCAGTGGCAGAACTGGAGGAGCTGTCTGGAGTGAAAGTGACGGATCTGCATCGAGAAAGGTGGGTCACAGAGACTCTCCACTGGGTATTTGAAATAGATAAGCAGACATAAAAAAACCTTGGGGTTTTTTTATCCAAACCCTGGGAAACAGATTTAGGGAAGAGAAAAGCTGTAACAGGACTTGTAATTAACACATAGAAATTTTCTTTTTTTCTGTTGAAAAACACTTGTTGAACAATCTTAATACAAAAATTACAGAGATTGTCAAAGGAAATGCTTTGAAGGACCTTTTTGAAAAGTCATTCAAATGAAAGCCAAAACTGCTGTCATCCTAATATACCAGCATGACATGAACTTCTCCTAGTGTGGTTTTGTGGGGGGTTGCTGGGTGTTATAGATGGACAATGAGATAATTGGCTCTCGCAATTAAGGGATGAATATTGTGTGAATATTAAGAAAAGCTTTAGTGATGTAAGTTATGTTATTATAGTTTAGATGTCCTCTGTTCTTCCCATAGTTCCCTTCCCCCCATATTTCTGCCATCAGACAGCCTGGGTTGTCTAGGACAGGTAAAAAGGTGTGCACATGTGCCCCTTGCATGGGGCAGCTGGGAATGGAAAAGCTTGTTGCTGGGGGGGTGTGGCACGGCAACACCTGATCTCCAATCACTTTACAAGAAAGCAATCTCCACCGATAAACGGCAAAGGAGAGCTGACTGACAGACCTTGGGAGGGGCCTGATGCACCCCAAGGGGTATAAAAGGCAAAGCATCCATCTCGAAGAGGAGCCAGCCACGAGGGCAGCTCCCAGGCCTGCTTTTCCTTACTTAGTCCTTCGTTAAGGTTATATAAACCTTGCGAATTTGGAAAGCGAGCGGTCGTTTCTCACGCGGTGTTTGTGCCGCAGCATTGACCAGCTGAGCATCCCGTCGCGCTGCGGGAAGGGCGCGCTGCGCCGCGTGCCCGAGGTGTTCGACTGCTGGTTCGAGAGCGGCAGCATGCCCTACGCCCAGGTGCACTACCCCTTCGAGAACAGGAGGGAGCTCGAGGACGCCTTCCCTGCCGACTTCATCGCCGAGGGCATCGACCAGACACGAGGATGGTAATTTCCTGCCATTTATTATGTCAGGTGTCTTGGTTTGAAAAGACAGCTGTCTGCTAAGGAAGGCAGGAGCTCTCCCTGAAATAGAAAATGTGAATCCCCTTCCTCCGAATTACTGTAATTTTTAACTTAAGGGGCTCTCAGGCAAAGATATAGGGGTAGGAATAACAGTTCTTATTAGGAAAATTAAAAAATACAAATGCAATAGTACAAAAACCAGAAAACAACCAACTGACAGAGCCAGAATACGCCCTGACCCCCCTGTGTTTCAGGGTGGTGGCAGCAGTGCCATTCCATGGGGGCTCACCCTCCTGCAGTGCCAGCTGTGCTTCTGCTGGAGCAGGGTCCTGCACAACGCTGGAGTTTTCCTCTGGAGCTCCAGGGCTGCTGGAGGTGGGCCTGGGCTCCCTCTGGGAATGCAGTGGGGCAGAAAGCTGCTCCTCTGGGAATGCACTGGGGCAGAAAGCTGCTCCTCTGGGAATGCAGTGGGGCAGAAAGCTGCTCCTCTGGGAATGCAGTGGGGCAGAAAGCTGCTCCTCTGGGAATGCAGTGGGCAAAGGCTGCTGTGCTGTTCCAAGGTCAGATTGGATCCAGGTAGGAATGCTTGGCTCCTCCCCTGGGCAGAGCCTCTCCCCATGGGATGATGGAATTGTCTCAGCCATGCAGGGACACTCAGTGGCCATGGACAGCAGAGATCTCCTGGAGGGAGGATTGGTTGTGACAGAGATAAAGAAAACTGCCCAATTAGCAGAGGGTAACTGCCCCACCTTTAACAGATGCTAATTGAATACACACCCAGACACCAGGTTATTGCCCTATGTGTAATACTTCAATGCTTTGCTATCTACCTTAATAATTAATATATTTATTTAACAGCATTTTGTGATTAATTTACTTCAATACTTTCATGGCTTTAATGCTGTACAGATAACTTGACTGTTTCTGTACAGGTAGGTGTATAATTCATTTTTTAAACTAAAATGCAAGGTAGTCTAAAGCTTGGTGACAAAAAAAAGTTGTTGTAGAAATACATTATTAGCAAGAAAACTTCCCAGCTTTTATGGAAGTAGGTAATAGGGCACATTTTTGGCCTGGTAATCTCAACAGCTGAATGATCACAGAGCTGAAGGTGAATTGATTGAAATGGAAGTCAGTGTGTTGAGGATTTGAAGCCAATGTAGAGCCTGGTAATTTTTACCCCAAGATTAAATTTCAATTTTGGGTTTATGTGAGTGCAGAAAAAATTAAATCAAACCTTAGGTTGTTTAGATTATATATTTTACAAAAAAGTCAAAGTTTTTAGCTGTAAACTGCATCTGCTGCTTTCACTCTGGATAAATCCTTTTCAATCATTGGTGAAAAATTTTGTCTGATTTTCTGTGGTTAATGTTCTCATACATACTTGTATGCTACATAGCTTTAGTTCTAGCATTGCAAAGTGTTTAGTCCATGTCTGAAGTTTGAGGTTGACTCTGAAAATTGACAGATTAAGATGAATTTTTGTGTTTTCTGGATTCGTGACTGTGTCCAAGCAGAACTTTTCCATCCAGTAACTTGAGGTATTAGAGCTAAATAAATTCCTCTGGAATACAGTTGGCACTTCTCTTTGCCCCCTCCTTTACCACCCCCCCAACAAACCAAGCAAGCAAAGCAGGCAGGATGCCAAATACAACTAAATTTCATGATTGTAGTGAAATGTCTTCATTTTTCAACCCCTTAATTGCGATGCAAAAAATACCTCAGTATACAATCAAATACTGTTGGGTAGCAAAAGGAGAATGAAAAACTTAATTTTCCCTCTTTATTCTTTTTATCTGGAAAAAAATAGAAAAGTACTTTTTTTTTCTTTTTTAATGGAAGCACTCAGGATGAAGACATTTGTTGTGTGCCCTCAGACTTGTGTGCCATAGTCCGGGTGCAAGAGGAGGCTTTCCCTTTTCAGTCTGGGGCAGATTGTTTTTTTTTTTTCTTATCACTGTAAGAGTTCCTGGGACTCCTACCCAGAGCCAGGTGTGTTTCACCTGTTGTGGTGGGAAGTCAAAACACCTGCCTCAATTCCTGCTGCTCCCACTTCTCCCAGGTTTTTAATGAGCTGGAGCTTTGCCAGCAAGTGTTGGGTGATTTGTAGTAGAGCACTTCTGATTTGTGAGAGACAGAAGGAATTAAGATGTGAGGTCTAAGAGAACAATGAGCAGGTGAGTTCTGAAGTGTTGGGAGCACAGGATGTGATTTGTATTTGGCACATCCTGTACAGAGTGTGAAGACTGAGAATGGAGATTGGTTTTGTGTCAGGTCAGAGACTGCAGCGGCTGTGAAGTGAGGACTGGGAGGTGGGGAAAGGCTCAGGAGGTGCAGGTCTGGTGGCTTCTGCTTCACTCCACAGAAGAGGAGAAAAAAAATCAAGGGAGACAAGGGGAAAATTAATGTGACAAAGGTGATTGTCCAGGAAAGTGATATTTTTGATGACTTTCTGCATGGATAGAGAAACAGCTGAACTATATTTGTTAAAGCCACAGGACAAAATCTTAGAGTGGCTGGGTTGCAAGACCTGGGTTCCAGGCAGAGTGGTAGGAAAGGCTCTGCCTCTGTATAGGGAAATGTGGCAAGATTTGTGTTCATGGTCAGAATGTGGTGGCCCACAGGGAATTCACAGCTGGAGGGTTTGGCATGAACCACAGGATCATGAATTTACCCACACATATTCAAGAAGAAAAAGAGAGAAGATTCCCTCTCTGTTTTCTCCTTGGTGGAAAGTAGAGCAAAGGAGTGAATTTCTGTCCCTGTTATGGCCTTTTTGCTGTTGGTTGAGTGACAGGTATTTATCTGCAAGGACATACCTAGGAACAGTCTTGAGATTTGGTGACTGGAAGGTGAAGCAGCAGAGGATTTGAGGAAGCTTTCAGGAAACAAATGTGTCTGTGGACAAGATATTTCAAAAATAAGGTGCAGTCAAAAAAAGACACTGCTTTAAAATATTCTGAGTGAATGAGGTGAATTTTAAAACACAACCTGAGGAAGAATTAGAAGAGATCCATCAGAATATGTGGATCACAGGTTTTCAGAGACAGTCTTGTAGCTGTCATCAGCTAAGGCACCTTGTGCTGAGGCTCTTTGGGTTTGACAATTTGAACATAAAATTTGTGATGTATCCTTGGATCCTTTTCTTCAGTGCCCACTGTCTGCCTGTACAACTTGCCTAATACAGGGAATTAGGAATTCCTAAAGAACATTGAAATCTCTCCTAGTTGGTTCTGTTTTGTGCTTTTTACCTGCAAATTCAGGTGCTCTAATAAGAGAAGTCGAGACCAATTTGCAGAAAGTGCTGGGAGTTTGTCAGTGAGGAACTTTTTAGTAAGTACAGAGGAAAAACTGCTGTGTTTGTAATAAACTTTCAGCCCTGTAGGCTTGAGGTGTCAGTCACCTGAGTAAACAGTCAGATGTTTGTGTTTAGGGGTTTTCTTAAGAAAGTTAAAAATCAAGACAGAGATTTTGAATGCAAATGTTTGTGTGCAGGTGGAGGAGTATTGGTTAAAATTCATGAAATTAAACTGCAGTTTAATAAAGAGGATTTGCATCCTGCAGTGTGAGTTGAGGTGATTTTGAGAGTTAGGGGCCTGTCTGAGATAAACATCAGAGTTGTCATGGAAGACACTTAATAAATGCACAGAGCAACCTCTGCAGAGGACCCTCAAGTGTCAGAATAATGCTTTTGCAATTATAGGCTGCTTTTTGATAAAAACAACTTTGGAACATACAGATGGATTTTTCACCTCCCCATGAAGTGTTTCTCCACTAAATCTTCATGCAAATACATAGTTCTGAGACATAACCTCCTGTGCCTTATTATAGCTTTTTTATAATCACCTTCTCTCTGAAGGTTGCTAAGCAGTTGTCAGTGTGATGCCTGTTTTGAACCAGGAAAGCTGTGGCCCACCCTCCAGTTACTTTCTTAAAAGTAATTACCAGCAGTGCAGTTCCAGCAGCTCACACAGCCCTCCTTTGGTGAAGGCTCTGGCTCCTGAGTGTGAAATTATCACATCATCCTGTACTTCCACTTAATTTCCCAGATATAATCATATATCAGCCTGTGAACAACAGGTGCCTGTGCTTGCTCCAGCACTGATTTCCAGTGTGTCCAAGTTTATAGAGTGACTGTAAACACAGCAAAAAGAATGGGCAGGAATCACTGCTGCCCTTTGTTGTGGGAACATTCTCTTATTTCCTAGTGATGGCTGATTAAAGCAGGCAACCACAACCTCCTTCCAGTCAAACCTTTGGCAGGATTGGAAGGAGGCTTCTCCCATTTTTGGTAACTTGCTTTTATACTTTTATACTATGTTCCATTGTCTGTCAGGCTGAACACACAATAAACACACAAACACACACAAGTATGCTGGTCCTGAGTGCTCTGTTTGGTCCTGACTGATGTCATGCTCACAGCTTTGCAGTGAGCAAGCAGGAAACTTGTTCAGGGGCAGAATTCCCTTTTTTCTACTAAAGAGGGAGAATGCTGCAGTTTTCTTCCTCATGATCTTCCTAATGCTTCCTATTTTTCTGCCTTCCTGGACTAGTAGATCCCAGCAGAGCAAACAGCATGATATGCTTCAAATAGGAAGATCTACTTTCCATAAGCTCCTCTTCTGACTCTTTGCCACATAAATGTTCCTGAGACTTAAAATTTATCTTTGCTGGAGGAAAGCAGCATAATGCAACATTTATTTTGTAATGAAGACATGCAGGCTTTAGCTTGGTGTATTTATAAAGTCACATTTGTGTTGTCTCTTGTTCCAGGTTCTACACTTTGCTGGTGCTGTCCACTGCTCTTTTTGGGAGGCCTCCTTTCAAGAATGTCATTGTGAATGGCCTTGTCCTTGCCAGGTTGGTGTCAATCAGCTCCTTCCTGAGCAGGTTCTTTTGTCAAAGAATGTTTCAGATAAGACCTGCAAATTGTAAATGGAATGTGAAATGGACTTTGAAGCTGTTAAGACTTGCCAGGGTGATATCTGTGCTGCAGGAGATAAGAGCATCTGAGAGTGAGAGGCTCACATATCCCAGCATCTGCTGCACTGGGAGGGTTAGTCCCTTTCCAGCAGGGTTAGTCCTTCTTGGAGAGAGAAGATGAATAACAAGAATAGGAAAGAAATTATACCTGTTATGCAGAGTAAAGGGGATGATAAATGTAGTTTTAGATGTAGTTTAAAGTTAATTATATTTGTTTCCCTTTATTTTTTAATGAAGCTTTGCCAGTGGGCGGGAGGGATCAATTCAAAACAAGTGCATCTTTCCTCAGCTTGGGTAGGAAGGACAGATTTCCTGCTTAGATTTGTAACTTGGGAGCCTCTTGGTTGGGTTTTGGGTTTTTTCAGTTGTTTTTGTAGGTTCAACAGTCCTACAGAAATGATGTGCTAATATATAGTTACATAGAATTACATCTGCGCCACCAGGAACATACTAGGACAGAAAAATTGAGCTGGATTTGAAGGGCCTTTTTCCTTTATCCATTAAAATAAGTGTTAAAAGTGTTAGAAGAGTTCTGTGAATTGATGCCTACGTTCTGATGTTTTCTAGTGATGGCCAAAAAATGAGCAAAAGGAAGAAGAATTACCCCGATCCGATGCACATTGTGAACAGTTATGGAGCTGATGCACTCAGGTAGGGTTTCTCTGGTGGATGTTCTGTGGGCTGTGTTGGCTCCCTGCTCATGGCAGATCCATACCAAGAGGCTGCTTGTGGGGGGTTTGACAATTAGCAGCAGGAAGAAAGTTAATTTTAGAAGCTTCTAGACCACTGTGACAAAAGTAGCTGCAAGAGTGGATGAGTCTAAAAAGTGGCAATAGATGCAGTGCATGTCTCCCTCCCTAAAGCCCAAGGGATCTGCTTCTTCCAGCACTGATGGTCTGAGCTGAGCCAGTGAAAAAGGGAATAAAATATTTGATAACAACACTACAAGGTCACTTTTAAATCATTGGCTTAGAGAAGGGTCTGTGCATAATGCACAAAACATTTGTCTCCTGTTTGCACTGTACATTTTCTAGAGAGAAAGTGCTTTGTTTTTGTGGATGTAAGTTCATCATTTGCACCTAATAGTAGTGGCACCAGAAGAGCAGAAGTGGAGCAGCCTAATATGTGTAGATAAATTGTCCTGGTCAAACAGAGATTAAACACAGTTCAAGTGGTTCATTAAAATTACAGGAACACATGAAGTAATTACACAGTCACTTGGTACTCTGGCTTGGTGCACTGACTGCATGCATCAGGTGGTACCTTGAGGTAAAAGTACATAAAAGACATTTTAATAACTGCAGGAATGCACTACTTGGGCATTTCTCTAGAGCCCTGTAATTCTTGTGCATATAAGAAACCCTGCAACTCTCACACATTATGTGTTACAGCTGCACACAGAACTGATGGGCTGAATGGAAGCTGAATGTTTATTGGGGAAGATGGTTGTTGCTTCTAGATAATTTAACAGAATCAATGTGAAGCTCTAATTGTTACAAGCTTCAGCATTTGAAAGACCTAGTACATATTTACAGTGGAGAGATGGGTGGAGTTCTTACCTTTAATCAAGGTTGCTCTTTACAAATAAATAGGGTAGCACTGAGTTGGTAGCTGCAATGAGAGTGAAAAGCGTTGGAGTTACTCATACTGGAGATTTTTAAATCATAGGTGATGTTTCTGTTGGAAAAAAAAAAAACCTGCCTTTTTTATAAACAAACCAAAAAAAATCTCAAACACCAGAAGTTACACTTCCATTATTCATGCTTTTTTTTTTTTTAATTTCTAAGAAGCTAATTCATTTTTCTGCCAGTGTACTCATTCTTTAATGTCACATTTATTTATACCTACACCCACACAGAGAGTAAAAAAGCATTGCAGCCTGGGCTCATTTCTGGAAGGAGCTCTGCAATTCAGTTCTCTGCCTTTTCTGAGGTGCTTGATGTTCTCTGTTTATAGCAAAAGCTACAACTGAGGTTTTTTCCTTGGCACCGTTTCCCTGCAGAGTTACTTTAGCTTTTGCAGTACACAAATATATATGTATATTCTAACTCCAGCTTTGAAGTATTCTCAGCAGTAGCTTGATAAATAGATCAGCGGAACATATAGATATGAGTTGGTGAAATGAATATGGAATTGAGTAGAAAGGGCAAACAGCAGAAATAACAGCACAGTAAATTTAACATCCCAACTTGAGGCTTCATGAAATTTGAATCCTGAGTGAAATCTGTTAGAAGGGCCAAACCAGCTACATTTCAGTATTGCTGAGACCTGGACTGGTGACCTGTCCAAGCTGAGCTGTGTCAGAAAGAATTTGCTGGTCCTGGTATTTCCAGCCTTTGCTTTCCTCTGTCCTGGGGTGAGGATTGCTGTTAGAGGGGAGGAGTTACATCCTCCTCTCAACCTGGTCTTCAAATGCAGAAGAAATAATGCAACAAGCTGCTAGTTCAGAGGGGTGAAGAGGAGATAATTCACTTTTTTCTCCTGCATTGCCAGCAAACTCAGTAACACTGGCTTGATCTGAGGAAGGTTTTATTTTCTGCCCAGTGGGTCACTGAATGGCTGTAACTAAACTGATGGAACTCTGGTTTTCTTGTGGGCCTTATTTCTCTGTCCATACAATAAATGTGTCTTTGAATTGGAGTAACTGAGGAAATTACTCTTCTTGTAACATTTACGTATTGTAAGGCAGGGTAGGGCTGCTTTATTAAAACAAACAAACTCCCCCAAAAACAATACTAAACCACCACCAAACTGTGGCACATAATAATTGTGATAGAAGGAAGGTGTGGTTTAAGGATAGACCTAAATTGTAGTGTAGTTTAGGACTTACTAGTTCATTGCCATTAATTGTTCTGTACTTCTGTAAGTTTATAATTTGAATTCAGGTATGAATTCACTCGGGTGCTCTTCGGGGTTCCATTCCCACCCAAGCCATTCTATGAATATGTGTTTAAAATTTTTTTTTGTTTTGTTTTAATCCAGTACTGAAAAAGCCCATTTCTGTGCTGCATTACTGTCTGTTTATTCTGGCAGCTCTATTTTTATCTATTAGTTTTAATGCAAGAAGCCCTCTCTCCTGAAGAATTTATGGTCTGATATTCTTGAATGTGCTGTGTCAAACCCCATTAAGATTTTAAAGCCTTCTAAAGGAAGTGCCTGTAAAGTTATATTAGTTTAAAATCATGATTTTAAAAGGTTAAATGTGTGAAAAAATGGGTTAATAAATTTGGATTGAAAGATGCCACAATCTTTAAAATGAAAAAATGTTTGGTTTGGTTTTCATATTTGAAAAATTAAATGAAGTGTATCTTAATCAAGTTTGTATTCAAGTTTTCTTGACACCTGAGTAAGGCCTGGTTTCTCTTTGAGTTAACTTGATAGATTCCAGTTTATTTCTGAAGACAGAATATTTGGGGGAGAAGGTGGGATAAAGCATAAAGGTGGTTTTTTTAACTCAGAGACAGCAAAGAAGCTGAGGGACATTTCTGTCCTTTGTGTAAGTAGTTGGTGTCACCTGGATCCTCTGCTTTGGTCCCTCAGAGCTGCCTCTGGATATAATACAATTTGTATTGTAGGAGGTACATCCTTTGTTACCTTTTGGGACTGTCTTTCAGAAAATGTTGATTTCTGCTCTTTTCCTTGGGTTTGCCTGGTTTATTTTGCTCCTTAGTTCTGCCAAAGCTTTTCATAATTGAGGAGGTGAACAAGATTGAGTGGAAAGACACTGGGTAGTGGTTAAGGAATTCAAAATATTACCAAAACCAGAGGTACCATCCTAAAGATGAGCCATGCACTCTCTGCTTGTTTTATACTGTAATGGCATCTGAGCATGTGTTAGCACAGAGAGTAAAAAAGAAAATTTCAACTCAAATTCTGTATACAGCATCCCATAAAAACTCCTGGAGGAATTACTAGTAAATGGTTTTATGTTCAGTTTGTTACATGCCTACAATACAGCCATCTTTGGAGTTTTTCCTGTGAAACCCTATCAGTATGTGCAGTTTTAAGGTTTGAAGTATTGTGCTTTTATTTTGCAGGTTGTACCTGATCAATTCTCCCGTGGTAAGAGCAGAAAACCTGAGGTTTAAGGAGGAGGGGGTGAGGGATATCCTGAAGGATGTGTTCCTGCCCTGGTACAACGCCTATCGCTTCCTGGTGCAGAACGTTCAGGTCCTGCAGCACAAGGTACAGCTCTGGGGGGCTGAGGGCAAGGGACTTGCTGCTTCTTCAGGGTTCAAGGGAATCAGCATTGCAGGGAAATTCAGACTGGAAGGGAGGTCTGCACTCTGGAGGTTGTCTGATTTTTACCTCCTTGCTCTAAGTTAGATCAGGTTGTATATGATACTTGCTCTTAATTTGTTATTTGCTGTTTGTACCATGCTTTATAAAGCTGTAGTCCCCTGCATCTTTCTCTTCTTGACCAAACTTATTAAACAGAAAGGAGGAGAGGAAGGTGAGGGACTGCCAAGACATGACAGCTCTCATTTCTCATATTAGAATGCTGTTGAGTCCCTTTTACTTCACATCTGTGGGATGCTGCTGCTGCATTCAGACTTGTGGAATTGGAGTTCCAGACCTGGTGTTTGTGGGGTCAGGGCACACTGAGCAATTACCTGCTGCTCCTCACCCCCTGGGAACACCACTTAAAGCCATGTGGGGATCCTTCTGAGATGTCCCTCCTGAACCTGGGTGGGTTTTCCTGGCAGTGTTTCCAGAGCAGGTGGAGGCAGCAGTTCCCACTGATCCTGCTTTAGTGCTGCTTCTTTTTCTTTGCTGTTCCTCTGTGTGGTGAGGTCAGCACAGCCCCTGTCCAGCAGGATCTGTCACTTGGGCTGCAGGTTCCTCTGCACTGAGATCAGTGCTCAGCACCACACACTGAGCAGAACTGCAAATCAGTCAGCAAAGTTATTTGCAGTAGTGGCTGCTGTGACAGTTTCTTGAGCTAACTCATTTACAGGAACTTTAATTATGAATCTGCATTAAAATGCTTAACTTGGGAATACTCAGTCCTGAATACATTAGCCACAGCAAGGAGATTGTCTTCTGTAACATGACAGTAATTTTTTAAAAAGTTATATTTAAATGCAACTTAGAAAAAAGATTCTGAAATGGAATGGAAAGAAAGGCAAATCACAAAAGCAATAATGCTTTAGACTTGTAGATTACATTTGAAGTCTGCTAAAAATGCTGGATGAATGACAGGAGTTTCTACACTTTCAGTGTGAAAGCAAGATTAAAATTTCTTTCTTATAGTAATTTTTCATTAAAATTGAAAATTTGATGTGTATTTTATATAGTTTCTATTGAAACCAATTTTAATATTTCAGCTGAAATTAATGACAGCAGGTTTAGTGCAGACTTTTATGGGAGAGTGGGAGCTAAATGAAAAGTGCAAACCTTGTAGTACAAATGCAGTTGCAGCCTGGCCACTGTGAAAAGCTGTCATTTGACTCAATAAAGGCAGCTGAATTCAGAAATCAGTACAGTAAACAGCTGACTTAAACAATTGGATTTATCTGTTTTAGCAACCTCTTTGGGGAAGAAAGTTTGCTAACTCCAGATACTGATATTCAACAAGTCTTTTTTTTTAGGATCCCTAGACAGCATTTATCAGACAAACTTAGATGTTACCCACAAAATACACTTGTTTATCTTGTGTGACCTTTGAATTGTCTAAAGTGAACTTTATAGCTTTTTGCTGTGATCCCATTAAATCTTGCAATGTCAGCTCAATTGGGGATGGAAGACCCCAGTGGAAAATCCAGGTGCTTAAGGAGATAGGTTTGGTAATTCAGCAGATGGATTTTTTTCTTTCCAAATAGTGAAATCCTTCCCATGCACCATATTAGGCAAAAGAATGTGGTATTGGATGTGATAATGCTTAAATTAGAATTCATGCACAGGTTTAAGCAACTTCATCATTGTGTTCTGCTTCCTGCAAGAGAGAAAGTAAAATCCCAGTGTCCTGGATCAGGTATAATAATGACTTAATGCTTACTGTAATTCCCCCTTTAATTGTAGTTGGTTAATAACTGCTGACCTCACACTGGGATTGTTCCTCTTCTGCATTTCTTTCCTATGAATCTTCTTCTTTATACTATGAAAGTGGATCTGTAGTGTCTGGGTTTAATAATCCAAAAAGATTTTTTCATCTGGGCTCTGAGGGAAGGGAAAGTCTAAAGGCTTTTAAAATCAGCTGTTAAATACTTTTTGTAAATTAAAAAAAGAAAAACAAAAAGCTGTTTCCAGCCTGTTGTAAGAACGTGGAAAAGAGTCATACATGGTCTTGCTTGCAAGGCCCTGCAGAAGCAGCAAAGTGATGCCATTTTTCAGATGGCTGCAAACATCAATGCTCTGGAAAGCAGAAAAAATGCATTGTGTGCATGTTGGATGCTAAAAATTCCACCTATTTTTTCATTCATTTTACATTCATCTGTGTTTCAATGTGTTGAGATTGTCCCATGTTCTTAAAAGAGTAATGGTCTTGTTTCTAGGCCTGCTCTCCAAAGAGAATCCATCTGCATAGTGAATTCCTTAGAAATGCCTCAGACCTTCCTGGATGAAGGAGCTGTGTAAATTCAGGGATCCTACTCTGTGTCTGGAGGCTGGGAAGAGGATTGGTACTGCTTTTTATCTGCTTTAACAGGCCCAAATCGCCAGCCTCCTTTGCAGTTAAAGGTGGTGGTGAGGCAGCAGTGAGACAGGTTTTCCACAGCTCCTTCTCTTACATACCTGTGTCTGGAATTTAATGTTTGCTGGTAGGAAACCAGTGTAACTCAGGGAAGATGCCAAAAGAGTGGTAGCTGACAGGTAATTGGATATAGAGGTTTGATTACATACCCTGATGTCTTGGAAATGTGCTTTGTGTTTTTGATGATAGGATGAGGGAAGAGAATTCCTTTACAATGAGAACACAGTTAAGGAGAGCAATAACATCATGGATAAATGGATTCTTTCTTTCACCCAGTCCCTCATCCAGTTCTTCAAAGCTGAAATGGCAGGTATGCATTTTTGCTCAGGGGGTCTGGGGGTGTTTCATGTTTCATTGCAGAACTTTCCTTTCCACGCAGAGATTCCCAAATTCTGTCAGAGACTTTGATAAAAGGAAGGAAATCTTTTAGCAGCTACCATAATCCATGGAATGCTTCTTTCATGGGTGTTAAGTCAGATTTTGCTGTGCTTGTTCATGAGATTTCAAAAATGATGAGGCTTTTTTTGTCACAGCTAATCCTGTGAGCTTGGTGATGGAGCTTGTTGCTGTAACAACGTCTGCAGTGCTTGGAGCAATTAATAATATTATAATAGTCACTGAAAGACAGCAGTGAAAAGGAAGCCAAATAGAATTTGGAGAAGCTGTAAAAAAAGGGATAAAATGGGCAGTGCTCAAGTCAGCTGAATAAAATAATTTTGATGGGTACATGAGCACTGGCAATAAATTTTTCCCTGGTATAGTTCCACAGAGAAGGTTTCTTTGGAATCATGCTGTGGGAGTGTGTGCAGCAGAATTAGGATAAGTGTATTAGGATAGCTGTAAGAAGATACTGTCCAGTTTTTTTTTCCTGCATGTTGTCTTTTTCATCATCCCATACCTCTTGATGCTCACATTACATTGGGACACTTAATTGCAAAGAGGAGATGCTGCAAGAACCCCCTGAAGTAGTTGATAAACTTGCAGATGGGATTTGAAGAGGTTTTGGTGCATTTGAGGGCACTGGAAGCCCAGATACTGGAAAGAAGATGGCTTTGGTCATTGTCACTCCTGGTCATGAATGAACAAATAACCCCCCTCAATGCCTGTGATCTTAAGTTACCCTCAGAAGAATTTTAGAAGCCTTGGGCTTGGGAAGGAAGGTGTTAAGTGGGATACCAGGTAATAAGGAAATATCTAAATGCCAGATGTGAGTTCAGCAGGACACAGGACAGTCCTGCACTGCACTCATCTCTTGCTTTCCCCCCTGACTGATGTGATGGTCACTCTCACCAAGAGCAGTACAGTTTATCTGGCTGTGACACCTGAACCAGCTCATTTGGTACAAGCAGAATTCATATGAGCTCATCTAAAAACATTTCATTAAAGGAAGAAAAAATCCTCAAGCTACCCAACCTAGCAATATGATAAAAGTTGGCTCTCATTGATGAAAATATGGCTTGCAAGTTGTTGTCCTTGAAATTTGATGATGGTTTGTGTTGAGTTTCATGTGTTGCCAAGCAGAAATAAGCAGAGCCTATGCAAGTTTATGTGCTGTTTGTGAAGAGGAAAATACTCTGAGGGACAGCAGAAAATTCATTTGTGTGTTTGTGAACCTGGGATCGTGGATCAGTGCATGGTTTAAACAGAAATATTTGTAGGAAGGTGAATATGGGGACAGAAACTTGAATTATCTGCTCTGGGCTTCTGAGAGGAAGATGAAGCTGACAAAAAAGGGATGTGTCAGTGACCATCTTTATAAAGTAAGAAGATCCTTCCAAGCAGGAGAAGAGAGTTCCTGTTGGAAAATGATAATGCAAAGACTTCCAAGGCAGTAGTGTTGGTAGGAAATTCTGTTGTCTTGTATTAGATGAAGATAACATTGTGTGCTTATCAAACGAGTGGCAGTCTCATGTGGAAGGGATTAATAAACAGAATTTTCCAATTTATTTTTCTGCATAAACTCTGGATTCAGTCAGGCAGATCTTAATGAGATGAAGTGAATTTGTGTACTGTGACATGATACTCTAATCTTTTTTACAAACATATTTTGGGATTTTTTTTTTTTTGAAAATATTTTCTACTTCGTATCACTTCAAGTAGGAAAAATGTTAGGAAGAGACAAGGGAAGATTATAATGGTGACTGGTATGTCAAATGCTTGAGAAAGGAGATAAATAAAATATAAATTCCTGCAGCTGGAGGTCATGGGGTGTAAGAACACACAGATTTGAAACAGGCAGTGCTGGAGACCCCAGTGACCAGGGAAATGCTGCAGCTGGGTTCTGCTTCTTCCATTTCATCCAGTGCCGTTCAGTGGAGCTGAATTTTACACCCAGCTCCTGCCTCTGGAAAAATGTTTCCATTAAGTCCAGCTTATGGTAATTCTGCCCCAGTTTGTCCTGGCACTTGGAGAGGTGGCAGTGTCAGCCCAGGTGGGGTCAGTGTGGGATTGACCTCACCTGGATGGGCTGAGGGGCAGGGAAGGGGCTCAGCCTGTGCCCCCTCCAACTCTGGGTGCTTGAGAGAGCCTGGAAAAACTCCAGAGAGAGGGAAGAGCTCTCTGCTGGTCCTGCATGGGGAGAGCTTTGCCTTCCAGGAGTGTGTGCAGCTGGAGAAGAGGAGGCCCAGCCCCATTCCCAGTATTCGTGGAAAATGGCACAAGCTACATTGTGCTGAAAGCTGATGTGTTTCAGGGATGTTAATATTCTGTATTAAAAATCAATAAACCTTATTAGGCTTTTATACAGTGAAGTGTCCAATACAAGCACTTATTTTAGTAAAACATCTTTTCTCCTGGTGACTGAAATGAAAAGAAGTGTGTAGTGTCTCCATGTACATCCATGGCTTTTTCCTGAGTCACAAAAAAGCAGATTTCACAATTTGGTCACAGCTATTGAGAACAGAAATGCATTTTTACAGGTTAATACTGTATTTCTTGTTAAAGATACACTGTTCCTGAAGGGTGGGTTTTTTGATTATTTTAAAATTTGTTTATATCAGCTTTCCTAACTAAATAATGCATAGCTAGAGGAATACAAATTTCCCCATAAATAATGTCTTCCCCACCATGGTGTGAATCTTCCGGGCATTTCCTTTTTAGGTTTAAATCCCAGTTCTTTGCCTTTAAAAACACTTCTGCTCTACAAAACACAGTGAAAAGTGTGGTGGAGCTTTTAAAGCCAAGATCCATTTTACTCAGTAGCTGCTTGATTAATGAAACTGCTTCAGAATGGAGCTCAAGAAGCTCTTGGCTTTTAGAGAAGTTAAATAAAAGTTAAAGTTTTCCTTAGAAATTTTCCTTAGAAAATTGAGTCCTGTGTAAGGTGTGTCCCCCTTATCCCCCAGTTTTCTCAGGAACAGCTGAAATTTGTTTCCTTGTTTTGTAGTGATGTTGGGGATGACCTTGGTGCTGGCAGTTTTCCATGATTTCAGTTACACAGAACTTGAAAATACAGCTCTGTTTATCTCTTACCTCATCAGCCTCGCTGCTACTTCACATTTCAGCTTACCCTGTTACTTAGAAAAATAGTGGAAAACTGTAATTAATTCAGGGAGACTTGGTTGAAGTAGGTCTCATTTTGAATCTGCTGAGCAAAAGGAGGAAGCGTTGGCAGTGATTAAGAAAATTTTATTTTCTGGTTCTGCAATAATTTCTGTTCAACTTGCAGTGCCTTGGCTGTGTTTGCAGCATGTGCAAATGGAGGATTTGCCCAATCCCCTGCCATTAATAGTCTCTTATCCACTATCCTCTTTACCAGTCAGATAAAAGCATAAGGCTCCCATAATGTCTGTTTGTGTGGGATTAGGGAAGCAGTTTGGGAGGGGGGAATGTGTTTGTCTTGAGCATGAAAGGGATGCTGTGCATATTCAAAATACAGCTGTAAAAAGAGCAGTATTTGGTCATTTTTTAGAGCTTTCTGCTGTGTTTAACACCAAGGCTGTAAAGCATGATGTGGTTTCTAAGTGAGGAGCTTGCAGAGGGCAGATTTCACCTGCAGGAACCATTTTCCCTTGCAGCTTACAGGCTGTACACGGTGGTGCCCAAGCTGGTGAAGTTTGTGGATGTTCTGACCAACTGGTACGTCAGAATGAACCGCAGGAGGCTCAAGGTAGGGATCAGCTGCTCACTCCTGCCCTGGCAACAAAGTCCTGGCAGTCCCTGGGAATGGCATTCATGGCAGCTCCACACAAGATCTTGGCTTTAAATGCTGTCACTTTGTGCCTGAGAGTGGCACAAAAATTAACTGTTCTCTCTCCTCTCTGCTTTGTGGGAAAAACCAACCAAAATGCCCAATAATTCTGTTACACTTGCTCAGTGGAATTGACCAAAGTTAATACAGTTTGGAAAACAATTGTATTGCATTAAGATAGGAACCTTTTGAAGCCTATTGAAGAGCATTTCCTGATCCTAAAATGGCTATTTTTCTTGGTGAATTCTTCCTTTAGGGCGAGAATGGGACTGAGGACTGTATTATGGCCTTGGAAACTTTGTTTAGTGTCTTGTTCTCCATGTGCAGACTCATGGTAAGGGAATTACACCCCACTCTCAGTAGCACTTTAAAGCAGTTAATAGAAAAGCACCTTTGTGTAGCACAGTTCATTTTCCCTTTTCTTTGCTTATCTGCCCCATGGTAGTAAAAAGAAGGCCTGTATCACCTTATTGATAAGGACACATTATAATTTCTTCCCTGATGCCCAAAAATAATATGTAAATATCAGGCAGGAGGTAAATAAGTAGTCTGAATTCCATTATTTATTTCAGTCTGCATTTTCAATAACATCACAGTCGCAGACACTGTGTAAGCATTGTTTTTGCTGAGCTGCCCTTATGTAATTCATGGTATTACTGATTTATAATGTCCAAGCAATAAAGGAAAGCTGGTGATTGAATGCAACATTACAGGCACCATATACTCCATTTATCACTGAGCTGATGTACCAGAATCTGAAAACACTCATTGATCCAGCCTCGGTCCAGGAGAAGAACACTGAGAGCATTCACTACCTCATGCTCCCCCAAGTCAGGTAAGAGGCAGCTCCTAGGTGGCAAAATTGGGGTTTGGTCATTTGTCGGGGGATTTTTGTTCTTTTTTGGGGTTTGTGGGTTTGGGGTTTTTTTTAAAAACTTTTTTTTTAAACTTGTGTTTAAAACTGCGTAACAAGAAACCAAACTGCTTTAATAAGGTAGATATGCCTTTGTCTCTGAAAAAACTTTAGGATGCTAGTGAACATGTTCTTTTCTATGAGCACAGAATGTTTATATTTTCATTAAAAACTGATGAATTTTACTCTCTTTGCTGTAGGAGAACATTTCCCTTGCAGTACACTTCACACTTCACCCTCAATTTTAGCTGGGAATTTTCCCTCCATATTTAGGCAGTAGATTGGTATTAGCTTAAAGGACTGGAGATGGGAAGGAAAGCAATTAGGAGGAATCCATGTTCCCAATTCATAGTATTTTCCTTTGGTGGGCAGGAATATCCTTATTTACTCCTCAAACTGTATGTTGGCTCAAAGCTGTAGTGCCTAACTGTGAAAGGCCCTAAAGGATCAGAGAGATCACTGGTATTGCAGTGGATTAAGTTCCTGCAGCACTGTCTGCTCTGGGTATCCGAAAATAAAAGAAAAAACTTGCCTTCAGCGTTGCAGCTCAGTGTGAAAACCCTCAAGGACAGGGGACGTCACCTTGATACTTTACAGTTTAAAAATTTAAGCCTTCTCTAATGGTGTATCTTTTTATGGCTGCTGCATGCTTTGAGGAGGGTGTATGGTCTTTGTGAGAGCTTTAATAGTGAGAGTTACTGCAACAGGGAGCTGGAGATTGACATAATGATGGTGCTGATTTTCTGTTCCCTGGGCAAGTGCTGTGAAGAATATGTAATCAAGGAATGCCACTCTCATCAGGGAGCTGCCAGGAATAGGATTGGGCTCCTGTAGAATGGAGTCAGGGAAGGATGGAGAGCTGTTTGCAGGGACTCAGTTCAGGCATGGGCGTAGCACAAGCATTTAAAAGTGGCTTAGTCACTCTTCACTGCAGTTAGTGCTGACTTGCTGCTGCATCATGCAAATGTGGGATGTATTTGAGGCTTGCACCACTCTTCTCTGTATTGCATTTTGTTTGGGTTTCTGTCTGTTACTAGTTTGTGGAATTTATTGGATCCCCTGTGTATCAGCTGTTCCCTTGTCCCATAGAAAAAAGCCTTTTCAAATCCAGAGTATTGTTAGAGTTTCACCTGGAGTTGCAAAGCACATCACTGCATTTACTTTGAAAACTTTCTGATACAGCATAAGGACAATATTGTCAATTAATAGGAATAGAGATTTTTGGATGCAGTTACAGAAAATACCACTTTACAAGTATGAGGAGTGCAGATAAAGCTTAAGGACTTGGCCACTTTCACAGCTGAGCTTGTCTCAACACCTGTGTTAAAACCCCACCAAGGTCCTGGTTGGTTGCTCAGTGTCTGAACAGATGGGTTGCATTAAATTTTGTGGATTTGCATTCAGTCTTTGAAAAATACTCTCGTGTGTTGTGGCTCTGCAGTGTGGTTTGGTGAGACTGAAATACTGTCACATAATCCTGTATGAAGCTTTCTGGGAACAAAATGTTCCATCTTGTAATTTCCACATTTCCAAGCTGTTGGAGGATCATCCTCAGGGACTGGCTTTTGGAAGAGCAAAAGCTTCAAAAGAGGTAGAAGCAACTCAAAGCCTTAATGCTGCAACGGGCATATTTCAGTTGTAAGTTTTGCTTCACCAGCTCTGTTTTTCTGGCCAGTCCTCACTGGAGTTGTGGTTTTCATCCCAGTACTTCTGCTCCTTAGATTACAGCAAGTATTTGTGCTCATTTAATTTTATTCATATCTGTCTTTTTAAGCAATACCTCTGCTCTTGCTTTGATACCTGAGTGGTTTTAAAGGAGCTGCCCAATTAGTGCATCTACTCAACAAATCAGGAAAAACACATTTTCGTAACATTTAACTGCTTGTACATTTGAAACAAGATGTAAATGTTAATTGCCTCAAAAAAAAAAAAAAGGCCAAAAATTCAACCCCAATTCTCTTTCCACCCCACCCCCAAAAAAGCCCCCAAAGGTAAAAAAAAACCCAACCCTGCCTAACCTCAAAATGGAAGGATGTTAAAATTATTGAGCCCAGAAAGTTGTTAAAACTCTAAACATCAAGCTCAAATGCAGTTTCTGGAAAAGATGATAAATTGAGATCCAGTGAATTGTTGTTACAGGGAATTAATTGTTGCTATAAGTACCCTATTTATAATATCTTTTTGCATCTTCTTATGATATTATTAATGTAAATTGTACTTTTTATTGGCTATTACTAGAATAGGTTGTATGACTCAATCCTCTGCACCTTGTGAGAGGTACTAACAAAAGATGTAAAAATAGCTCTGTTATTTGTTTTCAGCAAGTTACTTCCTCCTCATTTTCTCCACAAAGAGAGAGGAAAAGGCTGTTTGTTCATTTTTCAAATTGCCCCAGCCAGGGCATAATTGAGTCAGTTGCAGGAAATGTCAGAGAAGGGGGTAAAATGTTTTCCATCTGCTCAAAAGAGATGTGATGAAAATGCAGCAATTATAATGTTTCCTTTCTAATCTAGGGAGGATCTCATCGACAAAAAAATTGAAAGTGCCGTTTCTTGTTTGCAGTCTGTGATTGAGCTGGGACGAGTGATCAGAGACAGGAAAACCATCCCAGTCAAGGTTAGAACTCCTCACATCTCCTTGGGAATGTGTAACAGCTTTGTAACTTTGGGATGAACCTGGGGAAACGGAGTAGTTAAGTTTGTGTTTTGATTTCTTTTCCCCCAGTATCCTTTGAAAGAAGTAGTAGTTATCCACCAGGATCCAGAGGCTCTGGAAAACATCAGGTCTTTAGAGAAGTATGTACTTGAGGTAAGAACATCATGTTTAAGGGGATTGTGTCTGTTGGATTGTGTCTGTTGGTAAGAGCCTCATGTTTAAGGGGATTGTGTCTGTTGGTTACTTGAACAACCTCCCCTGTTGACTGTATTAACATCTCACAGGTGAAATGAATTTCCAGGAGAGCTGTAATGAAGGGGATGTCAGTGGATCGTGTGCCAGTCAGTTTAGTGTTGAGAAATACTTAATCCTACAAACTGACCACACTGGACTGAGAGGCTGTTAGAATCTGACCCGTTTGCATTTTCTAAAGCCATGAAATCCATCTTCAAGGATCAGTGACGCAAAATTCTTGTTCTGTTCCCACTGAGCACTGGCAGTACAGGATCTGAGGGGGTTTTCCCTGTGCAGAAACAGTGTGGCCCTTATCCTGTGCCTGTTCATTATCCTGTGCCTGTTCTTGGGAGCTTAAGGATCCTTTCTTCCCTTCAGTGAGGCACCTGTAACAGCACATCTGCTCATGTGCTTAAAATATGCCATCCTGATATGGTTGAAGTTGCCATTGTCGAGGTCAGCTGCTTTACCTTGACAAAGAGAACAAAAATGTGCATCTTCCCAAAGAGGATCAGCTCACCTCACTTGTCTTAGTGAGGGCAGCCGTGCCAGTCAGGGAATTCAGGAGATGAAGCACAGGAGTGCCTCTGAAACTTGTGTTACGTATAATTCCAGCAACATGAGCTTTCCCCAAGCCTAAATACACATCCAAGGAAAGTCTCTACAAATTCTGCTGGGGGAATCTGCACTGGCTCAGGAAGTCACAGCTCAGTGCACAGGACCTCTACATCAGTGCTGTATGCTGCTTGCTTTTAGTTACCGTGGGAGTTAAATGCCTAAGAATTATTCACTAGAGGAATTTTAATTTAAAAAATAGTAATTGATTTGCAAGTGGAACTGTAAAGCTTTTCTGTCATGTTAACTTATTGATTATTGCTCTTAGATTTGGCAGTTATGATCTCTCGCTTCAGAATTGCTGTTATTGTTAATTATAATCATTTCAATATCTAAGTCTCTTCAACAGCAGAATTCTGTGAAATTTAGGTTAATGTCTGTCCCATTTTTTTGGTTCTGAAAAATGGATTTTAAATTGTAGAGAATCGAGTTTTGAGGGAGATGAGGTTTGCTTCCTCAAGTTACTTCCAAAAGAGTAGTTGCTAGAATTTGTTGTCTGCTTCTATAGCCAATGAAAGGTAACAAAAGAAGCTAATAATTTTTAAATTATTACATAATTGGATTGTACATTAGTATGTTTTGATTTGTAGTCCGTTGCTACTGCAGACAAAAGTGTCTTCTGGAGAGATGAGTTAAAACAAGCTCAGACACCTTTGTGGAAGCACAAAGTACTGTCTATTCTCCTGGTTTTATGTGTCTTAAAATTCAACATGCTGCTGCTGGAGCTTAGTGTGTGTTTTATTGTACTGCATGGCAATCAATCCTGTTGTTTACTGGATGGTGCAGAGCTAAAGAGGTCAGTGATTACAGGCAGGCTGGGCAGCATTGCTTGGGCTGCATTTGCAGCTTTGTTCATCAACCTCCTGCCTATTCAGAGCTTTAGAACCTTCAGTGATTGCCAGGAGTAAATTTGCAGATGCCAGAGGTAATGGGTAAGGAGAATTACACCATTTAATTTTCTGTAGTTGCTGACAAAAGAATGGGAAAAATATACTTGTCAATTCTTCAGAAATTTCATTCATGGCTTTTGCAGAAGGAGCTGTAGTCTTTGATCTGCAGTGCTCCTCTCTCATCTTCAGAACACAGCAAATCATTTAAATAAATGGATTTTAATATTAGAACTTGCCAGATTATAGAGTTGTTATGCAAAAATAGCCAAGCTCATGAAATGAAATAAACCCAGAAGGCTTTTAGCAACTGGACACAGTTGCATTTTGTTCATTTCTATTTGAGGCCTTTTACAAACCTGGGTCAGGACTTTTCTCCCCAGCTGCTTCCAGGGAAAGGTTTTCTCTGTAAATTTGACTCTGTGCACAGTCAGAATCTTGTTTCTATCCAACCTTTGTATTCCCTCCAACCCCCAGCCCTGTGTAGGGCTGCTGTAAAGCAGAAAATTGACTTCTCCATCAAACCCAGGAACCGAGCCTGTGACAGGGCTGCATTATCTGACAGGAGCTGTGGCTGGGGGGCCCAGCAGTTTTTCATTTCTTACACTATTACATAATGAGTACTTATTTTCCTTTTTAGGCTGCCTGCTTAGAGAGCCCAGCCCAGCTGAAGCACAGCATTTCTGACATTTCTGTCTCTGTTCTGAGGACTGGGCATAGCTGGGGCAAATGGCACCAGCTAAAGGCTCTTGTATGTTCAGGCACTCCATGTACAGCTCTTCACTGGTCGTGGGAAGGGCTGCTTGCCTCAGTATGTCCCCATGAGACTCGAAAGATGTGTTAAGGAGCTAATTTTGAGTAATTAGGAAGATAAAATTAAGAATTATTTTAAGTCAAAGCTCTGAGACTGATGTAAACAGACCTAAGATAGAGATTTGCCTGTTTTTCTAAGACTCCATTCTGGGTTTTTAAATGGATAATGTGTACGAAAGAATAATTTCCTAATCTAATTAGTACAGAAAACTTGTCCTGATGGAGTTGGCTTCTCTGATTTATCTAATCAGGCCCAAAGTAATTTTTCAATTTGTGCTATTTTTTGAATTATTATTTCTTTTCCCCCACGAGGTTGTCATTTACAACTCATGGGCTCATTTCCAGCAGCACCCCATTGAAACTGAATTTCTGAAGTGCATAATTTTCATTAAATTTCCTAAAAGATGTATTAAATAAAATTAGATTCAGTTGTGTTCTTGGCTCCTCATGACAGTAGGACTTCCTAGGAAATTAGGCTGCGGCTCAGAGGTTGTATTTAAGCATTATTTCTCAATCCAAATGTTTGGCTACTTGCTAGTCCTGTCATGCTGATGCTGCCATTTACTTTTGCTTCCTAAATGCCTTAGAGCAGCTTGTTTGCCAGGTGCACCTGGTGGTGCTGTAGGATGGTGATGGGAGCTCTCACCACCATCCAGTGGGCATTAAACACCAAATGCTCCAAGTACTGGGCAGCCTGGCAGACAGCACCTGCTGGATTGCGGTGAAATGTACGTGCGTGTCTGTGCCTCATGTTTTCCAACCTGTCATGTCCCCCTTCAGCTCTCTCCTCTCCCAAGAGTTCCAGCCTTGGTCTTTCCTCATATGAAAATAACCTTGTCCTCTCAATCAGTTGTGTAAAAATTCCCACAGCACCACTATGTTCCCTTCAGATATGGGAATAAAATCTGCATGTGCAACTCAGAAAAATGAGCACACACCTTCCTGCAGTGTCTGGGGCCCCTCCTAAAGTCCATGCAGGTTTTATAAAGCTGTTTTGGCTGAAGGACACAGCCAGAAGCTTTTCTGAGCAGGGTGGTTTTCTGTGCAGTGAGGAGCTGGAATGAACAGGTAAGGAGGAGACAAAATGGGGCCATTTTGTACAGCCTGAACTGTGAAATGGTTGGTAATGATTTCCTGGCTCTGTGTGTTCTGAAGGGACTGTTCCAGCAGAATTTTCTCTCCTGAGCTCTGCCAGGCCATTGGCTCCACCACTGCACACAGAGGGAATGGGTTTAGCTCTTCGGGCAGTTGTGAGGGGGAAATCAAAAGGGCTGTTGAGTAGGGGCTGTTTTGAGGTGAGAGCTGCGTGTTAATAACAAAGAGCACCCTGGAGGCTGAGGGTGGGGATGGGCTCTGCTGCTGAAGGTGGGCTCAGGGTTGGGTTTGTTTGCTCTCCCAATGACTCGGTCCATAGAGACGACCCTGTACAAACCTCACGCCTTGACACTTGCAGCTTCCCTGCTGCTGAGCTGCTGTGCTGTGTGTCCCTGCAGGAGCTGAACGTGCGGGCGCTGACGCTGTCTGCGGACAAGGGCAAGTACGGCGTGCGGCTGCGGGCCGAGCCCGAGCACACCGTGCTGGGCCGGCGCCTCAAGGGCGCCTTCAAGCCCGTCATGGCTGCCATCAAGGAGCTCAGCAGCGAGCAGCTGGAGAGGTTCCAGGAGACAGGTCTGTAGTGGGACAGGCCCCTCAGGGATGGCAGGGTATCCTTCTGTGGGCTTAGGGCAGCTTAAGGCCTACTTCTCTCGTATTATCCCTCTTCAGCTGTTACGAGGAGGAAATTTGCGGTCATTATTTCCGTTTTTTTTTTGGCAAGAAAAATGGTCGTGGGCATTGATTTTAAACTGTTCTCCTGTTAAACTCTTCCCTCCTGTCAGAGATGGTTTAGGGTTGGTAATATGAAAAGGTTCTTCCCCAGAGAGTGTCAACCACTGCCCAGGCTCCCCAGGGAATGGGCACGGCCCTGAGGCTGCCAGAGCTGCAGGAGAGTTTGGACAGCGCTGCCAGGGATGCACAGGCTGGGATTGTTGGGGGTCTGTGCAGGGCTTGGACCCGGTGATCCCTGTGGGTCCCTTCCAGCTCAGGATGTTCTCTGATTTTAAGTAAAGCCAAGATGAAGCAGAGAATAAGCTTTCTGTGAGGCCGAATCAGATTGGAACTGAGTATTTGTGCAGTAGCTTTTATTCTAAAAGCAGTCCTTCGATTCCAGAGTTACAAGTGGGTGTGAATTTTGCAGCTATATCTGTTTAGCAAACTGCTTAAATGGAAATTCGGAGTTGGTGGAGTATAGAGGTTATTTTTAAGTTTTATTCCATTCAGATGGTTCTACACAAACAGTTGCCGAAGTGCCTGTGTTTTAGTGAGCTCTGCTGCCTGGAGAAGTGCTTGTGTGAAAAATGGAAATGTGGGATAATTCACTGCTGCTTACTAGTGCTTAACTGCTGTTTGACTGCATTGCCAATATATACATTGCACATGTTTGAAGTCTGAAACTTGGTTAAAGCTTTCTGAATTTAAAATTGGGGGTTTTACTTGGATGATAAGAGATGCTCTCCATCTGCCAACCCTGCAGGCAGCATTGTTGTGGAAGGACACGAACTGCATGGGGAAGATCTCCGTCTCATGTATCAGATGACAGAGGGATCTGCCCAGTTCGAGGCACACTCCGATGATCAGGTATTTTATTGGTTATTTCCTCTCTTTCTTTTTTTGATTAAGGGAAGAGTTCCTCAGGAAATAGTAGGAAAACGGTGAGGTAAAAGCTGGCTTGTGTTTGTTAGTTCAGGTAGTTCAGCACATTCCAGGAGTGTGTGAATCCTGGAGCTGTTCAACACTCTCTCCACTATCGTATTTTGTACGTGAGGAGCTCTCTAAAGGCACCCTGAGCTCCTGAGAGTGTTACTTCCACCTTGTTTCCAGTTTGTCACCTGTTCATCAATGTTCTGTGCATTTGCTCAGGTTTTGGTGCTGCTGGATGTGACGCCAGACCAGTCCATGGTGGATGAAGGGGTTGCCCGGGAAGTGATCAATCGCATCCAGAAGCTTCGCAAGAAGGTGAGCAGTCAGTGGGCTGGGACAAGGCATTTTCATTTCCTTTCCAGCAGTCTGGGCAATATGCAGAGACTGCATTTTTAATTAAACATGAAGCTCTGTATCATTTACTCCTCATGTATGGCTTTCTGATTGGATTCCCTTGCAAGAGCTCTAAAGGATGTGTAGAGAAAATTTTCATGGGACATGTTATTTTGGAAGAGGTGGGTGCAGTTAAGGCTGCATGAATCACAGACTCATAGAAAAGTCTGGGTTGGAAAGAACCTTTCTTCAGCATAAGACTGAAAAACTACAAATTTTTACCAAAATAGATATTTTTTACATTATATGTATTTAAAAAAAAATCTGTGTAGATTTTACATATATATACACATATACACACCTATGTAGTGTGTAGTTTTAAAATATATATATACATATATATACATACATACACCGATGTAGATTTATGTATTTTAATGTTTTTTACATATATAAAACTTGAGGATTGATTTCTGTATAAAATATAACCAGGAAGGATTGTGGCCATGAAAACTCTCCCATGTGTTACTGGATTTAGATTCAGTTCTGTAATGACATAAAACTATAATTTATTTTCACTATAATGAATAGCAATATACTTAATCTTGCCTAAACTTCCATGTTTTAAGATTCTTGGTGTTTTTGTAGAAGGATTGTTTTCTTCTAAGTCTTTTGTGGAAGCTTTTAACAACTGCTTGATAAATACTTTTTTTTTTTTTTTTTAACTTGACAAGTATTCCGTTCTTGATGTGTGGTTTTGCTGTCACTAATGGTGTTTGTGTGTGTGTCCTGCAGAGGAACCTGGTCCCCACAGATGAGATCACAGTGTACTACAGGGCCCTGCCAGAGGGGGAATACCTGGACACTGTCATCCAACAACACGCTGAGTTCATTTTTGCCACAATAAAGGCAGACCTGAAGCCTTACCCGGTGCCTACCTCAAAGGAAGTTCTCATCCAGGAAGCAACCCAAGTAAGGAGGAAAAGCATTGCTTGCACAGTTCATCTTATTTGCTTTTAACCCAACAAGCTGCTCCAGTTAAAGAATAATGGTGTCAATATTTATTTGTGGGATAGAGCAGATGTTGTTTTCTGTTTATAATTTTCTGTATTAGTCTTTCTTGGTTTATAAAAGAAAGGACTTGGATTCTGTATATGTGGTGATTTTGAAAATCAAGCTGCTTGGATACCAAAGTAAATAACTGCAGTTGTTTGTCTGAACTTAATACACAGTTATTTGTACTTGGATTAGTGTGTTGTTTGAACAGCCAAAATGTTGTTGCTCTGATTTTCTTAGATTAATAGACTTGTATTAGAACTACTCCTTCGAGGCTAAATTTGGCTTAAGACCAACTTGTTTAATATTTAAGGATGTTTGTTCTTCTGCCCTGTGCTGCTGAAGTTGTCTGTTGTAAAAGTGTAGTTTCATATTTCAAATCAGCAGCAATTTCTGTTGTTTTCTTTGATTGCTTCTTCTGACATATTTGATGATAGTTTTGCTGTGGTTTTACTGAAACTTACTCTATTCAAAAGACATTCCTAGCAGAGCTGTGAATGAACTATTCTTCAATATAAATGTCCTGCTGCACCACAAAGATTAATTCGCACAAGAGCGTAGGATCTATCAGACTTGAAATTTGATTTACAGAATGGCTGAGAAGGCAGGGAATAGCTGAAAGGAAAGGGCACATTTCATCCATCTTAATAGTGTGTGTAAAGGAAATGTTTTATAGTTATTAATGGCACTTCTGAAGTTGTACAGATTTGAAACAAAGCCCTGTTTGGCCTTTTTCAAAACTATCAGTTTCATCTAGTGACAGATGGGGAAAACACTAAGTAAATACTGTGGTTGAGAAATCACTGAAAATCTTTAAGTACTTATTTGATATTTTTGATGGACAGCATCAAATCTGAATTGGAATGTGAAAGCAGCTGGAAATACAGTGCTGGGAATCACCTGTCTGATTGCCTGCCTCAAATCACCTGTACCTGAGCTTTAGTGCTGGTCAGTGTTGCTTTCCGTGAAAACTTTCATGCCTGTGCAAATATGGTTCCCCCATGCTTATTTTGCTCTTACCTAAATCTAATTTAGTATATTTTAGTGAAGAAAACCATTGTGGAAAGATGAATGTTTTGGTTTAGTCATAAATAATGATCTGTGTGTGGAGACAAAATCCTACCCTGACAGCAGGCACCTGACCTGGTTTTTATGGATAGAACTGATGGCTGTCGTCTGGATGTCAGCAAAACCAGGCAGTCCTTTCTGTTGTGGAGATGATGAGTTAGTGTGTGACCCTGGGAAAGGTTTGTAGGTCAGGCCAAGCATTTGCACAAATGCTGAATTTCAGAGAAAATCTACTAAACTAAATGGCACTGTTCTGCCAGCCAGTTCTGTGGGGCTGTTGATAGCTCAGTTTAGAGAAATGCAGTTGTCTCATTGTGGGCATCCAGCTGAGAGGACCTCCTGCCACCTTGAAACCTTGGCAGGGAGAGTGTTTCAGCCAAAACCATGAGCAGGGAATTGGGATTGTTCTTCTCTCTGGAGGAGAGGAGGCTCCAGGGAGAGCTCAGAGCCCCTTCCAGTGCCTAAAGGAGCTCCAGGAGAGCTGGGGAGGGACTTGAGGTAAGGGATGAAGTGACAGGACACAGGGAATGGCTCCCACTGCCAGAGGGATGGGATATTGGGAAGGACTTGTTCCCTGGGAGGGTGGTGAGGCCCTGGCACAGGGTGCCCAGAGAAGCTGTGGCTGCCCCTGGATCCCTGGAAGTGTCCAAGGCCAGGTTGGATGGAGCTTGGAGCAGCCTGGGACAGTGGAGGGTATCCCTGCCATGGCAGGAAGAGTGGGATGAGATGGTCACCAAGGTAAAGCACCTTCCAGCCAAGCCACTCCAGGATTCTATGAAACACTGCCAGTCCTCAGTGCTGAGGGGGTGCAGTCTGTGTGTGGGAAATGGAGGCACAGAAGAACAGAACTCATGCACTTGTTCATCATTATTTTATTTTAAGGAGTCTCAGTTACAGAATCATAGAATGGGTTGGGTTTGGGAGGGGACCTTGAAGATCATGTAGTTCTACCCCGTGCCATGGGCAGGGACGGTCACCCCAGAGAACCTCCTTGTGGAGGAGCTCTGTGCCTGCTGCAGCCCTTTCTGTGCTTATGGGCTGGATGTGCCTCTGAACTGTTTGTCACACACTTAGACTTCAAAATAGATGTTGCAGAGAGAAACAGATGACTGAGATCCCAGTGCAACTGTCAAGTGCCCCTTGGAGGTTTCTGTTGCTGGGCCTGCAGAGATGGATTGCTTAGGGCAGGTGCTTGACTCTGTGTTCTGCTGCAGCTCCTTTGTCACACCAAGAGCAGTGACATGAGAAAGTCCTTCCTGAGAAATCCTTTCATGTGAGTGTGTCAGTTCAGTCAGCTGTGGCAGGATCATAGCACCAAATTTCTGGAAGTTACTCAGAGGAGTAACAGGACTCTGCCTAATGTTGAATATATGTGAGGACTGGAAGAAAAATGAAATGCACTCTGTTCTTTTTACATTTATTGTGATTACATTACTTCTGGGAAATTATCCTGGATCAATTTTTGATACAAGGCTTTAATTCTGAGCTCCTTTCCCAAAGACTTGCTCCAAGCTGCAACAACAACAACAACAAAAAGCGCAGTTTTTCAGAAACTATTGGGGCAGAAAAGCAGGTACTTGAGAAATGAATTTTGAGTTGTTGGTAGAATGGATAAACACAGAATGGCATTTGTTGCTGCATAAGTGTTTTTCTTTGTAATAGGACTTCATTAAATAATGACACTTCCAAATTTGTCTGTCACCCTTTGGACTGTGTCTCTTGCCAAACACCATCTCTAAATTTATAAAACAAAATTGTTTAAATGGTCTTTTAGTACCAATTGTTCATATGGGTGATTTCTGGATCTTTTTTTGGAAGATCCATGCTGGATTTTCTGGAGTGCCTCCAGGTCTGACAGGGTCACTGGTACCTCCTGGGGAGATACTCAAAGGCTGGTGGTACCAAGGCAGCTGTGACCCAGAGGGTTCTCAGTGGTCCCCCAGGGATAGTGAAGGTTTCTCCAGGCAGTGACTGAGAGCAGGGCCCTGGTCAGTACTCTGAATTTCTCTGGAAGAGTGTTCCTCTTGGGCAGATTTGCTTTGGGATTGTATTTTGGGAGGGTGTCATCACTACTCATCACTTGTGAAAATCAGACTGTTTATTCCCTGCTTTTCTGACCTCTGGTACAGGCAGATTCACGTCTGAAGCACTGTCACTGAAGGAAAATGTAGGAAAAAATTCCTATTTTATTGTAAATCACATTTAGTATAACAAGGCAAGATCTTAGTGTTGTTTATTGAAGGAAAATATTTTGCTGTGTTCGTTTAATAAGCAATACTGAAATAATGCTAATCTCTCTCCTTCCCCAGCTGAAGGGATCAGAGCTGGAAATCACACTGGTCAGAGGGGGGGTGTGCCAGTCTGTTGGCCCAGCCTGTGCCTATGTCAACCTCAAAGTTTGTGTCAATGGGACAGAGCAAGGTAGGAATGAACATCCCCAGCTTGGTTTCTCAGGGCTGCTGTAAGGGAGTTTGGAAATGGTGTGCTGAATGCTGGAGCCTGAATTCATTTGAAAGATGGTGCAGCCTCTCCTCCAATAGGAGCTTGAAATTATTCTTGAAAATAAGTTTATTCAAAGCAAAACCACGCTGTCCCTGATTTCTTCTGAGGGAAACGCTCCCGTGGGCACAGGAGTTGTTACTCCTGCTCCAGGGAGAGTTTGTGTGTGGGTGTCTTTGTGGGGAGTGCACTCTCTGGATTCGGGGCTGTGCTTGAGAATTTGTAATTACTGCTGTATGTAGCACTGTGCAGGAGGTGAGGCCTGGATGTGGAGGAGATGGTTTGAAAAGCTCAGGTATGAAGTACAGAGATGAAATGCATACTTAAAACTAGATAATGGCCCGTGTCTTGGGCAGTGGGCATGGGTGCAGTGATGCTGTTACAAGGGTGAGTTATATATTACGAAGAGAGAAAACTAAATGCACTTGGGGAGGTTTTTCTTGCATGTACTGACACTTTATGTATGGAAATAAGTGTGCCTTGTTGGACATGGTCACAGAGCTGCTCCCTGAGTGAGAATGAATCCAACTGGAAAAGCTGGTGACCATCTCAGAGGGCACAGTCTGTCAGCTTTTAACCAATATAATACTGAGTGGTACTTCAGTAATAGACAAATGAACCTGCCTTGTTTATAAAAGCAAATAGAACTTCTACACCATAAATCTAAAGTACCCATCAGACCATTTCTTTGTTTTATCTTTTTATCTTTTTCTTTATTATTGCTTTATTTATTTCTTTTCCCTTTCCCACTAAAAAAAATTGGGAAGATGCAGTGTTGCCAGTTTTAAATTGGCTTAGAAACTCACTGGAAGTAATTAGCATCATTAGAAAATCATTAGAACTTGGATATTGCTTTCAAACTGCATTTTAATTTCTTAATTTTGGTTTTAGATGGTGTGTTGCTGCTGGAAAATCCAAAAGGAGATAATACCTTGAACTTCACTGGACTTGTAGATGCTGTCTCCTGCATTTTTGGTCTTAAAAATTCCAAACTGACAGTTTTTAATGGAAACACAGGTAAATGGAGTATGACAAGGAAAATTGAAAGTGTTTCTAGCACCATCTAGGAGTCATTTACTGTATAATTATTTACTGTGTAATTTATATCTATCTAGCTAGCTATATCAAATTGACAAGAAAATGGGTAAGGAAATATTCCATTTTATAATACTTAGCTTATGAGACTCTGTTTATAGTCACATAAACATGTTCCCAAAAAGCTGCTGCTAAATGGTGCTCATCTATTATCCTGCTTCCATTGCAGTTCTCATCAGGACAAAATGTGATTTATTTCAGTGTTTCCACTGGGCCCAGACTATGCTGGATCTTGATGGCGAGCTGCCATCAGCCTTTCCATGCTTTCTTTTCCCTAATGCCTCAGTAGGCAGGGTGAAAACTTAAGCTGAATGCAAACTGTGATCTGTAGAAGAAAAATGTTGCCTTTCCACCCTAGAGAACCTTGAGGAGCTCTGCATTTCTTCTTTTTTTAGAAAAACCTATTGGAATATTCTTGCAGCTTGAACTTTGTTAAGGCACAAGAATGTAAAAAAAACCCCAAAACACTATAAAAATGGTAATTGGATGGCTACAAAACCTTTTATTAGTGTTTTTTTCATGGAAATATTACTGAAGCACATCTGAGGGGGAGGTACTTGAGTTGGCTGATTTGGAGTGCCCCCAAGGCTGCTGAGGATCACCAGTTCATGTCAATGAACAATGACATCCATAAAGAAACAGTCTTTGTATCACTGTTGCCATCTCAGTCCTTAGTTTCCTTATTGTCCTGTCCTGAGAATATTTCTAGGAGGATTTCTGGGGGTTTCCCATCTGGTGTTATCCATTAGCTCCCTGTGATAAATCTTTCAGGTCGTGCTCAGCTCAGCTGAACAGTCCTGTCATACAAAAGGATTAATCTTTGCTTTCAGTCAGAGGGGATTTAGAGGAAATCCTTTAGTATCTCCCTCAAGTTCCACTTGTGTTTTGAAGAAGGAAATGGTTTTCCTTGAAATCCTTTTCCAAGTAGGAGGGATAGCAGTGTGTGTGCCTGCAGAGGGGGGTCTGTACTTGTACTGTTCATTGTCACCACAGGTAGGAAGAGATGACCTGCAGAAGGCCCAGAAGAGTTGGAAAACTCCCATCTCATTAAGTTTAGAAGTAGTTTGACCCCATATTTGGGTTTTTTCTGCCATTTATAGGACAAAAAGATGCAGCACAAGTCCATTAATGCTGAAGTTCTAAAGGGAAATGGTGGAGAAAGTTGAAACCTTCCCTCTTCCTCTGCTGTAGTAACAAAGGCTTTATTCCTTTCCTTTCCATGTCACTTTTACTCCTTAGGAATCATTTTGGGACTTCCATCTTGGCATGCTGATTTTCACCTTTCAGTGTGTGTCAGTGGTCTGGGCAGAGCAGGGTATTTTCCCTGCCCACTTATTAAACGTATGGAAATTCCATTGGAAAGATCAGATCATCAGATTGGCTTTTGTGGCAGTGTGTCACATCTCAAACAAGTATTGGTCAGCAGATGTGGCACCCTGGGGAGTCACAGCTCAAGGCATGTGCCAGGAAAGCAGTCCAGAAAGGTGTCAGAGAACAGAACCAGAATTCCAGTGTTTGCTTTGGATAGAGTCCATCTGCTTTATCTGCCCAGCCTTGGTGTGGGTAACCTCAGGTGAGGTCTCTTGGTGACTCCAGGACCTCTGTAGGTGAGCAGGGCTTGGAGTCAGATGCTGTGCCCAAGAGGAATTGCAGAGAAAGGTTGTGCACTCCAGACAGATAATTTCTGAATAGTTCCCACGTGTGTTAATAAAATTGGGACCCAGTAAAACCATATTTCTGGCTCCTCATTCCCTTCCTGTGGTTTCCAGGGCTGTCCACTGTACTTGCAGTAATTTATTATCTTGTTCTCTAATTGTAATGAAGGTTTCCTTAGGGTTGTGCCGTGGCACAGGATCAGGCAGTTCTTATATTAAGGGAGGCTCAGATGGGTCCTGTCCCTGCTTTTCAGTGCAGCATTTGGAATAATGGCATAAACATTTCCTCCCCAACAGTGTGTCAAGGTATTTTGAGTAACTCCAGGCCCCAAACAAGGCTCTGGGACTTGTACTGACTTTCAAAAACTGAAAATAGAATGTGTCTCTTTCTACATTAAAAAAAACAAAAAATTGAAGGGAAGAACCTGGGCTCAGGTCAGATGGTAAAAAAGTTATCTATGACTTTTTTTTTCCTGTATACTACTGAAAAGTCCAAGCTTCTTGTCTGGAAAGCTTGTGGACTTGCACTCAGCTTTCATGGAAGTAGCCCATAATGAAAAAGATTTATTTAAAACACTTTCACTGTGCTTATGGGAAGAAATGCATCTGTAGATCATGTAGGGCTTAAAAAAACGGAGGGGCAAGGAAGGTGGAACAAAAATCCCCCTACAAACTTTTTGATCCATGCCTTATTTCATCTTTATGATTTTCAGATGGCTGATTCTTTTAACCTTCAATTTTTAAAAGGCTGTGAGGCTGTAAGGTACCTTAGGGGGAGAGCATTAGCACTTAAACCCCAGTTGCAGGGAGAACTGACTTTTAAAGTGATTTTGATGAGCACTTGTAATACCTGCTTGCCTTCAAGTCTATTGATATCTAGGAAAAAGTGATCCATTTTTTTCTTACTCTTATGAGAGGGTTCTGTGAACAGACTTCTCTGACAGCCCTGTGCCTGAGCTCTTCCCTGGGGAATGTCAGTGCTCCTGGAATGCCACAGGCTAATTTGTTAATTGGGCAAACCCCCATTACTGCAGCTCATGCCTCCTTGCCCTGCATGGATCCACAGGGGAATGGCAAACTGGGAGTTACTGGGGCCAAGTGTTCCCAGCTCTGTCACCCCCTCTGCTCTCTCTTCCCATGGCCTGAAATGGTGCTGGTTCAGGAAAAACCTGCCCCTGGCTCCCTTCCATTGGATGGAATCTTGGTAATTCCTCTCCACTTGTTAATTCAGTTGTTTTCTTGCTTTTCTGAAAATAAAACCAAAAGCAAATCCCCTTCCTGTGCTTGAGACAGGCCAGAGCAGTGCTTGGCTTTTGGTTTCTTTTTTCTTTAAACTGTTATAAATTTATATATAAATGCATAAAAGTTGATATTTAAAATACACATTTGAGAATCTTAGGTGCAGCCTGAGGTCTTTTTGCTTCCTTGAGCAGTCTTGTAAACACTCCCAGTGCATCTCACTCTGTTCTGTGGCACTTGACAGAATTTTGAGAGCTTGTAGCTCAGTAGTGATTACTGTTCATCTTTTTGTGGGGTTAGGTTTTTTGGGGGTTTGGGGCTTTTTTTGGGAGCTTGGTGGTTGGTTTAGGTTTTTTTTTTTTTTTTTTATTTATAAGTTTATAAACCTACGAAATGTATGCATTTATAAATTATTCCCCTTGAGATTCTTTCATGTGAACTGATAGAAAATGAGCTTTGTACAGCTTAGGCTCCCTGACATGTGAATAGGTGCTGTGGAATGAAAACCTGTTGGCTGGAGCTGACAGGTGTGCCTGTTCCATATGTACAGGAACACACAGTTCTGACAAGAAACTAAATGCATCAGCTCTCCCTGGATTTGATTTCTGGAGCTCTTTGCAGCAGGGAGTGATATTATTCCTGTGTATCTTTAATACCATGCCCATCAGTGGCTCTGTTTGACCTCAAGGCTCAGGCAGTGCTGCAGAACTCATTTTTGTCACAGAAACCTCATCAACTTCTCCTCCCAGCACTTCATGGATTGCTTCTGATGTCCTTGGAGACAGGGCTGCTGGTTTGGGTCTGGCCTTCCCCCAGTCTCTCCATCTGCCTGGCTGGAGTCATGTGCTGGATCATGAGCTGTGCTGGCATTACACACAGATACTCGTGTAGGGGACTTTATTCATGAGCCATGGCTTGAATTTTTTTTGGTTTGTTTTTTCTGAAGTTTAATATATTTAATAAATATCCTGGTGTTGCATAGTAACAAATTCCCAGTTTTGCTTTGGCCAGGGAAGTCTGGGTGCAAGCAAAGATCACAGCTTTTCATGCAATGAGGTAGGAATGGTTGGCTTGGGTGAATAATCTCTTGCTTGTTTGAAGTTAGCTAACTATTTTTATTGCATAAGTCACTATGTGTATAGGAAATGTTATATAGGAGCTAATTTCCACAGCAAACGAAGCACCCCCTTTGTGTTATTATGAAAACCAAATATTTCTGCACAAATGCCATTTTTCCAGAGAAGCTCTTTCTGGAGGACGGGCTGGTGAAAGAGGAGACACTGCTGCAGTGGGGGCAGGAGTGAGACAGCCTCCTTGTCAGCTCCTGGGCTGGCCTGACTGGTGCCACTTTCTGTTGCAGAGCTGATCAACCAGACAGACCTGCTGGGCCTCAGTGGGAAGACTCTGCACGTGACAGCAGGGTCAGCCCCTGCCCTGCCCAGCTCCCCCAGTGCCCTGCTCTGCCAGTACATCAACTTGCAGCTGATCAATGCAAAGCCACAAGGTATGTGGGCTGCTGGGCTGCTCCTTCACAGCCTGGGCTTGCTGTCGTGCAAGTTCTGCTGCACAGGTGTAGGTCCATTGGTATATGGTGATTTTGTTTATTTTTTTCCTAGTGTGTACTTTCTGATAAAAACAACGTTTATACTTAGATTTTCTTCCTCTGTTCATGAGAGAAAAAGGAGAGCCAGGGCAGCAGTTAAACATGAGCCCCCTGGGCATTGTTTCCCTGTTTCTGACCATCAGCTCACCTGTACAGCTTATTGTAAAAGGCTGAGTCTAAAACAGACCAAGTTGGAATGAAAAGCCAGCTCTTCACCAGGACATTGGAAACGGCCTGTGAAACATTTCTTAGTGCTATTTAAAAGCCAAATGAATTGTAGTATTCACCTTTTCTTGGGTATAAATATATGTGTGTGTAATTCTGTTTCCCACCTGCTAATCTGGCACTCTGAAAGCTCACATGGGAGCAGCTGAGTTGTTTTAGTAACTTGCCCTGGTCTGAGCCCTTTCTGACACTACTGAGAGCTTGCAGGAGCCAAAAACATAGTTTTTACAGGGGATTTGATCATCAGTAGGTGCTTGGTGAGCTTCTGCACACAGTGGTTTTTATGTCCTGTTGAAATATTTCATGTTTCCCAGTCTCTGTGTTATCCTGTAAAGAAGTTTTCTTCTGTTGGTCAAGCTGTCAGTCATCACTTACATTTCTGGTTTTATCATTCATGAACTTAATGACTATCTATAGGTTGGTATTGCTAATTTGTCTCTCAGTATCATGAAGAAATAGAGTTGAAATTGAAGAAGAAATCCTAAATTTCAATTTGCCCAGATAAAAGAAGTAATTTCATTTCTTACCAGTAGTGACTCAGCTGTTCTGTCTTGTCCAGAATGCCAGAAAGGAACAGTGGGAACTCTACTAATGGAAAACCCTGTTGGTCAGAATGGATTAACCTACAAAGGTCTTCTGCATGAGACAGCAAAAGTTTTTGGGCTCAGAAGCAGGAGGCTAAAGTTATTCCTGGATGAAGCACTAACTCATGGTAAGCACAAACCTTTGGTTTGCTCATTGAGGATCCTTGGAATTTGTTGTTGAGAAGCAGCTCGTGTAACTTGAGATCCAGTTTAATTACTAAATCCACACCATTCACACACTGGATTGTAATTTTGCCCAGCAATTCAATATTAGCATGGTAAAATCCTTTAAGCAAACATACAGATGTAGAAGTTCTAAGCTGTAATGCATTCCCTTCGTGAAATGGCCAAGGCAAGTTGTGAAAGCTTTTTCCTCCTGCAGTAAAGGTCAGTCAGCAGTGGGAATGGCAGTGCCCTGCTGAGTGACTGAATAGTGAATCTCCTCCTGGAAGTGGCTCTACAGGAGGAATATTTTAAGCATCTGTTCAAACTTTTAACATTCATATTGTTGCATTGTCTTGGAGCATTGGAGTGGGTGGAAAAGAGTGTTGGATCTCTCTTAGAGCAGTGTGGGTCAGTCAGACTCTGTAGGGCACAGCCATTTGGGATACCTGGGAAGCAGGAATCTTCAGCATGTGCTCACAGGTCTGAAATGCTAAAGAACCCCCCAAAACCACTGACGGATGGGAAACAAAAATCTCTGATTCATGAGGAAGGTGTGACTGAAGCTTGAGCCACCTGTGGTGCTGAAAATTGGACCAAAGTGATTTGGGACTTCATTTGACAGAGAGAACGGATTGCAAACTACGTGGTAAAAACTCCAAACAGGGATTCCTGTATTCAGGAGAATTCAGCTCTCTGAATGAAATGATGCTAAGGATTCTGTCTGCAGTGTGTCACAGTGATGTGGTTTACAAGCTGTTTGGGAGGAATCCATGACATTTATTGGATTATCACATGTTACCTTGTCCAGAAGTTGGACATTTGCTCAAACTGCCCATCTCAGGGTGGGCTGAGCTTCCTCAGGAGGTGCTGTCAGTGGGGAGGGCAGGAGGGGGCAGCTCTGGTGCAGCTGCTGAGAGCTGGGGTCACTCAGCTGCCCATGAGGATTCAGGTGGGATATGTGGAAATCTGAGCAAGGAGGGGTGGGGGGGTTTTGTTGTGAATTTTTGGCTGTTTGGTTTTGGTTCTTTAAAAATTTTTACTTCATATGACCTGGAGTATATTTATTCAAAAGCCATTTTTGTAGTTCAAATGGATCTCAGACATTGATGAAACTTTCTAGTGATAGTTTGAGCAAATGCCAAAAATAATGTGCTGAGTGGTGTTAACAGAGAACTGGAGCCTGGAGTGTTTCAGCACAAAGGGTAAAAAACAAGAAGGTGAACCACACTTGGTTTGCATAAACTGAAAGGTATTTTTGTGTGCAGCCTTGCCCACCTGGGGATTCAGGGATTCAGGCAATCAGGAGCAAGGGATGTTAGGCACAGTTCCTCTTTGGTTCAGCACCAGATGATTCTGTTAGACACTGAAATAACCACTGTAGGAAACTGCAGAGCTTTGAAAGAAGCAAGGAGCTGACAGGACAGGAAAATCTGCAGACAGGCAAAACAGCTTTTAAGGCTCAGTTGAAGTGAGGATTTTAAAAATGCTTTCACATGAAAGGGAAATGGGTTAAATCACTGTAACATTTGTAGCATGGATTCTCTAGAACTGTTTAAACTTTAGTTAAAGTGTATGAAGTGACAATTCACAGTGATGTGAAAGATCAGATTTGATAACTCCTCCAAGGCCAAAACAACAGACTTGGTCTCTTTTAAACTCAGAACACAGAGATCTTGGTTCCACAGGTTTATTTGTGTAGCTAATGCCTTGTAGCCACATTTCTGCTATCTCAGATTTAATTCGCAGCATTCACCTCCTTGAATAACACTTCTTAAGTTTAAGCACTGGTACAGATGTATTTTATCTTCACATCTCTTTGTATGACAAATGAGTGCTGCATATAAAACACTTTGATGCCTCTAGAAAACATTAGGTCAATTAGTGTTTATCTATATTGTTGCAGCTTTGTAATCCCCTATTAATCTTCTGATCAATCTGTTCAAGGTCTTACCTTCAGAACAACAAAGTTTAGTCTCTTGAGTAGCTTTTCTGTGGTTTATTCTAAAAATAAAAATGTATTTGCTGTTAACAGTTTGAAATGTTTCATGAAAATAACCCACAAATTGGAAGGTTGGTGCCTGTTCAATAAAAAGGAAAAACAATCACTTGCTGGAAAATGAGTTATTGGTTTTGAAGAGGTTATTTTTATAAATGTTGTCGGTCCAGGCAGTTGGGCATCTGCTGTCTATTGCACAGAAACTCACCAGCTTTTCAGAAAGAAACGTGGTTTTCACTCCCCCTTTGTAATGTTGGAAAACATTCCAAAAATAAATGTCCAGGTGGTGAATGTTGCTTATTCCTGAGCTGGAGAGACAGAGGTTCCAGGTACCTGATTGTTCCACACTGGGAATGGTGGGGAGACTTCACTGCTCCCTGCAAAGCCCTTCCATGGAGCCATTGGCACAGAAAGGAAGGTGTCCCTACAGTCTGTTGATAAATCAAATTTCCAGTTTTTAAAACTAATTGCTGTGATAAGTACTGTTGGAAATAGGTTCATGCAAGTTCCTCATTTTTCAGGATCTTAAAAATAAATATTTAATAAGAGACCTGGAGACCTAAGTTCACAATTTGTTTGGCTGCTTCTGCAGACCAGACTCTTACATCCTGATGGAACATGTTCCTGGGAAGGAAGGTTAGTGAGGGAATAAAGCCCTAATTGCTGAATTGGATTATAGCTCTATGGACAGATATTCAGCTGCTTAAAGGGTGGTATTACAATGGAAGAGAACTCCTGGAAAACACCATGATCCATAAGGACTTCTCAGTTTTCTGATTAACTGATGGCTTTTAAAATCAGTGCAGATTCTGTGTGGTTAGTCTAAAAATGAAACATTTTTCAAAGCAGGATGGGGCAGGGCACTGCAAAAGGGTTCCTCTTGAAAACCCCCAGCCAGTCTGGGTGTTATTAAGGTGTCCTTTGTGCTAACACTGGTGCCAGATCTTTATATTATCTTGTGTTTGCTGGGGTTGTCTGCAGGGGTTCTGGGGTGCAGAGTGACACCGTGACCCCGGTCAGTCCTGGCTAATCTGGGTTTCACCAGTGTTCCTGTGCTTACACCTGCCAAGTTTCTTATCACTCTCAACTTCCTTAGTGCAGAGGCCCTGGGGGTGTTTGATACTGGGGTGACTTTTGTTCCAAGGCTGTACCTCCCAGTATTCCAGACCCTCTGCTCTCAGTGGGGCAGCTGATGGGTGCTCAAAGCAAAATCAGCAAGCACCAGGCTTCTGGGGAAAACCTCACATTTCACAATGTAATAGTGAAAGATTGCAAGCTCTGCAGGTGACTTTCCCTAGACACAACTGGGATTACTCTGTGTTTGTGTTTCTTGAGTAATTACAACCTGAGTCAGCCTGTTGGAAGCGTGCTCTGTCCTTCAGAGGTTTGTTGGGACTTTTATCCTGTTCCTGTTCCAAACTCTGTGCATGTAGCTGTGAGAAGACTTAGAGAATTATCCTGTATGGTAAGAAAGTCTTCAGGCATACTCAGCAAGATTCCAGCAGTAGTTTTTCAGCAGATACTGGTACAATCCTTGCTTTACGTATGAACTGTTTATGAGGGACTCTGGCTTTCAGTGCATTGTGTTGTACTGTTGATACTGACTTCATATCATGGTGTTAGGGTTTTCTGAACTAGTTTGCTGCTCTGTCAGGATGTGAGAGCTGTGGGCTGATGTAGACTTTCAAAAAGTTCTACTTTGGAACATAAAACAGGCTCTCCTGCTCTTGCAGGGACACTCCTGACATGTGGTGACCCTTCCTTTCATGCCCTGGGCTTTAACAGAAGGGAATTTTGAGCTGAGCAGTTTCTGTCCCAGTCCCACTGTGGTGGAACCAGCAAAAATGTCTGAATAAAGCAAATTAAAAAAAAAAAAAGTTCATAGTTCTCCTGGTAAGCAAGAGCACTGACTCTGTTGTTTCTCTCTTCTTTCCTTCATTCAGAGATCACAAAGGATGTTTCTATGAAGAACCTGAACATGAAGACCCTCTACGTTCATGTCATACCCACCACAGCTGAATGTTGAGAATTCCAGATGTATGACCGTGTAGACTTTTTTCCACAGAAAATGAAGTCAAAGGAAATTATTATGCTTTTAGATGAACATCCAAGTTGTGTATGGTACTTTTAACATCTTTAGTGGCACACAGGATGTTTTCTACCAGTGCATGTCTAATATGCTGCTCTTTGGTTTCAAATACAATGTATTTTCATTATGTTATCTTAATATGCTGTAAAAGCTGTTCAGAAACCTTAGATATCTATGCAGTAATTTGCCTGAGAGAAATGGGACTTGTACCTCAGTGATGTTGTTCTCTGCCTGTCCTTTGTGCAGAGGGCATCTTTTCTAAACCATGGCTTACCTACAAGGCTCTCTGATATATATCCACCCTCCCACAACAGCTTTGTAACTTATTTAAGGGTTATCTGGATTTGTTCATTTATACTCGCTGGGTTTTCATCAAGTGTGTGGCTGTTGATTTCAAATACTCCCTAATTTCAACATTTGGAACAATAAATTTGCTTCATCTCCTGACTCTTGCTTCCTTGAGTTCAGAGTACTTTGCTTCCTCAGGGTTTCTGAAGAAGACACCTCTTAGAGCTCCATATGGATCAGGAGCAGCCAGAGACACCTGAGATGTGACAGTGCTGAGCACCAGTGGCTGTTTGGATTGTGGTGCTGACAGGTTTGGGGCATTGGGGGAGAGTTATTCTGATGCAGAAGCAGTTTCAGACTGAAAACAGTTGGGCTTTTAGTTTTTGTAATACCCAATAGAGCTTGTCATTGTTTCAGTGTTCGCTCTGTACCTGCTGGCAGGGGAAGGAAGAGCCCACCTTTGGCAGCGCTGGGGGTGTTTCTGCCTGGTTCAGCTGGAGGTTTGAGCACACCTGGCTGTTCTGCACCTCCCTGGGGTCAGGCACAGTGAGCCTTGGCTGTCCTGACCCCGTGCTGGGCAGGAGCTGCTGCCTGCAGTGCTGAGAACAACGGGGCACACGCTGCAAACACTGGAGTGACAGCCTGGCAGAGCAGAGACTCGCTGAGCACATTTTTCCATTGCCCTGTGTGTTTCATCTTTACACTATGAACAAAACCCAAAGCTGGTTCATGATAACTCTGTATTAGTTGGAATTACTATAAATAGCTGTTCTGTGTAACTCCTGTACACTAGTGGATTGTACCAAAATGGTAAGGAGTCCTTTGAAGTGAACCAACTTCCTGGCATTCAGCTTACAGAAAATTATTTTTATCAGTATTAAAAATGGCTGTGCCTCCTGAATCACTGGCATGTTCAGGTTAATGAATACTGGACATTGCCCTCTACTTTTACCTGGAAGTCAGCTGGTTTTTACTGACCTAGTGACAAGGAAATCCAATTTGTATTGGTTTGTGGGTTTCTTTGTCACATTAAAAATGTCTGGGTTTCATCTTCTGTGAAAGCAAGATCGCTGTTCCTAAAGTAACTTTGCTTTATTATTGATGGAGAGTAAAGGGAGATGGTAAATGATTGCAACCTAACCTCATTCTTAATGACCCAGTCTAAGGTCACAACATTGCTTGCATTTTTAAAGACTTATTTGGCATTTAGCATTTTGTCCTGTTTCATCTCACTCTCCTTTCTTCACTGCACACATTTCACCACTTCACTCTTCCTTTTTCTCCTTTCCTTTTCCTTTTTTTTTTTTTTTTTGTGTGTGTGTGTATGTATGGTTGGTTTTGTTTGTTTTGTTTTGTTTTGTTTTTTAACCTGGTTGCTTTTAGTCTCTCTGCTTTCTCTCCACATCAGCACAGTGCTCATGGGTTGTGATGACTGGAGCAGAAACCCAGGTGTGCTCCAGCCTGCTCACATCACAAGGATGGAAATGCCCATAGATGCTCTTTCTGTCTGGTGGGATCAGTAGAAACTGGCAGAGGGGAAAATTCAATATACTTCGGACATAGAATGGAAGAACAAGACCAGAGTTGATCAGAGGACACTGCTAGAAATGCTTCTGGGTCCATTAACTTTACATCAACATAAGTAGCATGTAGTTAAAAAAATAATTTGGTGGCAGAATTAGGGTTTAATTTTCCTTTCAGGTGCCACTGTTAGATAGCTGTGATCTCTTACCTCCACAGCTGTGAACGTTAGGATCAGGCTGTGACCCATTTGGGTGAACTTGTGCTGTCTCTACCTTCCTTCTCCACATCCATTTTTAGTACTCTTTTTTTATTATTATTCTGGATAATATCTAATCATTGCATGAGAGTATTTATCTCTTGGGATCTTGAAGTGGGGAATGTTTCCTAGTAATTTTTTTTATTGAGGTTTCTTAATGCACTTCTATAACATTATCTAGGTTGGGCTAATAATAGTCTCTTGGCTTGATGTGATATTCTTCAGGATTTATGTACCTCAATTAGCTTCCCTCTTAAATAGCTTGTTTCACAAATGAGGTCCCAGACCACTGCTGCCTAGAGAAGCCATGGCCAGGGCACTCCCAGAGCTGTGTCACAGCATTTGCTGCCCCTGGAGGAGTTTGGATCCTTGAATTTTGATGTTGCCTCTCACCTGGTGGCATTCCAGCTCTCCTCCTGCCTGGAATGTGTGCAGCCTCCTGAGCCAGCTTTGTGCTGCTGGGGAGCAGGAGGTACTGACACAACCCAGATCCATTGTTATATCCAAAAATCACAGTGCTGGAGCTCAGCAAAATGGGCACATCCCCCACCACACGTGCACAGGGTTGTGTCCCTCCACTCTCAATCTCTGGGAGCTGGTCTGAGCCCCAAGGGGTTTGCCCTGTCCCAGTTCCACCAGGCTGGGATTCTGTAAGTGATCTGAATTGGCACCCTTGGCAAGGAGAGGGCCTGGCACTGAGCAAGGCTGAGGACAGGAAATCCTCAGGCTTGGCTGAGCTGAACCAGCCGAGTTCTGTGGCAGGAGAGCAGCAGGACTGCTCCCTGTGTGTCCAGTCCCTGTCATTCCTCAGGACCCATCACTGAGCGTGGGCCAGGCTGGCTCTAGCCCAGAGTCACCTCCCTGCCTCCCCAGGGTGGCTACAGCAGTCAGAGCTGCAATTCTGTCCTGCCCAGGTGCAGGGAAAGGCAGTGACTCTAAGTGTCCTCCTGCAGGTAACTTCCAGAGAGAAGAATGGGTTTTAGGAGAGGAAAAACAAACAGGTTTCTCCTCATCCTGCAATGAGTTGAGTGGCAGCTGATCAACCTTTCAGCCCTTTTGCAGCTCAGAATCTTTCTGATTTCTGCCAGCAGCAGTGGAGTTCAGTATCCTCATCATTACTGGTTAAGCACAAAGCAATTACTCAGTTAAATAATTTCTTGCTCTTTGTCTGATTTCTTACAAGCTGGACTCTTAACACTGATTAAACAGATTGAAAATACACTGTCTGCAGCTGCATTACAGAAGGTGACCTGCAAGGTAACCACAGATAATTTCCTTTCACATCTTTCTTCCCCAGCATGAGCAGCACAGCACCATCCATGCACAGGAGCAGCTTTGCTCAGGGAACACAACTTTGCTGAGTTAACTTTACTCTTGCTGTGCTGTGAGTGGTGGGGAACTGGGTTGGAGGGAGGGACTGTCATCAATTATCTAATGTTTTCCCCAGTTAAAATGTTTATGTAACAAATATAATTACAGCTTTTATGTAATTGAGGGTGGGGGGGGAAGATTCCTATTGCAGTATGTCTGGATATTTCAGTTAATTTCCAGTCTCTGTCTGTACAAAGTTCTAATTAGGGGGTCACAAACTCCTCAGAAGACTTCTGAAGTTCCTTGTAGATGGAATTAAAATTGTTCCAAAAGATATTTAATTTTTAAGACTTTCTTGGGAGTTCTCTAAACACTGTTCTAATTCTGCAATTTTTTTCTAGTTGTCTTTAGTGTTCAAAACAGTGAAAACTGTTGAAACCTCGCAGACAAGCAAAACTTACCCTGGCACTTAATACTTGCTGTGTTTGATCAGGTGTGACAGCTGGGCAGCTGTGCAGAGGGTGCTGCCACAGGATATCATTTGTGGTCTGCCCGAAGGGGACAAAATATCCTTTAGTTTTCAAGTCAGCAGTTTTGCAAAGGTGAAGACTATCAAAATGTAGACCTAGGACATGTGTCCTGTGATTAACGTGCTGGCAACCCCCAAAATCTGGGATCTTTGGGTCTTCATTGCTTATGGCTGTCGTGTGCCAGGCAGTGCAAGTGGGAGGAGATGAGCAACGTGGAAAAACTGAGATCTTAGACTGCAAGTCTTGCTGGTGATACAATCTAAACAAGGATGAAGGATCCTGAATATTCCTGAAGACAGTGTTTGTAAGATGAAAAAGAGAAGTTGCTCACTGTATCAGCTGAATGAGCCAAAACCCCAGCTCAGGCTCTTGGAAACCAAGAGCTTTACAGAAAAGGGAGTTGTCACAGCTTAGTAATTAAACAAGGACCAATAATTCCATATTCTTGCCAAAGAACACAAGTACCAAAAAAAGCAAGTGCTGTGCTGCATAAACAGGATTGTCTGGGAGATGGTGAAGTAATCTTTCCACTCAATTACTGATAAGGCTCCTCCTGCAGCCCTGTGTCCAATTTTAGGAACCCTGCCATGAGGAGGATGTTGACAATTTGGAGGGAGGCCCGTGAGGAGAATCAGGAATAAGGGCTGGCAAAGATGTCTTGGGAAAGATCGAGAGAGTTGGCATGTTTATTCTACAGCAGGGAAGACTGAGGTGAGATGTGAGGAATCTTCCAATAAATAAATACTAATTGCAAAGAGAATAGTAATGAACAAGTTTTCAAGAGGCTTGCAGTGAAATGGGATGGGAATTTAGGCCACACATGAGGGGAAGCTGCCTAAGAATTAATCTGTCCCTAGGATGGGTGGCCTGGGAAAGTGACAGGGTCTTTCTGACTCACTTTTAAAATTTATTTTGTTACTTAAGGAAACGATGGATTTGCAAAAAGAAATTCCTGACAAATTTCAGCCTGTCATTAGCTCATCCATAAAAATTACTGGATACAGGGAAAGAAACTGGTTGTTAGTTCTAAAATGTGGTTTTCTTTGGATATCTACAATAATGTGTTGGTCACATTGACGTCTGAACACCTCTGGGGCACCCTGTGGCATCCTCAGCAGCTACTGGGACGTACAAGCCAGATACAAAAATGGATTTTGCTGGCAATATTTGGGTACCTTCAAGATTCTGTCATTCACTTGGTGTTAAACACCATGGGACTTAAACCAGCTCTGTAAGAGGAATCAAAGTAACAGAAAGGGCATTAAAACCCCAGAACAACACAGGTTATATTTATTTCTCTGTGTTATGACTGCTTGCCCCAAAGGGCAGTGGAGGGGACAAACCCAAACTGGAACATTTACCTTATGTTGCAAATCTCTGCATGATACTGTCAGTTTGTGGACTTGGCAGGAGCTTACTCCTGATCTTAATTCTGCAAATTAATTAGAAAAGTGTCTCAGGTTCCCCTTTTTAAATGGTCTTTGTAAAAAATGCCTTTCTCTGCTGCTCTGCCCTCATCTCAGGGACATAAACTCACAGTTCAATACTAACAGAGGAGATGAGCTGGTAAACAGCCACAGGTGTTTCTATTTCCTCCACCTAAAATTAAATTTAGGAGTAATTGAGTATCTCTTTGAGGAAAAAAGTCCCAAAGCAGCCGTGTAGTGTGTCTGCCACAGCGATGGTGGGGGCTGTAAGCACTGGTGCCATGGTACCAGCACATCTCTATTGACTTGTTCCAGGTCTATTGATGGGCAGCACTTGGATTCTTTTCTCACCTCCGTTTGCTGCTCCACTGCCTGGATTTTACAATACAGAATTCTGAATCTCAGCTCTACAGAACACCTTGAACCTCTTCCCCTCCATGGCTGAGCCACTGCCCTGCAAACCTGTGCTTTTGCTTTGATGCCTTTTTGGGGCTACCTAAAACCAGAGGCCAGTCAGAATTAAGGGAATAAAAGCAGTTCTAGTTATGGAAGGGCCTTCAGGTACATTTTGGGCAGACAAAGCCCCCAGGGCCTACACCCAAAATAGACCAAGGGTCACAGGGTTTTATAGTTTTATAAGTTGGGTCCATTTGCACATTGGGGTTAATGTTCCAATTCCAGCCCCAGGCAATGAAGTCATTTCCCCCAGGTTTGCTCCCCCAAGTCCCTTTTGTTCCCATCCCTGGGGCCTGAGGCAGTGAGGTGTCCTTGAGTGCCAGGCCTGGAGAGGAATTGTTGTGTCTGCCCCAAATGGGAAAGCTGCAGCTGCCCCTGAGTGTGGAGTTTGGAGTTACACACCAAAGAACTGCAGGAGTGCAAAGAGATGAAAAATAGACAAGCTGAAATCCTAAGGCATCAGCTTTTAGCACTTGTGTATATTAGCCAAAAAACACTGGCTATTTCAGGCTGTACATATTCCAAAGAGATGCCTTCCTCCCCCTGAGGAAAACAGCAAAGAACCAGTAACATCCATCATTTTAAAAATGGAAAAACCTACAAAAAGATTCTGCAAAGAGAGACTTAATGGTCTGTTTCCAAATCCCATTTTGCTGTCGCTACCATCACGGACGAGACACAAACGGCTCGCTGGGAAGAGCAAGAACAGTCTCAGCCAAACAGAGCTGCACAAAATTGTCAAATATTTAGTTTGACTTGGATTATTGTGTGAAACTCTGCTTTCAGCTGCTCTCTTGGTGGATGCACAGGCCTGTCCTGGGTAGATCTGAGAGATGTGCTAACCCCAGGTTGCACAGCAGAGCCCTGAGGATCCCAAAGCATTGTTTCCCTGCTCCCTGTTTCTCTGGGCTGGTTGGCTGCACGTGGGAATGTTGTTCTTTGAGCTGCTTCTGGCACAGTGGATTTTCATTCCTGCCTTTCCATTCCAATTTCTTGTGCGTGGACTCCAGGGATTCTCACTCAAAGCTTCATTTGCCAAGCAGGACTTGTCTGTGCTGACACAGAGAGGCACAAATGTTGTCACTGCTGCCAGAGGGTCCAGCCTTAACACCTCGGTTTTTTTTCTCCCCACCATCAGTGGCACACCTAGAACTTATTTTACTTTGCTGTTTGCCAGAAAGGCATGCTGCAGCTGACAGTTCAATAATGTGTATTTATATTTTTAAACATTAAAGTGTCTCCTTGAAGACCAGGCTCTTGGTGTGTCCCAAGGCAATTCCCACTTTAAGATTTCTTTTGTGATGTGCAGAGAAATAGTTGATAAACTCATTAATTACATCATGCATAAACAGTGAACTCATTGAGGGGGAAAAAACCAAACCCAGGATTTCTTTTAAGGCAAAGAAATAGGCTGATGATTTTGTAGGTTTGCATTTTTAGAAGTGAACAGAGGAACTTGAAGCCTGTGAGACTTGTCCTGTTTTTCCTTAGCTCAGTAGCAGAGTGCAGGCTCTGGTTGCTGGATCCTCCCAGAGCTGCCATTCAGAGCCTGTATCCAAATTAATCTTCGTTAGATGATGTAAAAACAGCAACAGAGAAACTCACCCAGGAGGCAGTGGCAGCAGGTTAATTCTTGAATAATTTCCATCACAATAGGAGAGGGAAGGGAAAAGGAATGAAGTGGTGGCAAAGTGAAAGGTTTTCATGCAAGTGTATATAATAAAGAGAAAGGGAAGATAAGGGCACCAAACACAGAGTGCATGGAATCTCTTTATTACAAGGTTGTCTCCTTAAGCTGCTGTTTTTTAAGGTATTAAGAGTTGCAAGAGGCCAAAGTAATTTACATGGGGCAATAATATCAAAGAGGTTTTATACACCTTTGTAATAACATGCCTAAAGTATTGCCAGTTTAAAGCCTTTTCTTGCATGGAATAATCACTTTGAAAAAATGTATTATTCCCCAGCAATAAAACCATGGAAAAGCTGCATTGTGTTATATTAATTCAGACATGACAAAAACAGAGAGCACGATACAAAGAGGTGCATTTGGAGGAATAATTTTTTATAACTGTTTGTCAGACTTATGTAAGTTAACCAGGAGTTTATCCTTTGGAAATCAGGAGCTCTGTAATAATGCAACACAACACAGTAATGTGTACAAACAAAGAGACTTTACAGATGAGGAGACATTAAGTCAAGGAAAATGAATAGTTCCACAAGTTAAAAAAAAATTAAAATTAAGGATTAAAGGTGAAAGACTTGAGAGCTGTGGTTACTGGTACACATGCACTTGTCTGAGTGTCACGTGTGGTTTTCTGTTCCATAGTCTGTTTTCCCCAGTATAAGAATGGTATTAAAAATCACTTCCCACAGCTTACCTGTATTTACCATTTTGGGAGACAGCCATCTAACATCCTTCATCCTCTCATTGTTTGCATCAGTTTGTAAGGAAAACTGAAACCTGATCTGCTTCTGGCAGCTGAGATTGAAACATTGTCCAGGAGTTCTTAGCAGAGCTCAATTACTGAAGTAACTTTTTAATATTGGAAATAGAGCATTTTTTCAGGTATTGCTAAAGAAGAATGATGATTTAAAAAAAAAATCCTTAAACTATTGCCTCTTTCACAAATGGATAAACAGAATCAGCTCTTACCATGGTATTCCTTGTGGGCATGGAGGGCTGGTTCATGGTTTGTCAGATCTTGCACTGTCACGTTCTCCATCACTACACAAGCACAGGGGATGAAGAATGGAATAAAACATTTTCTTTGTGGTGCTGGAAGGACGGGCCTTTATTCTATCCTTGGCATCTCTATTCACTTACTTTTTGCTTTGCCCTGTGGCTGATAAGGCCTAACATTAAAATGAGATGTAGCAAATGGTGGAAAGGCAAAGTGACCTGGAGAACCCTCAGGTTTGTGTGCAAATCCTCAGCCTGAAAAGGGTCAGAGGGCTGGGGTTTTCCTTCCCCTTTTCACCTCCTTCTGTCCCGTCTCTCCCATTTGCTCAGCTATAAAATGCTGCAATATTTCACAATCATTATGACAAAAACTGGTATTTGGGAACCTTTGCAGAGGCTTTGCTCCTCCCTGTGCAGACCAGGATTTATTGGAGGCTGCAGCTTGGTGAGGAGCATCTGAACACACGAGCTCCACTTTGCCACGAGGAAGGAGAGTTTACTTGTCTTTGCACACTTCAAAGTTGAGTCATGTCCTATAAATACACTGCACATAACGAGGATTTAGGCATGAAGCAGTCTGTACTAGTGTTTTGAGAACCAATATTGTGGTTTTCATACACTTGAAATCCATGCCAGGCTAATCTTAGAGTGCCTGTTCAGGCTTAGCAAGGTCACGGAAGTGCTTTGTGCAGTCACACCTGTGAGCTGTGTGTAACTTTTCACTGACTTCTCAGCGTGCTAAAAACCACGCAGAGTTCACTTCCCTGCTGTTTTTATCTAGCCAGATGATAAATGAAAAGGAGAGAGGGGGGAAAAGATGAGAGACTGGTGAAGCTTTGTCATGTATGCCTAGCACTGAGAAACCACCAGCCCTGCCAGCTCACAGATCCCAGGAAGTGACATAATTAAAGGAATATTAATCTGTACTAAGTACATCTACCTCAACACCCCCTTAGAACTGCAATAATTACTGCTTTAGCAGAGACTTTCTGATTCATGTATGACAGTGCAGCCCATTAAAAGTTAGTAATGTGTGTATGTAATCTGAGAGAAGTTTTAGAGGAGCAGACGAAGATTTCATGGATTTCTTTTTTTTTTGTTTGTTTGTTTTGGTTTTTTTGTTCTTTTTTTTCTTTTGCTGGGCTATGGAAGGTGCTTGTTTTCTGGCATGGGTTTACTCTTATATAATAAAACAACCTTTTAAAAAATATTGTATCTTCATACCTGGGTTTACTTTCTTTGATCTGAAGTAACTGAATATACCCTTAAGCCTGTCCTCTGTGTGTATAGGCAGGTTGTAGGGTAGTTTGAACATCTGGGCAGGTGCTGTTCTGCACTCTGTGAGTTGATTTGCTGCCTCATCTAAACCTTGAACATTTCTCTTAGTGCAGAAATTCCTGGATTTTCCTTACTGAAGCTCCCCTAACGCTGACTCAAATGTGTATTTTCAATTTTGGGGACTAAATACAGACACAACTAATGAGCTTTAGTTTAACCAAGAAATAAACCAGAGACAGGAGAGAACTGAAAGAGGAAACAGAGATAACTTAATTTCCAGGACCAAGTCCTGGCTGCCTCCTTCCTCTGGGAACAGCACAGTCCATCTTTGGGACCTCACTCTGTGCAAAGAACTCACTCCCTTCTTCCTCACAGAGAAAGGAAAAAGTCTGGAGAGACCAGAGCTGCTGGGGAGAAAGCAATGCTGCTTATCCCAACCTGTTCATTCCAGGCAAAAACAATGATGGGGCTGCAAAGGGGAGGATTTCTGAAAGACCCAGGGACTTTTTAGTCTGAGCAGTCACCCCAGAAGTGTTCTGGTGAGTGGTCATGGAAGGACTGGCAGCCCACCCACCACGAGCTTTTCAGTGTTGCTCCAGCTTTTGTTTTCCAGCACATCCCAGCTCTCTCCTGCTGCTGAGATCCAGCTTTCTGTGCATAACTGGGACAGCTGGCTGTGTGCAGGAACACTTGTGGTTCCCACTTTCAGGAAAGATGGGACATTAGGTTTTATTTCTTTATTTTTAAATTCTTCTACTCAATCAAAAATTGTTTATTTTGGTGAGAGTTTTAAATGGTACTGTGATACATAAAAGTGATATTGGCCTCGTTAGGAAGTGTTTGTGTGCATCAGCCTGGGAGCAAGAGCAGCCCAGCAGGACAAGACCCTTTGCAGAGAAGCCTGAACCATTCAAATCCCATTGTAAGAGAATAACTTCTCCCAGGAACTTGTTTGTCCTGGGATTTCACTTACATATAACAAAAAGTTTAGACCATCTCTGAGAGGTAATTAAAACTTCAGGGGCTGGGGGAATATTTTTGTTTAGTGCATTGGCATTCTGTGTCAAACACTATTCCTGAGGTAATTTTGATCCAGCTATCCCTGGGAAACACTAAAGATAAGGGAGTATTTTCAAGATCAAGAAGTCTGCAGAAACTCAGACCACTCCAGAAAAGCATTTTAAAATAAACTTCATCCCAGTGTTTATCCATGGTTAATTAAAAGTTGTGTAGAAAGTTACACTGAGAGAAAAACTGTGGTTTGGATACACTTTGTCAGTATATTGTTGTTGACAAAGCTGAGGTTTAAAGCTTTAAATGACAATTTTTATATTTACAGGAATAAGAAAGAATCAGAATTTATTGGCTGAGAAAAAAAAAGCAAGTAGTTTTTAACTGGGAGTAGTTTTTTTGTCTAAAAGTTCTAGATCAATGTAAATCAGTATGTTGCTGAAATGCTGTAATACAGAAGGCTGAACGAAAAATAAGAAAAGGTTTGTAATTCATCCATCTCTAACGTAATCCACATGCACACTTTTGCCTTTCTGCTGTTTGCACTCATCACTATAATATATGCCCAGGATCATCAGACAGATATATGGATTTAATTATAAAACAATATCAGAGGTTAATTCTTAATTAATCCTTACGTGCATAATTTAAGTGTGTAGACACCTTAAATTCTCTCTCCAGATAATGGAGAGGTGGAAGGGGGGATACTGAAGGAGATCTGGAATTGCCATCTGGGTGTGCTTATTTCTCTTGTCATTGTTTTATGTATGTATGTATAAATATAAATATAAATGTAAATATAACTATAAATGTAAATATAACTATAACTATAAACATAAATTATAAATATAAATATAAATATAAATATAAATATAAATATAAATATAAATATAAATATAAATATAAATCCCACTCCTTTCAGAGCTGAAGGCTGCAGGTGAGGCCACACAAATGCCAGGTCTGCCCCTGCTGAGCCAGGCAGGGCCTCACTGCTGCTGTTTAACATGAGTTAAACCTCATCCACCCCTGGGACAGCTCAGCCCACCAGGGCTTGGGTGATTGTGGGGTTAATTTGGGAGTGCTGGGTGATTGTGGGATGGATTTGGGGATGTTTTGCTGGGAGGTACCCAAGTCTGACAGGAATGCCTGTGCTCATCCCACCCCAGGGCTGGCTTGCAGTGCTTGTGAGGAGATCCAAGGTGATTTTTTATAAAATGCAGTGAGAAATAAGCACTGGGTTCATTAGCAGGAGTTTTGGCCAGAAGCTGGAGGAGTGAAAAAGCAGATTTCACTGTTGATGAATTGCAGAGCAGCCTAACAGCATTGTTAACTTCCTTTTGCAGTGGCATGGGTCTCCTGAGTGCATCCAAGGGCTTCCTGATTGCTTTTCCTGGCAGCTATGACTTAAAGCAATCACTCAAAATGCATGCTGACAGATTTGCCTTGCCCTGGTGCTGGTGTTAATTAAGACTTGAAGTATGAAAAGTAAGGGGGCTTTCTAAAAAAATAGCAGGGTTGTAATTTACAGCCTTCTGTCCAAAGGAGATACTGTAAAATGGTGTTATTCTCAGAGCAAGTGAATTATTCTTACCCAAACAGCGGCAAGTTAAATCTGAGATTTATAAAATGACCACTGGGACCACACCTAGGTTGGTTTGCCTTGCTAAATTCACTTTATTTGCAACATGAATTCTATGTTATTGATAAATATTTTAGGTATTTTTGTGTAGTATTTTTTCCAGGAACTTCTGCTGCAACCATTGATGACAACAAGTATTTAAATCAATTATTCGGCTTCCCCTTGGGAAGCTGCTGTAGAAAGCAAGGACTGACTTTTAAATTTATAGGAATGTTGAGACAAATTTGCCAATACTCAGCTGGTTTTCCAGTACTGACCTTTAGCTGCTGCTTTGTTTTCACTGCTTTTTTTTTTTTTTTCTTTTTCCTTTTAAATCTGATTTTACTCTTGTTTCTGAAATGCCCTACATCCCATGTCCAAGGATTTAATGCTCTGCCACTTTCAGGACCTTTGGTACTTGCACTAATTTTGCAAACTGATGCCTATTTCAATCTATCAGGATTTTTCTTGGACAACAAAGTAAAAAAAAATGTTGAAAAATTGAAAGGAGAGGACCGTGTTTGAGTTTATTTGTGATTATTATACAACTTGAAGTTGTCTTTTCTGTTCTTAACTGTAAAATAACAGTGCTATGACTTAACATTTGGTAATTCACCATCTTTTGCCTCTCAGTGTTTTCAGAGTTTTAAATCCAACACTGGGTCCACTTGAGCATTTTCCCTCGTGTACTTCCTTGTTAATAAATAAAACAAAATATCTAAGTTGTTCTCAGAGCAATGTCATCCTTACTAAAGCTTTTACTTTTGCCAGCTGATTTCTCACAATAATCTGTGGGATGGGTGGTATATAAAATTTGGGGTTTCTTTACAGCAGTCTTGCTGTATCACTTAAGAGGATTGTCTCGGTGTGTTGCAAAAAGGTTTGGATATTGCAAAAAGCTCTTTTGCACAATTTACCCTGCGTATAGAAAAGAACTGTGTGACTGCTAAGGAGTTCAGGGGTCAAAAATGTTATCCTGACTTCTTTTATATCCGTGTAATTAGCAGATTATGACAAACCAAGTCAGATTATGCATCTGGAAAAACTAACTTGTGGCCCTTTTCAGAAAATATATAATTGTAATATCATGTTCACGATATTCTTCTGACTTTTTTGTTCTGGTGGCTTCAGGTTGACTGGTAGGGATTTTAAATTTAATTTATTTTTAATTTTTTTTTTTTTTTTTAAGAATACAGGTGTTGTGGACACCTCCATCCATTGAGTTCTAAATGGCCTTTTATGCTGTTCCTGCTTTGGGGTTGCAAGATCATCAACTTTATGTAATGTTTAACAAATTACAGCTTGAGAATTGCCTGGGAAGCACCAGATTTGCTTTGGTATTTATTAGCATTGATAGAGAAATCAGTTGGTAACTTTTAGTCAATCTTGTTTCTGGCCAGGGTCAGCAGTACCCACAGCACGGGGGCTCTGTGTCTGACCTGAAGAATTGCTGAACATCAGGTGGAAATGGAAGTGCCTCTACTTTTTGTGTGGCTGGAGCTGGGCCACAGCAAGGTCATTTCATGTGAATGCAAACAAAATGTGTCCTTTGCACTTGACTCTTTTTGCTTTGATACTGAATTAGAACAGCAAAATGATGGTCCCAGAATATCCCAATATACCTAATAATCCTCTGCTCAACCTGTATTTTTTCAAAACAAAGCCGAGGGCAGGTTTTGTTATCTTCTCCTGTAGTGTGTATGACGTTGAAACATTAAATGCAAAAATCAATTTCCTCTTGCTGGTTGCTATAAGACATCATGGCAGCATCACAGGGTGTTTTACTGACACAGCCTTTGTCTGGCATTACTTTTGCTCTTAAAACCAGCAGATATTTAGGGCTGGTTGGCTTTTCACTGGCAGGCTGGTGTGAGGGTGTGAAATTACTGCAGGAGATCTCACTGGTGATTCACAGGGATACATTTTCTACTCTATCAGATGCTGGATGTGTGCCACGGTTTGGTGGCATTTGATACCATGGGAGTTTTTCCTCAATAGAAGCCACGGCTGGGTCTGAGCATTCTGGTAATGAAATGTCCCAAGTTGTTGGAAAAGCCCCAGTTTGGTGGCTGGGAGTGCAGTGTGGGCACCCCAAATGTCCTCCCTGCTGCTCGTGTTTCACACAGTGTTGGGTGACCACTCCTGGTAGCACCTGTGTGCCTGAAGGATGGGACAGCTTTTAGGATTTTGCTCTCTTGATGCAACAACTGCTGCGTTTTTGGCAGATTAAGTGTTCTTCCCTTTCATTCTCAGTGTTGCCCCTTGGCACCAACAGCAGTTCAAAGATAAACTCTGTAAGTGCAGGAGGGCTCACGGGATGGAAGATGTTCTGTTTATCTGTGATATCAAGACATCGTTGCTGTGTCCTTTCACAAACACATCTAGTTTTAGAAATTTCCTAAAGGAGGCTGAAATACAAAATAGCTGCTCCATTCTAAGGTGATACAGCCAAAATCTGAGCCGCTGAACTGGCATCCATTGTCACTTCCTTTCTGAAATTTCCTTGAAAATCCTCTCCTGTTTTGTTAGTGTGGAAACTAAGCTCCAGGTTGTGAAAATGATGTGAAGCTAAAACCTGAGAAGCACTGTCTGAGAAGGATAAGTCTCTGTTGGGTTATTCCAGTTGAGGCAAGCATAGTGCCAGAGGTTAGTGATTACATGATCTGTGCTCCTTTACATTCTTTTGGTGAAGGAGATGACCCCCACTATGCACATATTCCCCCCTTAACCAGGAAAATGAGGAAGAATTTAAAGGAATCTCTAAGCATCACCTTAGATGAGAGGAGGTGCAATGAATTTAGGGAAAAACATAACAAAAGTGATCCTAATCTCTAAAATATAATAAGAAGTGTTAAATTTAGTCATTAGTTGATGTTGTTACTGTTAACATCACACTTTAAGTATTTTTAAAACCTGCATGCAAGAGGTTGAGTTCCTAGAAATGCTGTAGTAACATAAAAGATGTGCTGAGACCCCTGACATGTACTCTACAAAAACATGGGGACAGCTTCTGAAGTTGGCAGAAATGTACAAAATTCTACTTCACTGTCTGCATGGGGGGAGATTTTCATAGGCAGGAGATCTTAAAATGAAGAAATCTGCTCTGTCATTCATTGCTTATCACTTGTGATAAGCAGCCAGACACTTCTATTTCACCGTGATTGACAAAATCAGTTGTAGGGGCTAAACATCTCAAGATGGAGAGGAGGCAAGGAAAGCAATAATTTGTTTGTGCTGCTCTGGTGTTATTAATTCCAGCTGTAGTAGCTGACCTGCTGAGGATGTTCTGATGTGAGAGTCACATGATTGAGACTGTCCTTGTGTGTGAGATTTAAACCCTGAGCTCTGTACTTGAGCCTGGGCATTTAACAGGTGTAGCTGTGTGTGGAATTCAGTATTTCTGTGAAAGCAGTCTGGGGGATGTAATGTTTTTGTGCAGCACAGAATTACCAGAGACATGCATTTGCAGGCAGCTAGTAAGGATGCACATCTAATGCTTTTCAAATGGCACTCCAATCATCTGCTTTAAATGATTAATAAGCACGAGCTGAAAATAGCACCGCATTTACCTAATGTTTGCATGATTATTTTTGTAAACTTTTCATTCAGCCTTTCTCTGCCATCTTTCTAAGCATTGTCAAAACAAAAATCGCTGCTATTCTTGATTAGTTTTTCTCAGTTGGTTTGATCTTCCTCATGACCCAGGGAAATGTAGCAGGGGAAAGCACCCTTGTTCACTCTCACTTGACAGTAAGCATGTGGTTTAAGATCAAATGAGAAAACCAATCTAGATATTTGCAGAATACTTACAGGTTTCTGATTTTCTTCCAAAGCTGGTAACTGAACTTGGTGAGACCTACAAGTCTGGATTTTGTTAACAAGCTTGTAACATCTTCTCCTGGGTTTCAATAAGTTAGAAATAGTTTTAAAAGATGTGGAGGGATTTGTACTTTCATGTTGCCTGTCCTACTTTTTCCTTTAGTCCTTGGTGAGATAAGGTTAAAACTGGAATTTAAATGGTGTTAAGGAAGAAGCCAAGATAGTAATCAGAATATAATTAACAGCGTATCATCTGTCAAACAAGCAGGGCTGGGCAATGCTGCTATTCACCAATAAAAAGTGGTGGAATACTTCCAGTTTTCCAAGTAAAATGCTGGTGTTGTTCGCTGTAGCAGTCTGCAGGTGCTGTGTGATGTGTGTGCATCCCTCACACCACACAAACTCCCACCCCACCTACCAAATACACTTTTCTGCTCTTCAAAATCCCCTCTGTCTCCGTTCAGCTTTGGGAACATTTTGTAACTGGTTTTAACTTTCAGGGTGAAAAGATTTTGTGGCACAAGAGAGCTGTTATGAAATCTAACTTAAGCCCATATGTAAAACCAGAACGTGTTGGTTAAATACCCGGCATTAACTACTCTGGCAACATTTCAAAGATGCCATCCTCTTTGTGAACAAAAGTAGTATCTTCAAATCTAAGGCACGGGGTGGGGTTTTATTACTAATTTTCTAAATCTGGAGTGCTGTTGCTCAGTCTGTGTAACACACATCACCCACACATCACAATTCCATTTTTTGTACTTCCCCAGGTGCTGTGTCCCAGGGTGGGACTCTCCAGCTCTCAGACTCCACATTAGGCTTTCCCCTTGAGATTTTTGCAGAATTCCGTCGGGAAACTGCCGCGTGTTGAGGAAAAATAAAAGCAAAAGGAAGGTGCTGGTGTTAAACGTTCGGTGCCGAACAGAGGCGGCTGAGCCCCGTCTCGCTGAGGCGCCCCAGAGCCGCGCTCACCTGCGCGGAGCCTCCGCACGGTTCCGGCCCCGCCGCGCATCCCCCGAGCCCGCGGAGCGTCCGCGCACCTGCGGGAGCCCTGCGGGAGCCCTGCGGAGCAGAGCGGGGCGCGGCGCAGCCTCTCCCCGCTGAGGGGAGCCCCAGCCCCGCCGGGGGAGGCTCGGCTCGGCTCCGGCACCTCGCGGGGTGGGGAGAGGCGCTGCCCGCCCCCCCCCAGGGCTTCCCCGCTAAGTCTGACGGAGCCGCCGCCTCCCAGCGCAGCGCAGCGGCCCCGGCGCAGGAGGAGGCGCCGTGCGCGGCCCGAGTCCCCGGGCGCTGCCGCCGGCGAGGGGACAGCGGCGGCTCCGCGCTCCCGGCGGCTCCGCTCCGCTCGCCGGCTCAGGTAGGAGCGGCAGCGGCGACCCCGGGGCTGCCCCGAGCCGCGGTGACCTTGACGGGGGCGGCGGGGGCGGGGGCGCTGCCGGGGCCGAGCCCATCCCGGCGCGGTGCCGGGGGCAGCGGGATGCGGCCGGAGGATGCGCTCGGGCGGGGGATGGAGGCGGCTCCGCGGGGCGGGCGGATCGGCGGCAGCGGCTGCGCTGCTGCGGGAAGCCGCTGATCTCGGTCCGGCTCAAGCCCGGAGGGCTCTCAGAGACGGGAACGGGTCGGGAGGCGGCGGTGGCCGCGCTCTGCCCCGGCCGGGGGCTGCGAGGCGGCGGCGGAGCCCGGTGCTGCCCGCCGGCGGCCCCGGGGACGCGCTCGGGGCGCCGGGTTCCGGGAGGTGACGCTGCTCCTAGAAATATTAATTTGAGACAGTCACAAGGAGGTGGTTGCCCGCAGCCCCGCTCCCTCGGCGGGGCTGATGGAAGGAGAAGCCCTCCCGGGAGCGCCGTCCCCGGCGCTCGCCCAGCTCCTGCGGTGCCGCTGAGCTCCGCTGCGGCCCGGTTGGGGCTTTTTCGGGTTTTTTTTTCTTCTTTTCCACGGGGGGATTTAAATGTTTTACAAGCAGTAGTTTCCAAAGCCTCGCAGTACTCCAGCGGAGCGTTTCGAGCGGCTCAAAGCCCGAGGAGAATGCGGCGGGAGGTAACTCTGCCCGGCTCACGCCGTGCACCAGCCCCGCAGGTGCCCTGGATGCCGGCTGAGGTGGCCGCTGTAGTCCCGGTCGCCACCACCTTGGCATGGATGTCGTCAAGATGTGCTTCCCTACCGTCACTGAACATAATGGGTCCTTCTGCTGAAATCTTGGTTTGGAGACTGTACTAGAAACGTGAAAGGAGGGGCACTGTCTTCCGTTCTGTATCTTTGAAAGGCCTCCTGTATTGTAGGTGGAGAAAACCTCTCGTTTGCTGAATTAAACTGTCCAAAAGTTTATTTCCTTCTGTGTATTTCTTGCTCCTTCTTTTTGCTTGTGGTTTTTTTTTTTTTCCATCTTATTGTGCACTTTTATCACGTTACACCAACCCAATTCTGTGCTAATACTTTCTTTACTTTCTTTTTAATTAAAGCGTATTTTGTAGTAAAGTGCTATTTGAGAAGCATGGGTACCAAGATAAGGTGCTGGGAAGATAGGCAAGCTGAAAGCAATGTAGAGTAGGACTTAACTGCTCCCAAAATAAGCTAAAATGTAAGTTTTTAAACAGTGTGAAAGTTGATAGTGCTGTAACTCAACTCCCAAACAGTAAAAGGGAATCTTTTAAGGAATACTGTGTGTGGCTGGTAGATACTGCGAGCCCTGATTACGTAAGCAGTTCTTTGAGTGGGTCTGCACGCACACTGTCATGTTCTCAGCAGCACTTTGTTTCTGACCCTGTCCCCTCACCTACACGTGACTAATTTTCATGTGCTGACTCAAAGAGGATTCAGCATTTTTGTTACTTTTCTGTGGAGAAGTGGTTTGTCTGTGGTATCTTGCTAAGAAACCAGTTCAGTATTCTCTGCAATGACTTCATGATCTGACGTTAAGCTCCGTTTTCAAAGTGAACATTACTGCAAGCTCTTCCTAAAGCAAAAGAACATGGATTAAACGTTCAGTTTAGTGTCAGTATTAACATAGTCACTTTAACACTTAATGGAACGAATGCAGAGTATTCTGTTACCTTGAATTCCTACTTGATGCTGTTACCAGCACTGTCCTTTGCTCACATGCTGTAAATCCAGGACCACAACCTCTTGATTACCCAGGCTATTGAGTGTGATATTGATCCAAATGTCTGGCGTGTCTCTCTATCCTGTAGGCACAGAGTTTGTGATGATTGGGATGGGGCTGGCCCAGCCTCATCCCCAGTGGCTCCAGCTGTGAGCAGCACTGACAGCAATGAGCCATGGAGTGCCCAGGGGCACTGAGCAAGCACCAAAGGGAGCAGAGGGCACACAGGGGCACTGCATGAACATGAGGGGATAAAAGGCTGGGCTGAAGAACAAGAAGGGCAGATGCTTTGCAGTGATGTTACTCTGTGTGAGCAGACACCTGAAGCCTTCTGAAGAGGTCTGGTGTTACTGTGTGTGTGTTGAAGCTTTCTGAAATTGTATGGGGATACTCTGTGTATTGTGGCTGTCTCAGCTGTGACACTATCCCAACCAACTCTTTCAACCATTCAATTGTCTATGTCCTGATTATGCTAAGTACGTTTTTATTGTTTTTGACAAGCTCCAGACAGGGAGATAACTGGGATGTTTATATGGTGTCCTGTGATGCTGTCACCTTGATGGATTTGGTTTGGAGGAGTGCAGGGTGGAGACTGAATGGAGCACTCTCATAGCCAGTGGGTTGGGTTTCCTTTCCCCAAAGAGGTGCTTGCTGTTGTTGGAGATGTCTCAGGGCTCCTCTCCTGGCCTTTGTCACTGTTTCAGAGTGCTGTGAGTCTCCACTGTGTCCCATGTCATGTACCAGGCACCACCGGGCACCTCTGACAGTGTTTGCTGCCTTTTTGGAGCTGGCTGAGTCAAACCTGGTGCATTTGTCTCTTTCCTTATCCTTGGTTATCAAGAACCTCAGGTCATTTACCACAGAAACTTCAGTGATGTGACTGGGAAGTTGGACTGTTTGTCTGAGTATTGGTAATCCTCTAAGTGCTTGGAGTTTACCTGCATCAACAAAACCTGCATATTCTGGTTATTGTATGCAGTTTAAAGTGCAGCATGTGAGGTTAAAAAGGAAATTCTGATACTCTAAAACTTCCATTGTAACTTAAGGATAGGTTCAGGGCTGCAGTTAGGGAAAAGTCATCTGCATTGACCAGAGGAAAAAGCAGAGTAATTGTACAAGAGAGAAATGATTGTTTTAGTGGCAGTCTGATGGGAGATGATAGTGGAGGAGATAATTGGGAACAGAGTGAATGTTTACATTTAAACAAAATTGTGTGGCTGCTGAAGTCTTTTAAAACAAACATCTGAACAAAGTTCAAACTTCTGGTGAAGCTTATCTTTGGAATGTGTGTGTCAGACATAAGAATTCTGTTTCCAAACAGCTTTACATTTAATGTACACTGTGCAGTAAATGGTTGCAATTTGCCGTGTTCAAAGTGGAACTTAATTGTCCTTTGAAAGAAAAAGTTTATAAGAAGATAAATAAAAATTCATATTATGTTATGAATAGAAGCGGCAAATGCAAAAGGATAAATGGTTTTAATTATCTGAAAAGAAAAATATTAAATATTTGAGAAAGGAAAAGTGAGGATGAACAAGAAATATTTGTGTGTAATAGGATGACAGAGGTGGCAGCAATGAGTGGCACAGTGGCTGAGATCCAGGTTGGTCTTGGTATATTCATGCTACAAAATTATCAGTTAAATCAGAATGGCTTATTTATTGCCAAAGCCTACTTCGGAAAAAAGTTTCATCTTCGTAATTGAAGTTATTTAGTAGTGAAATATTTCAGACTTCCATTTTCTGGGTGTGCCCAGTTTTTCATATCTATGTGATCTAAGGGATGTGTGACTGCCATATTGCTGATGACCCCAAATCCAGCAGCATGGGCTGGTATCTAAGGGGCATTGGTTTTAAATAATGATTATGTCATTATTTATCATACATAGGTCATTATGTAAAAGGCCATGTTTTCACCTATTTTGGAAGTTATGCTCAGAATTCTTGAATATTTTGTAATACCTAAATAAAACAATTGGTGTGCTGCAGGGACACCCTCCACACACTGGAATGTAAACAAAAAAAGCTTTAAATATTTCTAGGAGGCAGAGGTTGCTACATCTTTAATTAGTGCAATAGGAGGTGTGTTTTAGGAGAGTGAATAGGAGAAGTGTGTGAATAGGAGAGTTCATTGAACACCTTTAATTGTGCAGAAAAGGCATTTCTGAAGAGCCTGCTCAGGTCAGTGCCCTCAGTGCCTCAGCAGCAATTCTCTTGTGGATGTTTATTTATCTGTTTCCAGCCTTTCTCTGCTCTGATCCAAAGGCTTGCACTGCTGGGTTTTACAGTCCCTCCATCACTCGTATTCCCATTCACATCCCAAGAACTGCCCAGCTTCTGGGGTTGCCATGTTTGGGGTGCCAAAGGCTTGGCAAGGCAAAGGTGTGGTGCAAGAGCTGAACCTCCGTGAGAGAGCCGCAGCCGTGGGGCTGTGTGCTGGGCTGCCCAGGTGCCAGAATACAGGAACCTCTGTTTGCACAATGAGCTCTTTCCCTGGGTGGTGGAATGCCTTTAAAAAGTCTCAGCAGTGGGGTTTTTCAGAGCCAGACCTGCCTAATTTCTTTGGTGCTCTGAGGTATTTCAGCCTGCATGTAGCTGTGGGATTGTGCAAACACAGAAACTGTCACAGGGGCTTGCACGTTCATCAAGGATTGATGTTAATTGTTGAAGGGACAGGATTTGGAGCTGCAAGACTGAATCACATTTCCCTCTCACACTCCACAGCAGAGTGACCTTGGATGTGCATTTCAAGTTTTGAAAACCTTTTGTGCGTTGTGAAGCCAGAATAATGCAGCTGTCTCTGTTCAGTGTTTCTAAGATTGATAAATCATTAATTCCACAGGGTTTGGGGAATTGCCTTTAGCCTGATTTATTTATTAAAAAGGCTCAAATAGCTTGTATTGAACTTATGAAAATTATACCTACTCTAAAATCATCCATCAGGGATGAAGATTGTGCCAAAATTTTGCAGCTGCTGTCTGCTCCAGATGCATCTCTTCATGAAATGCTTTAGGATTCAGGAGTTTTCTGGTGAACAGGATTTCTCTGGATGGTCAGTGAGCCGAATGCCCAGCACATTCCTTTTGTTATCTCATTATGAGCAGGAGATTCCAAGCCTCTGGATAGCTTTCCTGTGCAGAAAAAGTCACCTTGAAAGTTTTTGCTGATCCTGTATATTCTGTCCTGCTTATTGAATAGCCATTCTTCATTAGGGGCAGTTATTCCCACTGATGGGAAATCTTCCATCCTGGAAGGTGTGATTGCATTCAGCACAGCAGACAAAATAGGGCCATATTTTAGATGATCCAGCATTCTATTTTTTTTGTGACTCAGGTAATTTCTTGGTATTTTAAAGTTTTTTTGTACTGTTGTTATTATTTAAAGAGGTTAATACTGTTTAAGAAGCTTGAAATAACAGGAATTGTGTCTTCAGGAAATGTTCTCTGTAACCCATACTGAAAGCTTCCAATAGGTTGATGATGGGTTCCTAGACAGTATCCCAATAGGCATTTCAGAATAGTTTTAAGCAGAAGTATGAATGAGGAGATTTGTGATAATCAAGCTTGATTATCATTAGATTTCTTTGCAATTGCTGAAGCTTAAAATAATTACTCCAGAAGAATTAAGAATTACCTTCTTTGCCATCTGAGGAAATGGAGATGTGCATTTTTAGGGGCTGGCCTACAGTTACAGGAAAAGCAAAATGGAAGTTTTTAGGAGAAATTTCATTATTTAAAACTAATTGGTGGCATTATTAGGTGTATTTACAGCTGCTTTGCTGCACTGAGTTTGTGGTCTTAGGTTCAAATGCAGTGTTAGTGCATTGCTTTAGCCTACAAGGTCTGCATATTCACCAGCATTTTTCTGATGTGTGAAGTATTTTACAAGCTTTAAATCAGTTTATGTGAAGTAAAAATAAAAGGCTGGTGTGAGTTTTGGCCTATAAACAGTAGAAAGTAATTACATGAAGACAAAATGTTAAAATTTTACTTGGAAGAGTTCTATTCCACATCATTGGGTTTTTATTAATTACAGAAAGTGTCCAAAAGCCCTGACAAGAACTAGGCCCATTTTTTAGTTAAGCTTGAAAATGTCACAAGAATCAATCTGGAAGATGTAGAATGATTCTTCTAGAAAGGTTAAATACTCTGAAAAATTGATGTGTTATATACAGCAGCCCTGGTGGTTCTGTGTCAAGTGCTAAAGAATTCAAGAGCAGTAGGAACACGAAAATGCCATTATGGCCTGTGAAGGTGGGTGTTAATGGGTGTTTTCTCCCCAAAGATACACTATTACACTGCTTTTTGTGTGACCCAGCACTGCTCCCCTCATATTTCCCCCTGGCACTGCTGACATTTATTGCTCCCCAGCTAAATAGGATGACAAGAGTTGCATTTACTGTGAATTTTCTTGTAATTTTTTTTTCCCACTCATGTTCTGCAAGTTTCTGGACAGTGGAGAAAAATGGAAAGGTTACTCTCTGAGTGGCAGTCCTGTTAGACATGCTGGCATGAAATATGCCTTTTAAAAACACCATTATACTGTTTTTTACTTATAGTCAATTGTGGCTTTTAGAACCCTTCCAACAGAACTCAGCTGATCTCTGCTCAGTGTTTTTCTTGATGTTCAGATTTGCACTTGTTCTGCTTGCACTCCACTTTTCAAGAAGTTCTTCAATGCTTTTAGTTTGAATTTTGATCTTGTTTGCTCATGAGCTGGAGGTGATATGAACCCTACCTGTTTCTTCACACACATTTTTCTCTCCTGGCATTTTCTAATGTGTACAGTGAGTTCTGAAATGAATTCCATTGGTAGTGAGTTTTAGTAATCACTTTTAATTTGGGTGGTTGGTTTTTGATTTTATTTTTTTTTTGAAAAAACTGCACCCACTAAAATGCAATTTCCTACCAGTCCTTCCACCCCATGAAAATACCACATTGGCCAGTTACAGAAAGCCTTACTGTAGCCAGTCTAAACTGCCTGTTGCTGGGGTTTCCTTCTGTAGTAGCCCAGTTACCATATCAAAAAGGAAATTTCATTGCTTGGACATTCTGATTGTTTTCAGGCACTTAATCCTTGAGGTACCTACATGGTGATTTAGCTTGTTGCAGTGTCCTGTGTGGTGTAAAAGGGAGGTGGTTGGGTTTGCAGTTTCTTCAGTTTAGCCTTGCTTCTCCTTTTCAAGCTGCACGCTGGTTTTGCCTCTCCACTGTCCTCTGGGAGCTCTACACTCCCTTTGTGCATTATTGAATATAATAGCTAATGTTTGGGGATGGCTTTAGGTAATTCCTTAAGCACTCTGTGGTGAACTTCATCATTCCCTAGCAGACTGAGTATGTCTGGCTTCTTTTGATACTTTTTAGCCTATTCTTTCTTTTCTTCAGGCCTCTAGTCTTGTCTTCTCCGTGAAAATCACTTTAGAAACATTTTTGCTCTTTATTATCCCTTAGATGGAGACATAAAAGAATATGAAGGAAGTACAGAGTGCTTCAGCTTTCTCTTTGCCATCTGTTGTTTTTTTCTATTTTCCCATTAAATACTAGAACCTCTGCTTATCTTTTTCTCCCACTTACTTCTGTTGTATTTATAAATCCTTTTCCTGTTCCCTTTTTATGTCCCTCATTAGTTGTTGATCCTTTTGTGTGTTGGCTCATCTGGATCAGAACTGAGCAGTTTGTGCCATTCTAATTCTTGTTCTTTGTCAAATGTTCTTGTCTCACCTTCTGTACAATCTCTTCTGCTAGTCAAAGCCTTTGAAGATTCAGGTTGTAACAGCCTCTTCCAGTGTTTCCTATATTCCCCCTGCACTGAGGCAATCTCTTGCACTATTTTATACACTTTTCATTGGTAATTGTCAATTTTCCTGAATTCCTTGATCCTCTCCTTGAGATGTTACAAATCATTTGACTGAATTTGCTGAAGTTGCTGCCCTGAATTCCCCTTCTTTCTTGTGCTTCCTTCACATCTTCCTTTCAATGTGTCACTGGTCAATTCTCTTGACTTGTGATAATGCTCACTTGAAATGTATTGCTGCCCTTAAGATCCCAGCCCATGCTTTCCTGTTAATCAGAATAAAATACAGCTGCAGCCTTGGCAATGCTTCCATGCTCATACCTTTATCCTGCTAGCACAGCTCCAGCTTGATGATATCCCATGTTTCCTGCTCAAGGAAAGACTAAAAAAGGTGTGTGAGGGCTGTGGCATGGGATGGGAGAACAAATTGTGTGTTGTTTCCTGCTTTGTTAGGGGACATTTTGAGCCTCCATACACATTGCTTGTCCTTGTGGGCTGTTGCTTCAGATTTACGATTCAGCTGTACATGTAACATGCCTGCTTCAAGGGTTAACTAATCACTACTTGTAAAGCTGCTGGGAGTTTTGGATAGAAAATGCTGCTGTAAGCACAAAGTTTGTATGTGCAAGATATTTGTAATGTTATTCAATAAGAGCAGTAAAGCCATTTACTTATGTAGAAGTGAAGTGTGATAAGTTCTACATATGCACAATCAACCAAGTTTATTCTGTACATCAAAATACCAGTTTTTTTTTTTTTTTTGCTGTTCTTCTTGAGGACACCTTTCTGAGAACCTTTGCATTTCAAGTAGAAGACCCTGCCTAGAACTGAATGCCCTGTAGTTAGAATTTCATCCAGCCCTAGGGAGAGAATTTGTAGGCTTAGCACCAAGGGCTGTGTTCTTGTCAAGTAACATTTATGGCCTGATTGTCAAATAAGTTATAGATAATGCAGTAGGAAGGTTTAATGTATTAAGGGCAGGATTTTTAAAAAAGGGAGGAATGGAAGCCAAATGGAATTTTAAGTCCTATTGTCTTGTCAATGGGATTTGTGCATCCCTAAGTTGGATGTTTTTGAAAATCACACTGTAAATTGGTGACTAATAGAGACCTTTCCATGATAATGGCTTACAAGTTGCCATTAATAATTCAGCTGAAGGTTATTGCAGTCTGACTCGGTACCTCCTGAAAATGAGGAAAAGCTTCTCTCTGTGATTTTAGTGGCTTTGGGTTATTGGGCACTCTGATGAAATAATGTGCTTTTGAGGCATGATTTTGCCCCTTTCAATCCATCTTGGCAGTCAGAACTGGAAGTCATGAACTAGAGGAGAAATGGATGCTGGAGCCTTCTTTAGTGCTGTTCACGTCCAACTATTTACAGGGATGTGTAAGATCCTGTCCCCCTGAGCTCAGGAGGAGTCAGGCAAAGCGAGTTTCTCTGTTTCCACAGGCAGAGCTGGGCGGTGGATTTCCTTGGGAAGTGGGGAAGTGGCTGTTCCTGCTGTGCAGCACGGGCTCTGTATCCCCTCTGTAGCTCCCTGCAATCCCTCTTCTTCCTGCAGTCCCCATCCCGTCCTTGCATCCCCATCCCGTCCTTGCATCCCCATCCCATTCCTGCCCTCCCCTCCCCGGCACGGCCGCTGCCGCCGCTGGCTCGCCCCGCTCCTTCCCCGTCTGCCTCGCCTCTCTCCCTCCGTTCTCGGCAAACACCAGCACCAATCCTTTCCCTGCAAACCATTTCCATTCCTCGACACCCTTCGGTGCGCTGTCGCTCGGCTGGAAGCACGCCGTCCCGCTGCTGTGGCTGCGGGATGCCAGCTGATCCCGCCGCTGCTCTCCAGCCGCGCTCGCAGGAATCCCAGAAACGCGGCGCTGTCTCTGGGAAATCCGTGTACAAATACAGAAAGCAGAAGACCCGTGTGCGTTTTTATGGCGAACATAAGATCTGTAAAACAACAACAGTATTTTTAAAAAAGCAGATGGAGCACTGTGAGATTTCTGAGCTGATGTGGATTTTTTTGTTTTTATACCAATATCTGTGAAAAGACGATGAATTAATCAAAACGAGGATTGGTGTAAACATGTTCATTAACGCTAAAAGATGAGCTGATAGGTCCAGATGCCTCTGCAGTGGAGAAATTAATTTTTCTAAGTGAAAACCCAGAGTGCTGGTGTTGAACTGGAAGTCATTTGGAAGTGTTTCTGTATCCTCACAACAGCACTCAGTGCCTGTGAGCAGTCTGCTCTGCAGCAGCAAGGGCTGTTCAGCACTGATGGCTTCTCAAGTTCAATGAAATCGTGCCTCAGACGTGACTCTGCTGAATTTCTCCGTGGAACAGAGGATTGCACAGCAAAGGACACTTGGGGAAGTTGGAATGAACACTTCTGGGTGCACACGTTAATGTTTGGTTCCTCTGAGTGCTTCAGTGCTGGGGGTGGGATGGGATTTTTCCTCCTGTTATTACATACAACTTTTGCCTTCATGACTTTCCTACCATTCAGCCTGACTTTTTTTTTTTTTTTCATATTTGTGTAAATATGATGGAAAAAAAAATATGTAATTGGAGGATCTTATAATATCCATTCTGATTTTAAACATCTGGAAGAAGACTGCAGCCCTAAAAGGTTTGCTGTGTGAGGGGAGGGTATACAGCAGGAAAAGCCATAGGATGGCTTTAAGTGTTGAACAATAAAACAGGAACAAAAAGCTTGCTATAAATAGTAGCCTGGTCCCAGCTCAGTGAAGTACTTAAGCACATGCCTAAATCCCTCCTTGTTCAACAAAGCACTTACATGTGCACTTGAATTCTGCTGGAATAAAGCATTACACATCAGGCCTGAGTGCTGGGTGGAATGAGGGGCTGTGGGGGCACGACAGACCCCAGAGAAAGGTGCTTTTCTCCACAGCCCCTGGTGTGCTGGGAACCTTTTATAGGAAATTTCTGACCCCAGAGAAGGGTGCTTTCCTCCACAGCCCCTGGTGTGCTGGGAGCCTTTGTGGGACAGTGTTTTATAGGAAATTTCTGACACTGTGCATTGACCAATTAACTTGGAGAACTGCTGGGCATGAAAGTATTGCAGAGCAGTTGTGTTCTGATATTGCAACAGTTGTGTTCTTGTGTTGTTTGCCATTTGATCAGAGTTAAGAACTGCTGCTTTTGTGATAGTAGGACCTGTATTATCCACTAAAGTGAATTTCCATTTTCTTTGTAAAAGTGATGCAGTGAGGATTTTCCTGCCGACATCAGTGAGGCAGCTGCACCCAGGAGATCAGAGCAGGGGCTTCTCCATCCAGGTATCCCTGTTAACACTCCCAAGGAGTCTTCAGGTACATCTAAAAACCACTTGGATCTCAGTTTTAGGGTTGCCTACATAAGATCTCTTACAAAGGCCTAATTTCTCAAAAAATACCATCTCTTTTGTTATAATGAAATCTAGTTTACCATTTCAGTTTTTCAAAGTATTGCCCACTATACAATTACTCTACATGGATCCTGATTATTGGCAGCTATTTTTAGTCATCTTGTCTCTGGAAAGGCTCCACATAAATTCCACAGTGGTTGTTGTGGCTGGCTGGATCCATCAGAAAGTGAGAATTAAAAACTGTGTCTCAATCAGGTGAAAATAATGAAAATACAATATATCCTGTTTTTTTACAGCATGGATATATACAGTGAAACAGATTTTTTTTTTTTTTTCATTTGTAGGAATATGAAGGTTGTAAAACTTACATTTCCACTGAGATGGAAGCTTTAGTGTGTCAGTCCCTCATCAGGGATTCTGAGGTACAGATTGGCTTTTGAGAAACCTGCCCTAAGTCCCTGCTCTGACTGACAGTGCAGCTTTCACATCTCAGATCACGCAAAGTTAATCAGCCCAAGATTCCCCAAATGCATTTCAGAATATTGGTTATCTGTCACCTTCACAGCTGGGATAATTCTTAAAAAATTTCTTTCCACTGGAAATCTGGTTTAACTAATGAGTGGTTGGACTTCTGATAAAGCAAAGGTTTATCAAAAAATGTTCTGATGTTTTGATGAAATAGTTACCAAGATGATTTAGTGGATATATATACACATATACACAAACACACACATATCTGTCAAATGGATCTAGAAGACCACTTTCAAAAATATTCTTTGAAGAATTGTGGCTGTTTAAAAAGAAGTCTGTAGAGCCCAAGTCATACCTGGTGCTGATTGTCAATTACAGTGCTGGGGCTTTGTTTACTTCAGTGTTTCTCTGTTGAGCAAATCTGTGTACCTGTTTTGTGGGGGTGCTCTAAATCTCTACCAGGAAAAGCACACTGTAAGAATGGTTAATTCAAATGTTATACATTTGAGCTGATTAAAGAAATTCTAATCTGGATCCTTATGTAGGAAGTTATAAAAGGCTTTCATAATTTAAACCAGATCAAGTCTATAAAGTCATAATAAGCTCATGTAAATCTCCCCAGTGCAATAGTTGAAATTTTTCAATTCTATAATTAAAAACACTCCTCTGTAAATATTTGAGTGAAAGCCCCTTGTTGCTTTACATTCTATTTGATTAGGGCAGACAGAGCATTGAGGAAGGGCCATTTTGGGCTGATACAAATCCTGGCCAGTGTCAGGATGGGCTCTGGCTCCATGGGCTGCACTTGGCACTTTGAGGTACACAAAATGGGATTTATCTCTGTGAGCTTCAAACTGTGTGAGTGGCGCTTTCTGTACCAAGGATCAAAATGTCTGTTAGAAACGGGATCAAAACACCAAAATCAGGCTGTAGAATGACACATAACTTCTGTTAGAATGGAGTTTCACTATGGGATGTAATTAAGCAGGTTGGTGGACAAGAAACGAATGAGCTGGTCTTTGTGAAATATGCAGAGAGAGTAACTTCCAGTAGGATATTGCCAGGGAAATGACAGATTAGAATGGAAATAAACTGGTGAAGTATTTGATGGTCTGATGTTGAAATGTGCATGCAATGAAGCAAAGGAGTCCTGCAAAGTATAACTCTCTGTCAGGCTTCCTCTTTGCTGAAAAGAACTGCAGCGTTTTTAATTAAATGTTCCAGAGCTGTTTTGTTAAAGCTGCATGGCAAATAAATTCTTTCATTATTTGGTCAATGGTGGTGCCAGAGGCCTTTATGTCTTGCCTCCAGGAGAAGGGAAAATATTTTAAGCTATATATAAAGTACCATTACTAATTTTCAATACAAAAATGTTCATAATTTTTATCAAGAAAAATTATCCAAGAAATGGAATTGCCTTCTGTTCCTTTTAGGAAAAAAAAAACCATTTTTCAAAGACAGAATTTTGTATGTGTTAGGGGGTTTTGCGAACAAAGTTGAACAAAATGGTCATGCTTATTTAGTTAACAAAAATATTTCATCAGGGAAACATGATCAGTCATTAATTCCTTTGCAGTGCCTTCTGTGCATTTTTTCTGCAGAAAGCTTTCAGCAGACCTTACCCTAAGCAGGGCTTCATCACCTGGATGCATTCTGCTCTCTCCCTTCCTCCAGCTCCTGGGGAAATTGAAATCAAATTGCATTGTGCAGTAGATTAGTGATGGGTTCAGTAATCAACTTGCAAGGCAGTGGTGACCTGGAACCTTGGCTGTGAGTCCTCCCCTTCCCCCAAATCCGTGGCTTTTCCCTCCATCCTTCCCTTCTGTCCCAGACAACCTACAAGGGAATATGGGAATGCACACACAGGGCTGTGCATAGGATACAGGAGGGAAAGAGAGTTCTGAGGGAGAAAAAATGGATCTGTCAACTCAGAGCAATTTATTTGCTCATTTCCAATTCCTCCTGAACGTGGAGGGCAGGTTTCCTTTGGCCACATTCACGTTCCAGCTCCTGTGTGCCTGTGCTGGGCTCGTGCTTTAGGATTGATGGCAGCTTTTTGTACTCACTTTTCTCATCCTCACCCAGCACATTGTAGTTGTTGAAGGTGCAGTGACAGTGCTCAAAATAGCTTTGGTCTGAGATACTCAGCGTATTTTCAAGTTGTTTTTTTTTCCTCTCTCTCTTTAATATTTTTTTTTCCATTTTGTTATCCAAGATGCTCTTTTAGCATCACCAGGGTTGGTAGGAATTGAAGTTCTTCACAGATTAGTCCAGCTGTGGAAATCTTTGCTGGATTCACAGAAATAACACAACACTGTTGTTGTTAAATAACTATTTATATAAATAACATTTGTTATTTATATGAATAGTTGTGTGAGATCATTATAAGGTCACGACTTATATTTAAATGCATCATATATTAAATATGTACTTCCTAAGATGCTTATTAATGTGCATAATAATGTCTTGGCTTTCTGAGGGCAAATAAGTTTTTGTGTATGTTGAAGTAGGAAGTACAAGGAACTTGTAATTGTGAAGCACTTCCTATCTATAAATATTTGTGAAACCCTGTCCAGCTATAAATAGGAAGGCAGGCTGGAGATGTGATCTTAGAAGACACCAGATTCAGTGAGGATGGTGCTGGAGTTCTGGAGCCAATGAGGCACCAAATAGATGCTTTTTATAGATGAGTATTTGGCCCTGATGACACACACAGATTACTAAATTGATTAATTTTCTGTTTCTGGCACAAGGTTTTCTCTGCATCATCTCCATCATATGTGATATTTTCCTGTAAGTTGTAGTTGCTGGAATCAGATTATACTGCAAAACCAAATTTTTCTTTTTTTTTTTTTTTTCTTTGACTTTCCTTTTGAAAAATCCTTTGTAATTGTGTAGAAAAATATTTTAAAATTCCTCAGATGTTGACTTAAAAAGAAACAAACCATCAATTTTTCCTCCTACTTCCTCATTTTTACAAGGAATGACCAGATTAGGATTTTTTTTTTTCAATTTCTTGGTAATAATGTCTTTACAGGATAATTCTGGGGCTGCTTTGGAAGCCAGTTCTCTGCTACAGTAGTCAGCATTAATACAGCAGCATCAAATTCCTAGAGTGTATCATTGCCCTTTTAATGTTCAATTGAGAGTGAAAAATAGCATTTAAACTCACTGGGGCAGGAAGTGCAGGAAGGTGGAGTATCCAGTTGCCAGCAGGTTTACAGACACAGAATCATTTAATGAACTTGAGAAAAGGAGCTGAAAATGAAGAAAGAGCATATTAAGTTGAATCCTTGGTGTGCTCTGTGGTGCTGTTGTACTAGAGCAGATTACAGAAATCAAGTAGGAGCATTCAGTATTTTCCTGTATTTAAAAAAGAGAGTTCTTTTCTATAGAAATTTAATCCCAGGTTCTGTTAGATAATCTCAAACTTAGTCTTGAAGCCCCATGAATAAACCATTCTTATCAGCTATGTTACAGGGAATTTCAGTGTGATTATGGCAAGCAGAAACTGGTGTTGGAATAAATCCTCCAAACAGTAACTCTAATTGCAGGCTTAAACTTTCAGAGATTCACCTTTTAAAAATAACATTTTCTGTATGCAAAATACTTTTTAGGGAACAATAAGGGTATAAAATTAGCTAGTCCCAGGTTAGGATATCCTATAGTGTCTATCCTCAGGGGTGGCAGGATCCCACCTGAGCTGGTTTTTCAGCACAGCCTGGATGATTTCTGTGTGTGCTTGTGCTACAAACACGACAAGGATCTCTGCAGGCAGCAGAGCTCAGTGCACTGGGGGTCTTTGCACTGGGAGAAGTTTCAGCTCTGATGACTTTGTGAAGCGGATGAAGGCATAAAAAATGAATTGTGTTCCCAGGGCTCTTTCAGAGGAGCGTGCAGGGAAATCCTTGGCTGAGTCTGCAGTTACTCCCAGGTGTGGAAGAGCTCAGTGTCTGCATCCCTCAGCATCCAGCTTCACTGCCCCTGACTTGCAGCACTGGAAACTGGGAAAAAAAAAAAAAAAATCAGTATTTAGAAAGCTGGGCTTGAATAGGCCACAGGAGCTGAGTATTTACCTGAGGCAGCCAGGCCAGGGCAAGTGAGGGAGATGCCCTGACCAAGAGAAAAGTTGGTGGTGTGAGATGGGTGGAAAATATTCTTAGTTGTTGTTGGATTTTTTTAATCTCAGCTCAGGTAGAAGATAGCCCAATTACTCCGAGAACTGGATAAAAAGAAAAATAAGGTCATAGATGTTGAGAACCTTTTGAAAATGTCTTTGTTGAATTGTTGACATGAGTGAATTCTGAGAGGAATAAGAGGAAGAGGCAGCTGATGAGGCAAAGCCTTCACTGGCCATCATGCCTAAAACTCCACAAAAAACCCTCACAGAAGCAGAGGGGAGTGGCAGAGGTTTATCTGCAGCTATTTTTGTGCTGGGTTTTCTTTTTCCTGCGTAACTGAAGATGGGCAACTGCTTAAGAGACCTTTGTAGGGAGAATGACAAACAGAGCTGAGATGCTCTCCTGTCTGCCTGTCCAGACTTACTCCAGGTATGGTTTTTTCCATTTCTTCAGTGATCTGGGGACTGCAGGCAAAATGCAGATAAAGGCACATTCCTAAGTGCCTTTGAACTGGGTGGGTGTGCTTGAAATCTCCTCACTGTTTGTGTGCTTTGGTGTTTCTGATTAATCAATGCTTTTCTTCACCAGAAGTGTTTTTCTAAATCTGGTAGTTTATAAAGTCTCTCCCATGGCCATCAGAAGGTCAATATGCAGTACAAATTAACAATCTTCTGCCATGTTATTGCATTAGAGAAATTAAAAGTAATATGAATAAATGTTATCTTCGACAAATAGTATATAAAGTATACAGTGGACAAAATACTTACCTGAAAATAAGCACTGTTACCAAGAACAATGATATTGTTAGGCAGAGGCATTAGTAGTGTGTGTCAAAATCACATCTTAATTGCAAAGGTTTTTTAGGAAACTTCAGTATGTTCTTCTTTTGCCCACCCTCCTGATGATGTGATCTTCTGCAGCTCCCACAAAGAAGCAGAGGAGAAAGCAGTTACTCAACCACAGTAGGGTGGGAACATGGCAATTAGGGCTGAATGCAATTCCAAGCTCTTGAATATGTAAACAGCTTTTTCCATACATCTTATTTCTAATGGTGACCTGATCTCTGAGTCTGTGCAGATGGACAGTCTGTTTCTCCTTCCTTCACAGTTCTTGCAAAAAACAAAACTTTCCCTTAAATTTCTGCTTTTTAGTGTGCATTAAGTACCTTTAATTTTCAGTATAGTTCCTCTTTATGTAGCTGTTTTGCAAGATGAGCTATAAACATTTATAAAATGTAATTATAGAGACATTTAATTGCTGTATAAATAAATGGGTTTGAAGACAGACACAAGAATTCTCCATGGAGTCACTTGGTGTGCGCTGACTCTCAAATTGATTTTCTGGGTAGGAGTAACTGGCTCGGAAGTGCAAGCAGTCCCAGCACAGCAAAGCTTTAGGGCTTGCTGTAAATCTGTCAGTGCCTTTTAGCAAAGATTGTAACCTTAGTTTGGTTTAGGGCTGCTCCAGTCCCGTTGTTAACCCCACGTCAATGATTCAAGATGTTTCACGGCATCACGGGCAAATTTAGAAATGCCAAGTTTTCAAGGAAGTGATGTGAATGAGAAGAATTATGGCTTGTATGAGCAGAGGGGATAAACCTCTATGGAAGTGTTCAAATGACTCAAAGGCCTTATGAATTACAGTTGCCAAGGCAGGACTGTGCTGTTTGAAGAGTTACCAAGTATTAATTGCAAACTTTTCAGCCGTGACAGATTTAGGAAAGCCTAAAACCTGGTGCATTTGGTCTTGCTCTTAGCTGATTTTCCTGTCTGTCTGATCTGGTTTTCAGGGCTCTTTGATTTGGCCAAGATAAGTGTGTGTGCACAGGAACACTAAATCATTTAATTACCACTCGGGGTAAATGGTGAGTGTGTACATGCCCATAAACACACACATGCTGTCCTCAGTACCATCTAATTACTACCCAGAGCAAATAATCTTCCTGTTTTCTGTGTCCTGGGGCACAAAATGAATGTTTTCTTCTATTGGCTTGTTTTAGGGGCAGTAGGCTAAGTGTTGTTCTGGAAGATGTCATTTCATGTCTGAGCATAGAAACATAGTGGAAGTGACTGTGAAAATTAGCAATACATTGCACTTTCTTGGCATTTAAATATTTTGTTTTGTATGAAATTGATTTGTGTGTCTCCCTTGCATCTTGCTAAATGTTTGGCATTTATGTATACAGCACCATGATCAAAAATGTTATCTTTCCTAGACACTATAGAAATATTATTCATATTTATTATTTGCATGTGGGCATAGACTTTTGTATATGTGTATTTAGATTTCTGTTTTTCTAATCTGTTTTGGGTTTTCACATTTTTGTTTCAAGGCTATTAACAGAAAGAATAAATATAATTTAGCTCTTATGAAATGCAATGCTTGGCCCATTCAGTGGGTAAAGGGACCTTGGCCAGTTTGCCAGTAAATAGATGTTTAAAGCAGAGAACTAAAAATAAGATTAGCAAGTGATCACTAATGGGCATCCTGTAGGTTGAGCAAGAGACTACTGAGACAAAAATAATATTTATGCAGTGCATGAGTACCACTGCAATAAAAATGAATAATGACTGAGCTGCTTTCTCGTTCTTGGAAGGGGCCCTTCCCCTCCTGGGCTGGAGGGCTCTGTGTGGAACTGCTGCCCTCTGGGACTGCCCTGCTCTAGGTAAGTAGGAGACTGCAGGCTGTACAACCTTTTAGCCTTGCTGAAATATTAATTCTCTGCAGCATTCCAAAGTATGCACAAAGGAATCAAAGTACAAATGCTAATTGTTGGGGAAGAAGGAGGCTGCAAGAGAAGAGCTCAGAACCAAGCAAACCAACAGAAATGTTGGTTATTTTCTTGTTCCTTCCTTTCTCTGGATTCCTCACTGAGAGCTTGGAGGCAGAAGCCTTTATATTTTGCCCTTTCACTACTATATATATTTAGGCATGGCTGTTCAGAATAATGGAAATCCTTTGCTTTATTTATCCCTGCTGAAGCTTTGGGTTTGAGAAGGTGAATGCAACTGAGTCCTGGAATATACTTTTACCTGCCTAGCTGTTAATATTCCTGTTAATACACCTGTTGGTACTCCTGTCAGCTCTGCCTGCCAGCACAGGTACCAGCTGCTGACCGTGTCCCTGTGCTACCTGTGTGGCCCCTGCAGGATCTCAGGGGATGATTTTACCCAGCTGTGAGGAGCAGACTTGCATTCCACACTGGACTAAATGCCCTGTGATTTATCCCTTGGATAAAGTTGGTAAATTTTGTCTGCTTTCATATTTGTAATGATTGAAACAAAAATTTTGAAAGAAACAAAACCAGAATTGAACTGAAGTGACAATTACAGGATTGTTGGCAAAACACTGCATAAGGATTTGCTTTTCGGCCTAAAATATTTACCAGCTCAATTAAAATGAAATGTTTTCCAGATTTCCTTGAATTTAGGTGAATTTCGAAATGAAAATTTAACCATATAAAAGATTTTAACATGAAATATTAAGTTGTCAAAAAAGAAGCATTTTGCTTGGATTTCAAAATGAGATGTTTTACATTCTGAAATTTTTGCTCTCACATTTTTCCCCAGCTTAGCCTCTTGGTCAAATATGACTTAAGTGGGAACTGGTTTTAGTCATGACCTCTTTCTCCTGCTCCTGCACTGCCCAGCTCTCCCCAAGACAACCATAATTTTTCCTGCTGGCTGTATTATCACTGATCCCTCTGACTTCTGTGAAATGTTCCTGTGCTAAGTGAATGTCATTTGGAGGAGTGACATGCTCTTTAGTGAGGTTTTCAGTCAGCTGCAGTTGGACTTCTCAAGAAAACTCAGCCCATTTGCTTCCAGCATGCTGCTTGATGAGTGATATGGATAACCCCTCCCTGAGGAGTGAAAGGAGAAAATCGAAGATGTCTGTATTTGTTCATATTCTAATTCTCTAAATGGATTACAAGTCTAAAGTGTGTATTATTTTTAGGTTCATCAAGAAAAGCACACATCCATAATTCAGATTAGAGCAGACCTGTGCTCTGTGGCAGGGGCTTTCATCTGAAATAAGTGCAGCTATTTCTTCATCCAGGACATTTCCCACCAACTGGTTATTGCAGGAGCTGTATGTGCTATTTATGATTTGTATAGGAATAGCAACATATGTGCTTTTATCTGATAAGTAGTCTAAAAGCTTTTTGTTTGTTCGTTTTACAGTAGTTAGAAATTCTGCCGTTGCAGACTTGGATTAAAATAGCTTAATTTTGGAAGAAATACTTTATGAAGAGTGGCTGGAATTAAATTTCAAGTGGTAGAGGATGAGAAGAGGTGCATGTACAGAGTTTCAGCCTCCTCTTGTGCACCACTGACCATAGTGCTCAGTGGCATTTCTGTCATTTGCTCTGGACAATTCTGTGTATATTAATGCTCATCTGTTAATGTTAATCATCATTCCTGGTTTTAAATGCAAAATCTTCCTCCTTTGATCTCCAGGCTCTCCCACAGCCCTGCCTAACATTGCTCTTAAGCAGGCTTTTCACAGGCCAGATACTATTTGTCAAAAAATCAAGAGAAAATGTCTGCCCACAAGTTTCTCATTTGCATATTCATCTGGGCATATTCCTGGCTCAGCCTGGGCTTCTCGTTCTTTTCCTTTCATTAAAATCTTCTGCTGTGCAATGAGCTCATCACAGCACTTTTCCTTTCCCTGTTCCTTCTGGAGAAGAATTGCCTGTGTAAATCACTGAAATGGCATCACTGATTGCCACAGTCTTGTAATGTAGCTGCAACTCTAAGAATGATTCATCCTTGGATCTGCTCAAGGTCTCCAAATATGAAGGAAAGGAGAAATAGTGTGAGTTATATAGAGAAAGTTCTGCTGAGAATTCTCCACACCCCTTGCAGCCCACTAACTCCTGCAGATGATCAATATTGTCTATCAGGGTTTTTCTACCCAGCCTTCCAATTAACTTTGTCTCCCAGTGCTACATGGGAGAAATGGGACCAGAGTTTTGCTGGTACCTTCAGACTCTGCAGGTATGTTTTACACCAAGATCCAAAAGAAAAAGGAGTTTTATTTTTTCATATTTGAACTATCACAAGAACAGCCAAGGATAAATTACTTCTCTAGAAGACTGAACTAGAATTTACTTCAGGAAATATTTCCCAGACACCTCTAGGCCTAACAGAGAGGAGGAATGGCTACCAGATAACTCAGAAAATACTGTGGCAAAATGCTGCTCGCATTGCCTCTGTGTTGGGAGGTAATTCCAAAGAATGGAGCAACAGGATTGTAAGGGAAGTGTAGAGGAGTTGTATAATGTTCCCAAACCCCACAGTCAAACAGTGGAAGTGGAAGCTGTCAGAAAAAATCCCTGGCAGAAGTGTGTGGTGGGCAGTGAGTGCTTGCTCTAGTAAATGCTGATACACTTCTTTTTCATGAACATTGGGAATAATCCTCCTCTAATGTGCCACACTGCTGGAAGTGCCTCATCTCCAAAACAAAACACCTACAGACACAGATTTAAAGACCTAAAATTCTCATAAGAGCTTTAATCAGTGTCCTTTACTTATTCTCCAAAAGTTCTTGAAAAATGTAAATGCATTTCCCCATATTCCTCTGCCTGCAAACTGAAAGGAATCAAAAATTTCACTGCCAATAAATGGGAGAGGGGAGAACTGGATCTGAGGCAAAAAAAAAAAAAAATGTTTTGGTGAAATAGGATTAGTTCTTAAATCTCAAAAAAGCTTGTGGAGTCATGCAAAACAGAAAAGAGAGGTTTAGCCTGCATAGAAACAGAATCACATGAGTGCAATATCATTCAGACTTTCACTCATGTGACGTTTGGTTGTTGTTGGAGACAAATCTTTGAGAAAAGAAGTACAGTAGTTTTTATAGATAAGGAGCTCAATTTCCTTAGGTTCTTGCAGTACTTTGAAATACAATCATTGCAAGAGGGCTGGAGTGGGAATATGGAAAATACTCTCCTAATTTGGCTGCACGTGTGTTTTCTTTAAACAGTGAGTTGTTATTTTCTTATTTAGGGGGATGTGTGTTGATTTGTGGGCTCTAACACCAGGTGCACCATGTGCCACTGCTGGAGCTTCATAAGGGAGTGACAAAGCACGGGGAAATTAAGAGCTGCCATAGTGAAGATGAGTTTAAAAAGTCTGATCCTGGGGAGAGTGGCTGGAGAGAATGAGATTTATTTGTTTGTATACGGGAACTGCACAGCCCTTTCTGTCATTTTCTTGCAGATCTCTTTGAATAATTGTCCCCATGCACAAAGTGTGTGGAGGGTTGGATCTCCGTGGCCGGCAGCACCTGCAGAGTGCTCTGTGTTTGTTGTGCTGTGCACAAGAAGGAATGAAGGATATAGTGCATTTCCTGGGGCTCAGCTCCTCTCAGCTGCTCCATTCTCCAAACGAGTGCTCTGTGCCTTTGGACTGCAGGAGTGTTTTGTGTTAGCAGGCTGCTCGTTAGTTTTTCTTGGTGTTTTTATAAACCTGGGGCTTGCCTGGAATAAAGTTTACTGCTTCAGCTTATTCAAAGGAGGCATAAACCCCCCACATTCTGTTTCCTGGGGAAATTCTGCACCTCAGATTGCTCAGTGTAGATTGTCAGTCCTATTGGAGCTGGTCTAGATAATGCAGTCAGGTACAGTAGAAGTCTGAGGGAGTTCAAGTGGCAAATTTCTCATGAAAAGGTTTTTTTCAGAAAGCAAATTCTCTTGGTGCTGCCTACACTGCCTGTCTGCTGAGGCTTGTGGCAGCTGTTGAAGGCACTCATGTTATGCACAGGGTCAGAGCTCGGCTGGAATATGGGGTCAGTGTTACAGGTGCCAGAACAGGCATTTTCTTCCCTTCTCTGCACTTGGATTTTCTCCAGCATAACTTGTGCTGCCTGTGTAGGGTTCATGTGCTGACTCCTTCCCCTCCTCAGAACCTTTCTGAGAAGAAATTAATTGATGGCAGCACTTCCAGATGCTGTGGTTGAAAAGGTTCTGCAGTGCACACTCACCTGATCCCCAGTCTCTTGTCTCTGGAATTGAGAGAGCTGAGCTGGTTTGCCGTGTTTGTGATCCTGGCTCACACTGTGAGTGACCAAAGAGCCTTCTGGTCAAACTTGTCTCAGACTGGGTTCAGGAGAAAATGCAGAACTCACTGTCCCATAAGGCAAATTCTGTTTTAACCCCTGGATGGAAAATGGTGATCCCAGCACCGAATTCTTCCCAGGACTCTTCCCTCAGAGCCTGGCATCCTCTGGCAAGCAGGGACACGACTCATAACCATTCCTTACAGCTTGTACTTGGCCTTTCGGGCCACTTCCAATGTGACAAATGTCCACGGTACAAAAAACACTCCCTGTGTGCCTTTTCCTGCTCCCAAATTCAATTTTCACTTGCACTACCAAGGATTCAACTTGGAAACTTTTTATCCATGCCCATTAATATGAAAGAAATAATACACTGATGGGAATGTGGTTTTTTCCTAGTGCATTGTACCACGGTCTCCTAAACTCCATGAAACTCCTGTGCACAGCTTCTTGTCATTTTCTAGTTATTCACAGTAATCTGAATAATCTGTTGTCTTGCCTTGTCTTTGGTGCTAAGGTAACACTAAGATGGAAAATGCTAAGATGGAAGGTAATGTCTTCTCAACCTACTCTCAGAGACAGTGGAAGTTATTGTTCCTCTTGAGTTCTTCTCCTATCATTACCTGATAGCTGGTATTTTGCTGATACAATATTTTTCCTATAATTCCTATTTTTCTACAATTTTAGTTTATAGGAGAATTTTTTTCCCCCCACCAGAAACAAAATACAAAAAAAAAAAAAAAAAAAAAAAAAAAAAAAAAAAAAAAAAAAAGAAGGGGATTGAGGTGGTATGGTTGAAAGGGGAAAAATGTTTTCTCTGGTTAATAATTCTTACAGAAAAGTAAGTTCAGCTTGAAAGAATCACTGCTGGGATGTTAAATGAGTGTTTTATTTAAATGAAGTAATGCCACCAGCTATAAATCACTTGGTGGCTCTGCCTTGAACATTTTTCTCTTTGGGTGGATATGACTGATTTCTAGAGGCAGGAAAGGTTTATTTGCATTGATCCCACAGTGCTGACCTCAGGCTAAGTGCCATCAGCTGGGAGTTTAATCACATCTATTCAGAAGGATTTCACAAGATCAATGTGAAACTTTTTCAAACCCTACAAATACTGAAGTTTTCCTTACTCTTCCTACAAAGAACAAATAGGACTGCAGTATTTTTTATGAGGGTGACAGCCAGAAGTTCCAATTGAAAGGCCTTTTATTTTGTAGTGGAGAAGTGATGCTGAACTTGAGAGAGACACAGGTGGGGGTGTTTGAGAGTTCAACCTGAGAGTCCTCACTGCTCTGGAGGGAAGGCAGAGTCAAATTAGGTTTAATTTGTCTCTCAGGCCAACAGCAGGACTATGCTGTGCTCTCAACTGATCCTAGTATTTGAAAACTGAGAATGCTAAAGAAAAGGAACAGCAATTAAGATATTGTAAATTAACAGGTTTTCTGTGCAGCAGACTGAAAGTGAAGTCTGGCCAGCAATGTGAGCAGAGGGGAGAGAGCTGCAGGTAGAGCAGCAGTGAAAGCATGTACTCCTCTGAAAATGCTCCCTGGGATGTCCTTTCAGAGAGCAAACAGGGCATGCTTAGAGAGCAGCAAACATTTTCAGCCCCACACAGGTGTCAGCCAGGCCACTAAAGCAGAGAGTATCTGTGCCTCGGGAGGATTTGCCTTGAATTCCCTGGAACAGGAATTTTAGTCATCATGGCAAGCAGAAACCAACCTGGTGAGCTGCAGGGGTCTATCAGAGGAGTAATTGCTCAGAACATGGAAAAAATAACTTTTGAAAAACCAGGGCAAAGCCATTGAGACAATATTTGGCAGGCTATGTGTTTAATGGTGAGAGCTCACTTCACAGATACACGAACAAGCACTTGCTACCAGTTCATATCTGGCTTCTGAGGCAAGGAACTGTCACGAAAAATCAAAACACCAAAAATGTTCAAATCTAGATGGCAAGAGATTTCATTTCACTGAGTTATCTAGAACAGGACATCAGGCTTGTTGCTTTCACTCATCAGTGATTTAAATCACTCATAGCTGAGTTGAATTGGCTCAGAATTTCACCCAGGCTGCTTTTCCCTCTCCCACTGGTTCCCTTTCTCCTTTTTCTGGCGTCTCTCAGCAAGTGCTGGTAGAGAAAAGGCCTTGGCACCCAGCAGGGACAGAACCTGAGCAGCAGCCTTTGTGCTGAGCACAAGCAGAGTCATTTTCAGCAGTAGAATTTGTAGGTAATAGCGGCCATTTCAAAAGAGTTGGCAAAACTTGGAGCTGTTTGAGTGCAGGCTGTGAAGAAGGGGAAAGAAGGATGTGCAGAAGATGCCATGTTCCATTTCCCAAGGGATGGGAAGACCCTGGGAGATGACCAGGAAGTGCTAAAATTCTTGAGACTCACCTTTTTTGTTCTCCTTTTGGTCCAGTCCCTGCTGTTCCTGTCCAGCTCTCTGCTCACAGAATGTTTTATGGGACTGCCATTGTTTTCCTGGCCAGCTTAGGTTGTAATTTCAGACTGTTCCCACAGTATATTCAATATGTTTCCAGTCAGTGGATTTCAGTTAAGGAGATTAGTTGCTCTTATAGAATGCTACTGGACAACATTAATACTTGAGAATTATTGTGTAAAATAAGGTTTAGGCTCCCTGGGTCGAGGGTAGTAAGCTGTAAATTTTTTTTCCTTAAGTGTTTAATTTTCTTGTTTGCTCCAGATGGATGGTTTCAATTGATTTCAGGCAAAGGTATTTCTACTGGCCATACATAATGCAGGAGCCTTGTCTGAAAAAAAGTAAATATTTTTTTTACTTTGCATGGTTATGGATGTCTCAAACCCCTCTAAGCTAGGACTGCTGCAGGTATTTTCTGGCACTTTTATTTATATGAAATAATTTAAATGGCTACTGTAGGTGACAAAAGTGATGGCTTGTTATTTTATGCTGTCTTTTACTGCATCATTGTAAATCAGTTTAACCAAATATTTGCTTGAAAACCCTAAAATAGCACATTTTATTTCACTTTTGGTGTAAATGGGCATAATTTCATTTGACTTTATAGCATGTCCTTTCTCCTAAAGTTAGCCCATATTTCACAAGGGTAACTCTAAGCTGCCTGTTGGTGTCATTTCTGGAAAGCAGAATGAATACTTCAGGAGTCTTCCTTGGATCACAGAAATACAAAGCAAAGCTTTTTTTCTGTCTTGACTCCATTCTCCTCCTCTTCTGTCCCTCTTCCCCACATGTGGGACTGCAGGGTGTCTGTGCTGCCCCACAGACCTCCAGGAGGGCTGGTCTGGCTGTGGGGAGTACTGGATTGGAAAAGGCTGGGCTTGAACTGCTTTTACACCGAGAAGTGATCTTCACAAATATCTTACTTTAACACCCCAGCTTCCTGTACAATACCCTTAAAACTTTGTCAAGAGCAAGGTGACTTTTCTGCCCAAACATCTGAGTGTTTTCTGGGGCACACTGGGGTTTCTGGCTGCAGGAGCTGCTGCTTCTGAGATGTCTCAGGGAGTCCTGCAGCCTGCTCCGTGGAGCAGCGAGCAGACACGTGCGTGGGCAAAGCTTCCCCTGCCAGGCTTACATCACCTCCTGGCTTTGTTTTGCTCCTGAAACACTCAAAATGACCTTTTCTGTGCGCTGTGCTGGACTCCAGGGCGTGTGAGAAACCTGAGAGCAGTGGATTTATGGTAACTGCAATGGCTGGAGGTTCAAGAGCAGCAAAATCTGTCGGGAGAAGGATTAAATTTTATGAAAGCAGTTGGTATCACTGGAACTTGTAAATTTTAAAGTGTTGTGTGTGAGTGGGAAGACAAAACTAAATAGAGCATACAGTTGGCCTTAAAAAAACCGCCAAAAAACAACAAAAAAACCAGAGCAATATTTAACTCTCAGGAGTATAGTCTATGAAACACTTCATGCTTAGAATTTTTTTTTTTCTCTAGAGCAAGAAAGAAGATTAAAAATCTCATTTCTGTAGCTTTGAAAGATCTTTAAATGCTTCTTCTCGACTTCTAGTTAGAATCTGTCTTTTTAAAATTTCTATTTTGGACCAAAATTTTTTATTTATAGTGCAGTTTTTCTTCTCTTAGCGTAAAACCCAGAGAAGTGGCAGTTAAAAAGGACCAAAGTATCATTTGTATGAGCTTCCAGTTCTTTGGTGCCAGCCTTATACACATGACTTGTCAGAATTTTTGTTGCATTTAGCTCAGTAGTGATAATGTACCAACTTTGCCAGCTTTGTGTAATTTGAGACTTCCCCCCCAGTGTTCTTCCTAAGAAAGAAATTCTAATGCTTGTGCTGCCACATATCAAAGCACTGAATTCGCTGCTTTTCCAGTGTCTATGATGCCTACAAAAGGTACAAGGTGAGCAGGAGGGGGTGGACAGGAGAGTTTACACCAAAAACTGCCTAGGATATAAATGATATTTAGCTCTTTCTGTGAAGAGTTAATGGGATTTTATTGTTATATTTGCACATTAGTACTTTTATCAACCATTCGCTGCCTGGCTCTCTGTGCACATAAACCAAAAGGTGTTTGAAGAGGTAAAATTTGTCCTGATCTCCAGCCCTTCAGCACCAGTGACTGTTTATAAGTAATCAAACCCATCTGTGCTGAGGTGGGAGGTTGATTTCTGTGCAGTTGTTAGCACAGAAGAGTCACCCGTGGTAGTAATGCCCAGCGTGTGAGAAAGCAGAACCAGCCGCTATCATGGCATGCACCAAAGAAGGTTTTACACTCACATGCACAGAGCTATGCCACCAAACTTGTTTTTGTATTTGAGACTGACAGATCCCCTGGACATTGACCTTCTTAGGCACAGACTGTGTCCAGCTGTCACCCTTGGAGCTGGCACTGCTGGCTGGAGTGCTGGGCTGGCTCTGCTCCATGGCTTTAGCCTGTCCTGCCCCAGCCAGCACCCAAAAATCCCTGGATGTGTGTCTGGACAAACATAAGCTTGCCCTGCTCGTGCTGACATTAGATGCAAAGACTGTGGCACCAGGAGCCAGCTGAGATTATCAGGTCCGTGCTGAACTGTGCAGCTCTAATTTGTGCTGCAGCACAGGCAGTCTCAACACTCGTTTGATTACAAATAGTTATTTAGAGATGCTCAAAGTTATTTGAAAAATTCTCCCTTTACAAGAAAAAAAACCCACCCCGAGTGAGAGACTGGTGCCACCCCACCCAGTGCTTACTTTGGCTCAGTCCATCAACACTGTCTGGTTTGTTTCCATGCTGGTGTTTGCTGAGAGACTGAAGACTCCCTCTTTCTGCAGTGGGAAACTAATACAGAAACTTGGCCTTCTTTCTATTTTTTTTTTTTTTTTGAGGCTTCAAGAAACTGAATGTCTTGTCCAAAGGCTCCAAATCCCTCTTAATGATGCTGCAGTCTTGGTGTCATTGTGCTCACCATCACTGGTCAATGGCCAATGAGTACGTGTGCACTGGGAGATCACATTTTTGGTTGTTGGTGCATGTTTGTCATTCCTTTGACCTCGGGTTAAAGAAGCAGGTTAGAAACAGGTTTTGTCCCTGAGCTTGATGGCCAGGTTTTCTGAGCTGTTAAACTCTGTTTCTTCAGCCAAGTATATCTTATGTATATCTGTATGTGTGAGTGCTAATAAATGTCTCACTGCCTTTTCTCCATTTAATGGCATGTTTCTCAAACAAGTCCTTGTGCTGTGATAGGGCACTCAAAAGGGAGGCACTGAACACTTCCCTCATCCTTTGCCTTATCTTCAGTTCTGGATTACCATTATTGAAGGCTGTATTCAAACTTCAGCTATTGAGTTGACATCTATTTAAGATAGAAGGAATATGTCTTTTGAGCTATTATTGTTAAAAAGGGGGTTTTAAGATCCAGGACAAAAGACTGGATGTTAAACCTCCCTCTACTGCAGAGAATTCATTCAGCAGCTGATAATGCGATCTGCTCAGGATAAATGAAGATAAGATGTCCAGGCTCTGTCAGCAGCCTCAGTCTCCCGTACTGTTCGCTGTGGAGATGTATTGGGTTTTTTTTTTTTGTTTTAAATGCTGCTGGGGCTCGCAGCGTTTATTGGATGCAGCTCCTCTGAGGGCTGCAGCAGCTGCGGCCTTATTGCCACTGTGCTGGAGCCGACAGCGTTCGAGTGCCTGACAGCGGAGCAAACCCCGGCTCTGCCGGTGCTGCAGAGCCGCTGGCTTTGGGGCGGTGCGGGGCGGCCCCGCGGCTGCAGCGGAGCGCCCTCCCCGGGCGTGGGCCGGGACCGCCAGGGGGCGCGGGGCGGCACAGGAGCCCCGGGGCTGGGCCCGGCCCTGACCCCCGGTCCCGGTCCTGACCCCCGATCCCGGCCCTGACCCCCGACCCTGGCCCTGACCCCCGGTCCCGGCCCTGACCCCCGGTCCCGGCCCTGACCCCCGACCCTGGCCCTGACCCCCGGTCCTGGTCCTAATCCCGGTCCTGACTCCCGGTCCCGGTCCTGACCCCCGATCCCGGCCCTGAACCCCGATCCCGGCCCTGACCTCCGATCCCGGCCCTGACCCCCGGTCCCGGCCCTGAACCCCGGTCCCGGCCCTGACCCCCGGTCCCGGCCCTGACCCCCGGTCCCGGTCCTGACCCCCGATCCCGGCCCTGACTCCCGACCCCGGTCCTGGTCCTGATCCCGGTCCTGACCCCCGACCCCGGTCCTGGTCCTGACCCCCGACCCCGGTCCTGACCCCCGGTCCCGGTCCTGACCCCCGATCCCGGCCCTGACCCCCGGTCCCGGTCCTGACCCCCGATCCCGGCCCTGAACCCGGTCCCGGTCCTCACCCCCGACCCCGGTCCTGGTCCTGATCCCGGCCCTGAACCCGGTCCCGGTCCTGACCCCCGACCCCGGTCCTGGTCCTGATCCCGGTCCTGGTCCTGATCCCGGTCCTGGTCCTGATCCCGGTCCTGACCCCCGGTCCCGGCCCTGACCCCCGACCCCGGTCCTGACCCCCGACCCCGGCCCTGACCCCCGGTCCCGGTCCTGGTCCTGATCCCGGTCCTGACCCCCGGTTCCAGCCCGTCCCCGACCCCGGTCCTGGGCCCGGCCCTGACGCCCGACCCCGGTCCTGACCCTCGACCCTGGCCCTGACCCCCGACCCTGGCCCTGACCCCCTATTCCGGCCCGTCCCCGACCCCGGCCCTGACCCCCGGTCCCGGCCCGGCCCCTTTGGCCGCTGCCCCTCCCGCCGCTCCTCCGGGTGCCGCGGCGGGCCGGGCACCTCTCCGTCCTCCCGGAGCCGCGGGGCCGTTCGAGTGCCGGCTTTGGCACCGTGCACAGCCGCATTCTCTGCGTTCCCCGCTCCGTTCTCTCTCTCTCTCTGCGTTTCTTGCTCTGTTCTCTCTCCGTTTCCCATTCCCCTCCCCGCGTTTCCCTCTCCGTTTCCCACTCCCGTTTTCCCTCTCCCCCTTTCCCGCTCCGTTCTCTCTCTCTGCGTTTCTTGCTCTGTTCTCTCCCCGTTTCCCATTCCGCTCCCCGCGTCTCCCTCTCCCCTTTTCCCGCTCCGTTTCCCGCTGACTTTGGTCTCTGACTCTCTGTGGATCGGGGTCCCCCCGCAGCACAAGCGAACCCCGAGCTCAGGTGGCAGAGCTGGGACCCTCCAGGTTTGGGTGCCTGGAGGAAGAGAAGCTTTCCAAGGAAGGGAATCGAAGGAGACCGTTCCAGGTCCCTCCTGCCCCGTTTATAAATCTTTCTGGTACCATCCTAATGGTGTTTTGTGTTGGTAACCCAAGTTCCCAGACACACACTTTTCCTGGCGTGTAATAAAGCCCTTAGCGCTGAGCAGAGAGCTTCCTCCTCTTTTTTTTTTAGAAAGCAAGCCCCAGAATTCTGTCCCAATGTTGTTTTGAAACCCCAAATGGACGCTGTCCAGCGTTGCCATTGATTTAATGCCATATGGAAGGAAGAAATGGGGCCTTTCTGATTGTTACATGGTTTCCTTGAAGTGATTCAAGTGACTGACTAAACAGAGAACATTTCTTTTCTATAATCTGTTTTTCTAGCATAAAATTACAAGTGAAAGCAGCTGATCATACTAAATCCAATTACAACTCAATAGCTTTATATAGAGCCTTCTTTGCATTTCTTAAAAAATTCCACATTCAGGACACATCCTGAGGGGAATTGATGGCAGTGTAACACCTGTGTTCTTTGTAATATTGTTCTTACTATCAAACTTAAAGCCAATCTTCAAAATGTATTTTTCCCCAAATGTTATCAATCAGGGTACATCACTGCATTATTAATTCCTAACTAAAGTGTGTGAAACCCAACCACAACTAATTTTAAATTGTTAAAACCTGAAATAGTGATTATTTGTCATAAAACTGTAGTTCTGAAATTAAGCATCCTATTGGGATAAAACAGTGAGTCTGTTCCTTCTGGTGAGGGAGAAGAGAATGTGTTTGCTCTCATCTTGCTGTGTTTCTGTACCCACTGCTGGTGGCCTGGCTGGAAACAATCAGGCTCTTGAATGTGAAATGTGTAACAGAGAATGTGCAATGTTTTGCTACACAGGATTTTTGCCATCCACTGCAGGTGACCTGGTTGTATATTGGTGAGCACAGACATTTTTTGGTAATTGAGGCACCTTCCTGCTATGTCCAGCATTGTGGTGTAAACCAACAAGTGGGTGGCCAGAAAAAGTGAAATTGTTTTTTTTTTTTTTTTTTTTTTTTTTAAGTTGTAGCCAGAGCTAAAGAAAGAGTTTTTAGCTTTTGGACAGATACTGTTGTCCAAGATCTAGGAAGTTTATCTGAGGTTTTTGAGAGCTCTGCTTGGAGCACTTTTTAGAGGGGACTGTTCAAAATTTTCTCTGGCTCTGGGAAGCATCTGTGACTGGACATCCCAAACCCAGACACGGATCCCAGCCTGGTTCAGAGTTAGAATGTGACTGTTCCTTCCAGTTTAGCTGTGATGCATCTGCTCAGCACACTTAAATTGCTGCCTCATTATTGTGATAATTAATAGTTTTGTTGATGTTTATATACATATGTCAATATTTTCCTCAATATTGTCAACCCCCCATGCATATCGATGGAATGAAATTTCACCCCATTTAGCATTTTTAATGTGGCATAAACAGAGCTGTTTAACTTTAGGCACACTCTGCTTACATCAGTACAGCTCCTGGTTTCACCGAAGGCTCTATCAGTAAAAATGACATGGGAAGCTGCCTCCAAAAATGTGAGTTACATAACAGGTAGAAATCCTCTTTGGCTATAAAATATTTATTCAGTATTATGTAAGAAAATGGAAAAGCTTGGAGGTGGAGAAAAAAGAGGAAAAAAATCTAATATAAGATTTGAGTGGGAAACTGAAGCAGATAAAATCTGAGAAAGTGAGCTTGGTGATGGTGGAAAACAGATTCTATTTAAGGTTTCCTTCATGACTTCACCATTAATTCCCAAAGTTTCCAGGCTGAGGAGAGAAAAGAAGTGTACAGGGTCTGATCTTTCCGGTGCAGAGCTCTCCTGTATTCTCACACTCCAGGTAGAGCAAGAAATGTCTTTTTATTTGCTCCATCAAGCTTTTGTCACACTGGGTGAGGATCCAGTGGCAGCTTTTTCCAGGGAAGCATGATTGAAAGCTCCCTGCACCCACTCCTGCCAGGGGCACAGGGATGCTGGGATACCTGCAGGGTTCCTGCTCCCATGCCGAGGAACGCTGCCAGGAAAGCAGAGTGTGTGATGTGAACACTTTTAAAGCAAGTGAACGTTTTGCAGCCTGTGGCTGGAGCCATGCTGCAGATTTCTGCTTCCTGAGGCAGGGCAGAGGTTTTCCTGCTGGATGCTTCTGCGTGGCTTGGAGCAGGAAGCAGCTCCTGAGTTCGCTTTCTTGCAAGGCAGAGGATTTGTACCTAAGTCTCTCTCTCAGTGCATGCTCATGGGTTTCTTTGTGTTCTGCAAATAGGTAGAGAATATTGGCTTTTTAAACCTTTTTTTTTTTAATTTTGTTTTAAAATGAGAGGTTCATCTTATTTATCCCTTATTTTAAAGCTTTGATGGTTTTATGCTCTCTTTTAATTTAAATCTATTGCATAGAAGCAGGAAAAACCTTTAGTTGTTTTATTAATGTTTCTCTTTAATGGCTGAATTTCCTCCTGCAAGAATTTCAGTGGAAAGCATGGGTGACATTATGTACTGTTAGCTTAGTAAATGATTGATTTTAAATATTTGGCCAGAAAAGTAGGGATGAATTCAAGTGTATGATATTCCTTGGTTCCAATTAATGTAGGAGCAAAGGATTCTCACTGGGGAAAGGCTTTGATTCCCTTATCTTGCTGTCAAAGCACACGATGAGGAAAATGAAATTAACTTGTCAGAAGCAAAGTTTGGTGAGAACTCATCTGCGTGCAGAATAATTCCTGTAAGCATGACATCTTAATTTCAAGATGTTTCTGACACTGCACAGAGAATTTGTCATGCAAATGAGATCCTCATTAGGAAGTAATATTTTTAGAATACTTTAAGCAAAAAGAAGTGTGTTCTTCTAAGGCCTTTCTGTACATACATAGAACAACTCTTTAGAAAGGAAGATCAGACTGGACATGGCTGTGTTAATGTGAGATAAGCGTTGTCCCAGATGATCTCCTTAGGAAATCTAAATCTGGAGCTCCTACATGATCCACCTTTGTCAGAATGTTATGCTGTAAAGGTCTAGTTTTAATGTCCAAAATTCAGCCTACCAGTGTGAGCTAACAGGGGGCTGTTGCTTTGCTGCAGTGCACCCCTGGGTATCCTTCCCATCCATTTAAGTCAAGAAGAAATGGGTCTGTTTCTCTGCTTATGTGCCTAAACGCTTGGCTAGGCTGAGAGAGGCTTTGCATTCATGTCAGTTGTGTTGCTGCTCGCCTTGTTTTGTAACACAGGTACTTCTGCAGGTAATTCCAGCCCATTCCAGAAGCTGAGGAAGCTTTCTGTGTGTCAGCAGGAGGAGGCTTGACTTTGCTGATGACAGAAAATCCATAGGCTCTGTGCAGTCCCCTGTGGTGTGAGCAGCAGAGAGCAGGAGGTGATAAGAGGTTTTGCTCAGTGAACTGTCCTGAACCAACTGCAAGAACCAGAGAAATCCTCGCCTTGTGTAGCATTCCAGCAGTGTGAAGGACAGAAATGATGAAGGTGTATGGGCAGAGTGGTGATAGAAATCAGGAATTCAGCTCACTGCATGGTGGGAGTGACAAAGAGGAAATTAATTAGTACTCACATCACAACATTTGCTACTCTGGCACCCTTGTTGACAAGACCAGATAGGTATTGTTAAGGAGGAGCAGTTTGTGTGAATTTCTTATGCTGTAAATAGGAGCAACTGATTAAAATGAATGCTCAGTTTGGTGTCAGTCTCCTGTGAGACTGAGAAAGTATCAGGAGCTGGGATGGTCTCTGGTATCTGTCAGCCTGAGTATTGAAGTAACAAAGTGTGTGAGCCCTTCAGCTCTGTGTGCTTAGGAAATGTTTAATTGAATAATGTGGACACTTCTCCTCAAGTGAAGTGATCAGAACTTTTGTCAGGTGGGTTTGGGTTCTGCTGTTCTGCTGGAGAGTGTTACAGCCAAAGTCTGGAAGGTGCTGGTCCTGGCCAGAGTGCCAGTGAGCATGTATGGTACCACCTCCACTGTTCATTCATATCTCTGTTGAGATGCAGTGCTCTTATTTCCTTCTAATATAGATCCTGAAATTACTAAATTTGTGGGTAATTTTATTTTATTATAGTTGTCTAAAAAACCCCAACTGTGAAACTTCTAGCTTGAGTAATGAAACAGTTTCTGAATACTTCTATATTGAGTTTGGTATGGTTTTGGGTCTGATATAAGGTATCTTAAAGAGACGAGGTTTGGGGATGAGTGTGTGCTTTTACTAAGTGAAGCAATGCTTCCTACAGCCCCTGAAATGGCAGGGAAACAAATGCAGTTACTGTTCAAGAGTGATGTTGGCTTTGAAATATGCTCTGGAGTCTGGGCTGCCTCTATAAATTGCACTCCCTCCTTGTCTGAGAAGGATGCTGATGTCAAAGCTGGATATTGGGCTTTGGTGAGGCTCTGTGTGCAGGGAGGGAAGCAGAAAGTACACTGGGAAATCTGGTGATGGGCAGAAAGGAGCAGAGAACTGCATGGAACAGGCCCTGCTCTGTCCGCAGAGGAGTTTTCCCCTGGTGGGGTTTTGGTTTGTTCAGGGAATGGAGTTTATCTGTGTGCTTTAAATAACTTTTTTTTTTTTTGTGGTTTTCTTTTTATTTTCTTCTGTGCTTTTCTTTTAAGGAAATCCATCATTAAAAATGAAACAAGCAAAAAATTAAAACAAAGTCAACCTCCCTCAACCCCAAATAACAACCACCCCCACAAATCCTAAATCAAACAAAAAAAAACAACCAACCATAAAAAAAAAGCCACAAAAACACCCCAAAAATCCCAACAACATCCAAAAAAAAAAAAAAACAAACCACCCCCCAAAAAAAAACCAACCAAAATAACCCCACAAACCCCAAAAAACCCAAAACCCCAAACAACCAATTCAGTGAAAACCCCAGTGCTACCTGAATCTGGGTAACTGCAGGCACAATAAAATAATGGTGATTTTCATTGGTGGCAAATAGAAATGGAAATTTTATCATCATGGCAGCAGTTCCTAGAGAGTATTGGTGAATTGAATATGCCTATAATATATCTGTATTTGGGGATCTACAGGCAAATAGCATATATATGAACAGAGTAGTGATATACACTCAGTCAAATCAAAGCATTATTATTTTATTATAAAAGGTATGCTTTATTATAAAAGGTAAGGAAATATTTTGTGTTTTATATTTCATTATACAAGGTAAGGAAATGGGAACAGAAATGGGATAGGAAGGGTAGACAGAAACCCTAATAATGAAGGAAAAAAGAGATGCAGGCAGGTATTGGTGTGTGTCTGTGAGAATCTGAGCCCACGTGTCCCTGAGTGCTGCTGCAGATTCTCACACTGGTTAATGAATGTACTTTACTAGAAGAGTTACTGACTTTTGGGGGGGCCAAACCTGTGTCTGAGAGTGTGATGGACGAGGTACAGAGCAGCTGGGACCATAGGTGCTGCATTCCAGGCTGCATTCCAGCTGGCAGGCACCTGGCACCCACACTTCACCTGCCTGCAGTGTTGACAAGGATAATTGCAGCATTTCTGGAGAGAAAAAATCCACTCTTACAGCAGTCAGCTCCAGGGGGATTCCTTCCTGAGGCACTCGGGGCAGGTGGGTGCCTGTGACAGAGCTGTGTGACATTGCTTGGCGTTGTCACCCAGGGGTGTTCAGCTCCTGCAGCAGGAACAGAGTGGGTGATTGAGATGCTGCAGAGAACAGAATGATTCTGCTTGACAGAAATGCAAAGGTTTCCTTACTCCCCTTGCTCGTGGTGGAGGACATGAGGGGCCAGCAGAGCAGTGCTGATGTCACCTCTGCTGTTTTAAATGAATGTTTTATGTTTGGAGCTCTGGTCACAACCTGCCAGACTGTGCAAGGGCTGGCACAAAGCTGCCTCCAGAAGTGGAGAGCCTGTGGCTTGGATGCCTTGGGGAATATGGCACTCTGTGGATTTACTGCTGGGATTCAGATCCTGATGGATTGCCTGAAAGGATCGGCCCCAAAAGCGTACATTTGTCACAGGGAAATTTAAGAACGAGCACCATTCTTCAGTAAGGTGCTGCTTCTTGGAGGGTAATCCAGCGTTCTGAGATGTAGATGGCTCAAGTCTGGTGGCATTTCTGTGGAGTCTGTCTGGAGTCACAAGCCATGGCTGTGCAGCTGGAACTTGTTGAGAGCACAGAACTTCTCCCTGCAGTTATGGTACCGGGGGTCAGAACTGCAGGGTGAGTGGCTGGGCACGTGGGAACACAACCTGAGCTGAGACAGGATCATTTCCTCAAGGCCAGAGGCTGCCCTGGGCTCAGGCTCGGTTCTGAGGGGCTTTGTTTGTCATGTTGTACTTTGTTGATGCAGTGCTCAGAGCAGACAGCATTTTAAACTGCGAAGCACAAGTGACAGAAGATGGATTTTGTTATGCAAGCACCAAAGAGAGCAATAAGTACAGAAAGAAGGCATCCTCTTGCCATCAGTGTTTTATTTTTTAGGGATAAGAAGTGCTGCTAGATACCATTAATTCACTAGTATGTACAGCAGACTTCTATATATGGGGTATTTAACAAAAAATTAGTGATTGCTTATATTAGTCTAATAAAGTAATTTTATAGACTTTTTCCTTGTCAAATATAATCATTCAAATGATATCCTAATCATGCAGTGATTACCCATGATCACAGACTCTAGTCTGTAAACACTAGAGATGCTCGTGCTTTTTAGTAAACTCTGGGTTACCACAATAATTAGTCCTGGGTGTTCCAGCAATTACAATTGCCTTTGTGCTCTCTGCTTAATGAGTGACAGAAAGTACAAACCATTTTGAACAGGGACACTCAGGTGTATTTGATGAGAATTTAAACTTTCCCATAGCTGTTCATTCTTTGAATTCCCATACCAAAACTAATCTGGGAAACTGTATTTTTTTTTTATGTTTCAGGACAGATTTCCCACGACCCTGACTATAAATAAAACAAGATTATTATTTCTGGAGACTGAGTCTTTCTCTGAACAGTTTTCAAGGATGCTTTTTTAAAATTATGTCCAACCATAACAGACAAACAAACAAACAAACAAAAAATAAGTAAACCAATTTTTTTTCCTGTTATCACCCATCCATTGTCTTTCTGTGAATTGAATCTTAACCCTCCAACTGAGGCTGTGCTGACACAACAAAGTAGTTTGCTTTTGGTTGTTTGCTCTTTGGAAAAGTTGGTGGTAGATATGAGGAAGGTTAAGACTTGCAAAGTCAGACATGAAGATGTATGCAATAATTTTGCATTCCAGTTCCAAGGTTGGCTGCGTACTTTATATAAGAGTTTTCAATTCCCATTTATCAGCAAAAAAGCTGAACTGTGGCCCGTGTGTTCATGGCTGGACACTCTGCTAAGCTGGCCACAGTTAAATTTGGACAAGGTTAAATGCAGGTAAAATGTAGTCTTGATGACATATGCTTTATGTCATCCATCCTTGATGAATTTTCAGGGAAAAGGTTAGATTCTGATTTCCAGCAAGATACTGCAAAAAGAGCTTCCTGGACTTGCTCAGAAATGATTTATACTTATGGTGTTGCTCTGTAGATAAAAACCTACAAGACAGATCTGCAGGAGATGTATCTCTGTCCCTGCTGGCTGTCGGGAGAATGAAAAGATCTTGTGCTCTGAATTTACTGACTCCTTAATGGAAAAAGGTAATACAGCATGATTAGAATATTGCATAGGCTCGTGACTAATATGAATTCTTTAATGAAAATTTCAAATTGGAGAATGCTAACTGCAGCAATATTACTGATGCTGTGATCCCCTTGAGCAAAGGACTTGGCTTTGTTTTTTATTGCTATTCAAAGGTAAATAAGGCAACCAAGTGGGGAGATTTGACAGTTTGCAAAAGCTGGTGGCCTTGCTTGAAAGCTGCTCTAGGTGACCCTGCCCTGGCAGGAGGGTTGGACTAGATCATCTCCAGAGGTCCCTTCCAACCCTGACTGCTCTGTGATTCTCTGAAAGCTCTGAGATGAAGATATGAAAGGAAAAAGTTTTAAATCCTCCAAGTAAGATTCATTGCTGTGGGTTAAGATAAACAAGACCTGAATCCTGCTGGAAGGGGACATGAGTGGCACATGCATTTGGGAAGAGAGTTCCAAACCAGTACAGAATTGTCTATTGCAGTTTGAGAATGGGGTTTGTGCTAGCTGAACAGTTATTTTTGTAAGCAAAGCAAATCACGGCTGGGCTTTATTCATGTCCTTGGTGCCTTCCAGGCTGGGACATGTCATTAAAATTCCTCTCTGCAAATGATGGAGATGGTGCTGCTATGGATTAGGGCAGAGGATATGACCACAGAGTCCTTGACAATCTGTCCTGCTGCGATGGGGTGGCCTCAGCTAAGAGCAAAGCACTCACACAGCTTCTTGTCACACCTTCCCCACAGTGGGATGGGGCAGAAAATAGGAGGAACTGGAGTCAGAAATCTCATGGTTCAAAATAAAGACAGAGAGATCACTCAGCAGAATGAGATCACTCTGGGCAGAATGGTCTGAACTCAGGGAATCAAACTTGATTTTAAACGTTTGATTACTGATTGGGAAGCAGATAACAAACATTGAAACACTTAAGGAAGACACCTTTCATCCCCTTTGCCAGGCTCGAGTTCTGCACAGAACAGCCCTGCCCTTCCTTTGCTGTGGTTGGGATCAGTTCCTGCTGCTCCTTGTTCCTCACTCTGCCCCTGCTCGTTCCTCCTCAGTTGTTTCCTGGGCTCTGCTGAGCACCCACAGGTGTGCCACCAGCTCTGTGGTGTCACTGCTCCATGCTCCAGTTACTGCCATTGCTTAAATGTTCTCTCATGGGAGCTCTCAGGCTCCTCTGGGTGTCCCAGGGGCACCACAGACTCCTCCTTAGGCTCAGCTTTGGCCCATGGAGGGTCTGGAGTGGCTGGCACAGGGCAGCCCCAGCCCCCTCCCACTGAGCCCCTGCAGTCCTCTTCCTACCAAGCTTGGAGTTTGTGCCAATACACCTGGATAAAAAACACTTCCAGGCTCCAGGCTGGCTGCTGGGCTGTCCCCACGCCTGGGAGTGGAGTGCTGAGCGTGGGTGATGGGCAAAGCCCGGGCTCTTGGTTCTCAGGTGCCCCTGGCAGGAAGCAAATGCCTTCCTCAGGGGATGGCAGCTCCTGGAGGTGCCTGTTGCTTGGCACAGTGGTGCAGCCTGAGGGGCCAGTGTTTAGCTCTAGCAAGGTCAGTAAGCCCCAGCTGTCACCTGGGGACAGCCCCTCTTTTCCTGGTGTGGCTCTGCTGGAGGAGCTCTCTCTGGAACTGCTGGGTCCCTTTGCAAACACGGCTGTGCCGAGGCTGGGCGAGGGGAGGACTGGAGTGGGTGTAACCGGAGCCTCGGTTCCTTCTTGGCAGCAGCCCCAAGAAGATGCTGCAGGAGGATGAGGAGGCAGCTTTGTGGTTGAGACCTGTTCGTTTCCAGCAGTAAACCCTGCAGAGGGGCAGCCTGTCAGCTGAGAGCAAACAAGGATGGGGCCAGAGCTTGCTGAGCCTGCACGAGCACCAGAACAAGCAGAGCAGCTTCCTTGCCCCCCTCTGTCCTGTTGGTACCCAAGTGGCTGTGAAGGGAGAGGGCTGAAGGGCTCCTTCCTCTCCCTCAGCTCTGCCTTCCTGCCGGGGTGCAGGCAGGTCAGGAGAGCTCGGGCTGGGTGCTGGGGCTGCAGGAGGGACCAGGAGCAGCTGGGGCACTGCCTGCAGAGCCCTGCTTGCCTTTTCTCTCTCTCAGGATTTTTCATAGAGGTGCACAGAGAGAAAGAAAGAGAAAACAATTTCTATTTCTGCTCCTTGTTTTTCTCATGTGGAATGTGCTTGGGTGATTGCTTGATTGGATTCAGGTGAGGATTGTTTGAGCCTGGTGGCCAATCCAACCCACCTGTGGCTGCACTCTCAGAGAGGGGCACGACTTCTGAGTAGTTAGATATGGTAGTTAGAAAAGTAGGTTTGTAGTTTTAGTATCTTCCTTTAAATAGTATATTAATGTATTATAGCATAGTTATAATAAAGAAATCATTCAGCCTTCTGAACTGGAGTTGGACATCATCATTTCTTCCCATGGGGTTTGCCTGCATTTTACAATACTGGGGCAGAGGAGTTCCAGGGCAGGAGCACGGGTTGGACACCTTGTCCTGCACTGAGGAGCTGTTTAGAGGTTTGCTGGAAAGCATTTTTCTGGTTGTTTTCCCGTCTGTCACCTGCTCTACCTGTGTTTGATGGCACTGGCTGCTTTCAAGGTGCAGATTTTGTTTGTGGTTCTGTGGCAGGTGCATTGACCTTGGGGTAAGAACAGGGAAGGGACATTCCTCTCCCAGGCTTTGCCATCTCTTCAGAGCTCCACCTGTTGAAGTTGGAGGGAGGAAATTCTTTCCAAATGTGTTTCTCTCCATGGATTTTGTGTCACTAGGCTGTCACCAGATATATTTTCAACTCCACATTTGAAGGAGTAATTGTACAATATTCTTTATTAAACATGTTTTCTTTAAATTGTACAATTGTACAATTTGCTTTATTAAACATGTTTAATAAGCATTAAACATGTTTAATAAAGAAAATGGTACAATTTTAAACATATTTAATAAACATTAAACTTGGGGTTTTTTTTCATTCACCCCGAATGAGTCCAATAGTATTTCAAAAGCTTTTTTGTGTTACGTTTTCCAGTAACAATGCTGTGCTTGGACTTAAGCTAGAAGTGCTCTGCTAATGAAAACTGTGTGACAAACAAACCACTTTCCTGTTTTCCTGAGCACCTTGAAGCTTGTGCCCAAAGCCAGAGGGAAGGGGCATCCTCCCTTGTTCCACGGGTGTTGGAGGAGATGTGGAAATGTGGAATGCAGCTCTGCACCTCAGGCTCCGTGGGGTGGCTGGTGGTGCTCCTGGCACTGGGAGTCCCAACACAGTAGGAATTGTGAGAGATGAAAAGTTTTCCCTTTAAAAAGGGCTGTAAAAAGAGAAACAAGCAGAAAAGAGCAAACCTGGGAGTAGTCAGTGGATATAAACTAGGGCAAAAAGGAAAGTTCAATTTGTCAATAGACTTATTATGATTCCTATGTGCAGGTAAAGCACAAAAGGAAAGAATTTAGGAATTTCTATTTAATGTCATTTCTATCATTGAGATACATTTCTATAATTTAATTCCGTGATTTCTGCTGCCCACTTTAATAAGGTTTTCTGTGTTTGATTGCAGATGTTTGTATTTCAAGGTCAGAAAGTTTGAGGTGCTTCAGCCTTATAAGTTCTAGAGGAAAATAACTCCCAGCAAAACTGTACATGACCTCAGAACAAACACAAAATAAAATAATCCCTGGGATCTGCAGACTTAATTTAGAATGCAGAACATTTCCCAAGCAGCGTTTTACTGTTTTGCTGAAATGATGGAGCATATTGTTAATGTCTTGTAATTTTTAAGAGCATTTAAAGATTTATTTTTGTAACCATTATTTTACTTGCTTATTCTGAGATTGGGTTCAGTTTGTTTTTTGGCTGTCATGTTTTTTTTTTAATTCCTTATCAGGTCAGAGGTATTTGATAGACATCTCACTAGGCTTGCTTTTGATTAACCTGGTTTCTTTTTAGTAGTATTTTCTGGGATACCCATTTGCAAAAAAGCTAACAACTAATTATGGAAATAGTGTTGTGTTTTTGTTATGTCATCTCTTTCCTACAATGTTTATGGTTTTGTTTTCTTTTTCCTTTCATTGTTACCTTTTTTTCTAAAAGAAAATTGTTCAAAATTTGATTCTAGACCACAATTTTCTCATAAAAATATGGATCCTGTTAAATACTAAGGTATATAGGATTTATGCAAACTCTGTAAGCAGTGTTGTGTAGTAGTTTTTTGATTTATTGTTTTTTCTGAAGAGATTTTTCCATTAATAAAAAAAATTTGTCTTTTCTCACTTTATTTTTCTGATTTGTCAAGTTGATTCTCATGTTTTACAAATATGCTCATTTGGAAAAGCTAGTAGTTATTAAAACCTTATAAGAGAAGCTGATTTTGGCTGTTAAGTTGCTTTTTTTAGTAATTTGTTTTCTAACATCTCGTTTTCCTTTGCCTTGGGCTAGAGAATTAATTTTGTTATGTTGGGGTGAGGAGTCATTTGCTTAGGCTGTTTTTCTATCAGAAGAGGTTATGAAGCCATGAAAGACAGTTAATTTGGAGAGGAAAATAAAAACCTGTGCTGCATGTGGGAGCATCTTCCTTGTAAAGTGTTCCAATGTGTTGGATCTATAAAATGGGATTAAACACTGGCAGTCTGAGACAAGTTTAATGGAAAAAAGCAACCCAAGGCACGCTTTGGTGAAGGGAGTGGGGAGAGCTTGTGGCATTATTTAGTGATGTTGAGACGTGGTCACAGGACTGGGGACACTGGATGTGTCTGTGTCAGAGGCACACAGGTGTCTGTCCCAGCAGGGTGCTGCTGTCCAGGTCCAGGGTCACAGCCCTTGTTCTGCTTGACCTCAGTGTCACAGGCTGGCCTGGCTTGGAAGGGGCCTTAAAGCTCATCCCAATCCACCCCCTGCCCTGGGCTGAGACATTTTCCACTGTCCCAGGTTGTTCCAAGCCCCATCCAGCCTGGCCTTGGACACTTCCAGGGATCCAGGGGCAGCCACAGCTGCTCTGGGAATTCCATCCCAGCCCCTCCCCACCCTCCCAGCCAGGAATTCCTGCCCAATATCCCACCCAGCCCTGCCCTCTGGCAGTGGGAGCCATTCCCTGTGTCCTGTCCCTCCATCCCCTGTCCCCAGTCCCTCTGCAGCTCTCCTGGAGCCCCTTCAGGCCCTGCCAGGGCTCTGAGCTCTCCCTGGAGCCTTCTCCTCTCCAGGTGAGCACCCCCAGCTCTCCCAGGCTGTCAACATCCATCACAAAGTCCTTGAGTTCATTTTCAGTGCCAGGAGTGGCTGAGACAAACAAATGTCTTTCAGGGAAGCCTGTCCCTGTGGACAGACAGAGCTCCTGCTGGTTCTGCAGCAGGAGCTGACGCCAACAGTCTCTGCATGCAGGAGTTCTGCTGTGCTGCAGGATGGAGCTCTCTTGTTGGAGTTGTAGGTCACAAATGGACATTTCCATCAGTTCTTTTGTAATGCCCACTTTTGTAATACCCACTTATTGAGGCTTTGGATTTTATCCACCCTTTTCTGAATGTGCCTTTTTTCCAAATGATTTTGTAATTTTTTTTTTCTTTTTCCATTTCATCTGGGTATTTAAAAATAGATATTTTTCGGACATCATTAAAACTTCTGCCTCCATGAAATTTTAACAGATGTGACACTTGAGAGGCTCTGTAGTGGGCAGCGATCATTTATCAGGCAATGCTTTTTAAGACCTTCATTATTATTCAGTGATTAAAAATTCACAGGAGTGAAAAGTTACCTTTGTAAATATTTTATTCTTTCTTTCTTTGTTGTTATTTTGTTTTTTTCCCTACAAGAGTTTTTAAGGTAGTAATACCTGCTATGAAAGGCTGCTAGCAACTGTGGGATGATTTTCTGTGGACAGTTCTGGTGCTGAGGTAGGCAGTGGGAGGTGAGAATTTTAGGGAAGGGCTCATCATGTTGAATTGTTTCACAGACTGCACCTGGCCATGTTCTTTTGGGAATGAGCAAAGAAATACTTGTAGTAATGTGCATATTTTTTCTTGTGGTGTTTGGTTGAGATACTGGGAAAGCTTTGACATTGAGTGGAGTTAGGAACTGCTGGAAGAAAATGCATATTAACATAAAATATAATAGATGCTGCTAACTCATTTTGGAGAGGTAATTGGCTGAAGCCTGAACATTGTTTAACTAATTTCCACTTCTTTATTGCTTCTCTTTCTGTCCTGGAATAATGAGTATTCTTAGGGTTTTGGACATTTGAATAGAAATGTTCATCTTTTCCTCATGTTCCCCTGCCAGGTTTTAAGTCTTTGGTGTGTATTGTTAAAAAGCTGTTTTGACACAGATTCTTTTGGGAGGGCCAATCTGTTGCCTGTCCTTTTGTGTTTGGTAACTGTTTAACCATAGTGCTGTCAATGGGATGAAAATGCCAAAGTCAGCTGTGGTGGAACTCCTCGGGTTCCAAACCACCGGGCAGTAAATTTCCAGCTGCTTTACACGTGGAGTGTGGTGTCACTGGAGAAGCTGGATCACCTTTCTTGTTTAGAGTTTTGCTGTTTCTGGCTGTAACATCAGCATTTTGTTTTGACCAGCTCCCAGTAATCACTATTGGAGTACAAAGCTCAAAATATTTTATTTTCTGACCTCATGTCTTAGAATTTGACTGAGTCACCTGATTTTACTATTTCATGTAGGAAAACCCCCCATTTCTTCAAAATCCCTTGTAGAAAGGAATGTCATGTACAGAAAATATATAAAGTGTGCATGAAGTATGACAAGGCCATTGTTCAAAATCTTTCTTTGTAAAGCTCACTTGTAAAAAAAACACTGAGAATAGAAAAGATTTCTTATGAATGGGGAAGACTAAAGAGGAGTGGACGTGTGTGTTGGATCAATAGATGTGCCATCTCATCCCTTGTCAAAATCTACTTACTCTTTTTATAAAGCAGAGTGGAAGTTAAAAGATGAATGTGGGTGAATAATGCTCTGTCAAATGTCTCTAACAACTGGTATTTCCAACAGTGGAGTGGAGTCAGGACTAGTGAGATGGGACAGAGCACATAGTCATGGAACTAGATACAGGAATTCCAGCACCATTTTAAGGATGAGCTTTCAGCTTGTTTATTTCCTGTTCCCCATGGAAAATAAAAAATCTCCTGCACCAGTAGAGCAGTGTATGATTGAATTGAATTGGCATCTTCCCAGAGCACAGAACTTGTTGTATTGACAGTGTATATATTTCAGCTGAACAATTTTAGTGAAGCAGTTTCCTTCCTGGAAATGTCAAGTTTCAGTAGTAGTACATTTTGGGGATGGTAACTGATATTTAAGATAATTGTGCTGCATGGATGCTTCTTTTATTTATTTTTTTTTTTTTCTCAGTGAGCATAGATAAATCCTTGAAGGAGACTTAAAGGCAGACACCTTGGATTAGTGCAGGTTTAGCTGGGTCCTGTGTTTTACAGAATATTTTATTTGAACTCCTCTCTGGCCTGAAGGGTGGGAATGGCAGATGAACATGAGGAAGGTTTGTTATGCTGGGGGTTGTGTTTTTATTTTAGGAAGCGACGTTCTGGTTGTAGAGCAGGAGAGAAGCACTGCAGGTGAGTGGCCAGCAAAGCTCTCTCTGCCATTTCCACTTCCACGTGTTCCCTGGGCTCTGGGTCCATCTCTCACTGCACACAGTGCTCCAGGTGTCACGTCATTGTCACCTGCCCATCTCTGAAATGAACATTAACACACCAAATATTCTTTAAAATGTGCTCACTTCACTTGCCCAAAGATTCCGAGTGGCAAGAGGTGGTCTGAATGCCTTTGATGCTGTTCAAAGCTCTCCTTTTCCCTGGATCAGAGCGATGCAAACCCAAGTGTTTGCTTCTCCCTTGCAGTTGAGGTCTGTGGAGATGGGATCTTTGATATTCTGGGTTTCCTGCTCAGATGGAACAGCAAGGCTCTATTTCAAGGGCACTGCGGGGAACGTGTGATACTCGGAGAGCTCTTCTTGAGTAAGGAGGAGAATTATTTTAGAAAGTTGTTGAGGCAAAGTGGTAGGATTAAACTGGCACACACCATATAAAGGAAAGGTGGTCAATCAAGAGAGAAAACACCTTTTAAAAAGGATTTTTTTAAAAATTATTTAGATGCCAAACAGTCAAAGACTATTTATTTCCTCTTGCATTCTTGAATAAATGAGTGGCAGCAGAATGTAAAATACAATTGACATGTTTATAATGTTCTTGTGAATTTTGGCCTGGTACTTCCTTCCCTGTTAAGTGCTCAAAGATTTCTAATAAACAAATTTAATGGTACCAGTTGTGTAGTATTTTTTAAATTGAGAAGTTCTTTTTCCTGCTTTTGTTGGATCTATCTCAGCCAGAAAAGCAAATGCCTGCTGTTTTATGGGATTGTTGTTTTAAACTGTGCGTGCTGACAGAATAAATATTCAGGAGACAACATCATTTTGTGTGTGTGTATAAATAAATAAATAAATAAATAAATAAATAAATATATATATAGGCAAGATTTTTTTTTTTTTTTCTTTTCAGCTGATTTCTTGCTGGAAGAATAATTGTGGTTACTGCTGTGGGCTGGGGAGGTGTCTGCACTGAGGGCTCCTCCTCGACCTCTGCCCTGGTGAATGCAGAAAGCAATGTTTGCTCTGACAATGCATTTGTGAGTCTATGAAAAAGGTACTGAATCGTCCTCATTGTGCTGCTGTTCCTCTGAACCCATTCATGTTTCAAACAATAAAAAAAGCCATTGTGAGAGCCAAACACTTTTATGCCAACATAACAATATTTGAAGAAGATAATCAAAGCTGTTTGTTCTGCTTTGCTGCTTTTGCTTTGTCTGCAATTCAGGTCTTCATTATGAAGCAAGATGGTGTCTGAAACATTGTCTGTGAAAGAGGTTAAAAAAAACCCCAAACCAAAATAGATCTCGGGCTAAACCACCAAGGGAATGGGTATTGGCTTTCTGGAACATTCCTGGCTGTGTATTCTGTGTGTTCATGGCCTGGTGTGTGCCAGGCTCCTCCAGGTGTGGCTTTGGAAAGAAACGTTCTGAAACCTTGTCATGGGAATGTGCCTTTATATGTACAGACATAAATGAATAGGTAAAAATTTGTTTTATTTGGAGTTACACTTAATAGAAAACCGTAGAGGTTTTTATCTTTCTTATGACAGGGCTTTAATATAAAATAATAATACTTCTGCTTTCTTGTAGAGGCAGAATTGTTATTTAAACAGTGCTATAATAATGATTGGTGAAAACTTCAGCAGAGCAGAACCCTGGAATTGTTTATATGTAGAGCAGAGACAGTGAAGTACCAAGAGAGAGCCTTTGCTAACAGTACAGGAGTCATTGTTTTTGGTTTCTTTCACCTTTGTTTTGTTGTGGTGTTTGTGGTTTTTTTTTTTTTTTTTTCCTGTTATTGGTCCTTCAGCCTTTTCCATAGCTGTCAGAATAATAGGTCATATGGTAATTGAGAATATTAATAGAGAATAGCCAGAGCATTTGCATGCAGAAGGCAGCAAGGAAGCCCTGCATATAGCACAGGCTTCTGCAGCCTGACTTGAAAGTTGTCTTGATTTCTGATGGGCTATGGAGAGATGTATATATAGAGAGAGGTGGGCTGCTCTGCTGAGCTTTTCTCAGCCTTAAGATGGTAATTTTCCCAGGAAATTTAATGCAGTAGGAGAGCTTTCCAAATAAGTACCTGTAGCCACTGACACTTTGAATAAACTTGTACTGAAATAGACTTGGCTTTTTTTAATCTGAGTTGAGAGATGTGTCTTACTGGCTGTGAGGAATTGGGAATTATTTTTTGGGGAGGAAAAATAACCACAAAACCCCCTAAATCAAACCACCTAATACCCACTCAAAACCTGCCTGTGGATCACAAAGCTTTGCACTTCCCGAACCTCTGTTTGGGAGAAATAATGATGATAATAATATCAGATTTCTAAATATTTTTTATTTTGAAGTCAACTGCTTAATTATTCCTGGAAATTAAAAAGTAGGCACTAAAAATATATATTTATGGAAGTGCCCTGCACGACCCCAAATGCTCCACCCAGGAGCTGAAGTCATGCTTAGCAATAGATTGTCTCATATAATTAAATGCTTTGTTGGATTAGAGCCAAACTGTTTGCCTTTGGCATGGCACAAATATATGAGTATTTTGTACTCATTTTTATTTTGTATATTTTGCTCCCAGTCTTCTAATGCTCAAGCCTTTGGGGGTTTTGTGGTAGATTACAGGAGCTCTCTGGCAATCTGGACAAATAATTTATGATGTCTTAGTAAATGCCAGTTAATATTTGTGCTGTTGACACCTCTTGCATTAATGTCTAATCTCCAATTCTCTTGGAAAGGTGAAGTATCCATAAGTGTGGCTGAATTTGGCTCTTCCCATTGGATGAGGCTGATGTTCACATGTGAATGGCTGAAGGCCACAGAATAATTTGACTTAACAGACTCAGAATATTGGAAACGTAAGGGGAAAAAAGAACATTTTAAGACTTCTCATAGTAATTTCTTTGATCCAAACCAGTAATATTTTAGTGAAATAAAGCTGGAGATTAGGGATGGGAGGGATTTCTTTATTTGCTTTATTTTGTCAAACTTTCTGTAGTATCAAGATGAGACATAAGGCAGCAGAAAAGCACTGGAGATTCAAAGAGGGGGGGTTGATGGTACTGGAATATCAGCTGGACATCAACCAAAGGCCATATACAGTAATTTCCAAATGTGGTAATAAATTCCAACATAGTAGTTTATTTTCCATAGCCAACAATTTATTATTTCAGTATTCACAAAACTAAATGTCAGCCTAAGTATATTGTTTAAAATGTGACATGAAATGTCTGTTGAAAAGCCTGAGATGGCAGGAAGACAGGGAAAAAGAATAAAAAGTAAAGGGGGGAGTAGTAGATTTTGTTTCTCTGAAAATGACTTTGCATTTTGCCATTAATTTTCCTGACTTCAGCACTTAAGTGCTCTAACTCCGATATCAAATATTTAATTTTTTTGTGCTTTCAGTACAGCTGAAATGTATAAAACAATTTTTAGTTTGATGTGGAATTTTTGCCAGGGGAGACCTCCACATCAGTTGTTTAGTCTGCTGAGAGAGTTTACTTTGCCATGGTGTGTATATTAAATCTTCCCCCAAAAGCCCAGAGGACGTGCTGGGATGTGCCTGCTGCCTCTCCAGTCCTCCTGCCCAGGGATCTCCTGCAGCCACTGAACTCCAGAGGTTTTGTGCCCTCTCCTGTTCTTGCTTTGGGTGTGTGTGCATTTCCTGGGACGTTATGATGGGTATGGAAAACGAGAATGGGACCTGCAGCTCCTGTTGGGTCTTTCAGTGCTCAGTGAGTGGGACTTTAGCACAGCTGGTTCAATGGAATATTTACCCAGCTTATGAGGAGATGAATGGTTGTTTGAGCTGAACTTTGGCCTTGTACTTCCAAGTTTCATAAAGCACTTAATGATGACTGAGCTGGCCATTAAATCCAGACGGTTTCAGTCCTTGGAAGGGAATGTTTTCCAATGACTTTATTTAGGCTGCTTTCAGCCTGGAGGGTAGAATGGTGCTGGGGGTGTAACAATATCCTTTTTTCAGATTTCATGCAATACACCTTCATGTTTATTCAGTGAGCAATGTCTGGTTGATGTTCTTGAGCAGCAGCTGCTCTGATGGACACTTGGTGGTTCCTTGGCTTTGGAGTGCAAGTGTCACCTCCTGGGCAGGCTGCAGTGCCCAGGGTGTGCAGGTGTCACCTGGAGAGGCTGCAGTGCCCAGGGTGTGCAGGTGTCACCTCCTGGGCAGGCTGCAGTGCCCAGGGTGTGCAGGTGTCACCTGGACAGGCTGCAGTGCCCAGGGTGTGCAGGTGTCACCTGGACAGGCTGCAGTGCCCAGGGTGTGCAGGTGTCACCTCCTGGACAGGCTGCAGTGCCCAGGGTGTGCAGGTGTCACCTCCTGGGCAGGCTGCAGTGCCCAGGGTGTGCAGGTGTCACCTCCTGGGCAGGCTGCAGTGCCCAGGGTGTGCAGGTGTCACCTCCTGGGCAGGCTGCAGTGCCCAGGGTGTGCAGGTGTCACCTCCTGGGCAGGCTGCAGTGCCCAGGGTGTGCAGGTGTCACCTCCTGGACAGGCTGCAGTGCCCAGGGTGTGCAGGTGTGTGACCTGGGCAGGCTGCAGTGCCCAGGGTGTGCAGGTGTCACCTCCTGGGCAGGCTGCAGTGCCCAGGGTGTGCAGGTGTGTGACCTGGGCAGGCTGCAGTGCCCAGGGTGTGCAGGTGTCACCTCCTGGGCAGGCTGCAGTGCCCAGGGTGTTCCCCACCTGTACAAGCCCAGCCACTTTATTTTAACCTTGACCCTGTGGGAAGCTGGAGTGCTCTGCAGCTGTGCCACAGCAGCTCTGCTGCAGTGCTGTATCCTGAGATAATTCCATGTGGGAAAGGGGAAGAAGGACCAGAGATGGAACATAAACCCTCATGTGTTTGGGGAATAAAAATCATATTCGCTATTGCACACTGCTTGATGTAATCACGCTGCTGACAGGAGGAATTTTATGAGGATGGTTTGACATTCTTGTCCAGAGCTCATCCTTATGTAGGTCAGAAATCAATTTTTTCTCTAGCCCTAAATGAATCAATTTATTCATGTTGAGATCTAGACTTGAAATTTTATTTTACTTAGGATATTTTCCTCTTGTTCTAATTACTTCTAAAAAGAAAGAAAAGTAGGTGTAATTTGGAATTTAATTGCTGAAACTTTCACTGGAAGAACAGGGAGATTTGAGCACATAGTTATGATGTACTACAAGAATAAATGTTAAACTAAACTTTGATTTTTAGCTGACTGGTGCTAAATAATATATCTGCTCCTGCAAGAGTTGGAGACAATTGGTTTAATGAAATGATCAACTGCACCTTAAGAAAGTGAAGAGATTTTCCTCACATGCTTCTGAAATAAGGCTGAGAAGCAAAATGTTTAGTATGGAATGGGGGTCAGAGATAAGGAAGATCACAAGGATGATTTTTGTATGTTTGGATTGATTAAGAAGGTGTTGCTGAGCACTTCTGTTTGCTTTCTGCTGGTTTTCCTGCAGAATTTACCCTGTGATATAGACTAACCACAGAGAACAACTCCTCTTCCCACTTTATTTTCTTTCCGAATTTTATGGTGCTTTCAGCCATTGCTGGTTCTCAGAATTGTATGAGGTGAGGACTTGACCTTTCCTGAGTAAACACTTGTTTACATCAGTCAGATCATGTGTCTGTTTTCTTTTCCACATTAGTCTAAGTCTCCATATTTCTGACAAACCAGTAGGACTAGATTTTCTTAAGAGCTTTTCGTTTGTTTGTGCTGATTTGAAATAATGAGTTAATCAGCACCATGTGATTGACAGTGGGAATACAGATTATTTCTGGTGATAGATGAAATACTGTCACACTCTACTCCTCCCCACCTCAGAAAGGAAAACTGGATGGCAATGTGGAAAGGAGATCAGCAGTGTTTAACTTCCTGTGAAAATCTAGGCTCCTTATGGTAGAGTTTGTTCAGGCACTTGTAGCTCTTCTGGTTGGCTTCCAGGCCACTTGTACAGTGATTTTAATAAGCTGAGTTCTGTCCTCCTCCAAGGAAGGAGGTCTCTACATTCCTAGAGAATCTGATTCCTTTCAAGGTATTTTAATTTTTCTTAAAATGACTTTGGGAAAGCTGTGAGTTCCTGTGTGTTCTCAGAGGTTTTCAACTTGTGCTATTTTGAGCAATGCCATGTGATTTTCTAAGAATGTATTAAAAACCCCACCACCTTCTTTTATGTTCCTCTTTTTCTGCCAGATAATCACAAACACCAAGAGTGAGTTTTGAGCTCATTTTGGGCTGATACAATTATTTTATTTAATCCTAAATCATGAAGCTTTTTGGGAAAAAATATAAATAGTCACTGTTAGTTTGTTCCAGAAAATGAAGACAATGTTAATCTTAGGTGGAAAACATTGCCAGAACCGTTGAGAATGAGGTTTCTGAAATGATCACTCCTTGAGGTGCTTGTGCAGACTTTGGGGCTCTAGAAGAGGTGGGAAGCTTGGAGGTCTCAGTCACACTGCTCCCTGCCTGCAGGGATGAATTAACTTGCATCTCTTGTGCACTGAAAAGGAGGTTTGTGTTTCAAGAATTACTCAGCTGTGGAGTAGATAATGAACTGAGCTATTGTAAAATAAATAACTAAAACCCAAACCCATTTAATTCTGATAAACCTGCAGTTTGTGTTGTCAGGCAATGATTGCACTCCTACTGTAGCTGCACAGAATTGTGGAGTGGTTTGGTTTGGAAGGGACCAGAAAAGATCATCTGGTTCCAACCCCCTACCACAGGCAGGAACACTTTCCAGCAATACATGAACAAAAAAAAAGAAAAAAAATTAAAAAGGTCCTTGCTTTCAAGAGCTGCATTTGCCAGAAAGGAACAAGGAGTCTGTTTAGTGCTTCTGGATTAATTCTGAGGTTTTGCTTATTGTAATAACAATAGGGACACCCCCCCTTTCATTCTGGTTCATAAAAGAAAGAATATTTTAGTTGGCAGCGTTTCAGCATTTCAGATACCTGGAGCTGAGTTAGTTGGAGCAGTAAGAGCTGATAAGCAGCTCTGAAGGTGTGCCAGGAAAAGATCTCCAACACCTCTCCCCCCTCTTCCTTCTGCTGTTCCAGCACTATCTCTGTGCTAGATTAAGGCCTTTCCCCACAGACTGATTATCTTTGTCCCTGGAGAGAAGCAGCCAAATCCATTAATTATTCCCATTTCCTTTGCCAGGGAAAGCAAGTGCAGTAGTCAGAAAAGCCATCTATTTTAAAATTTATTTTAAATAAATTCATCTATCTTATTATTTTAAGAGGTTATTTACTTAATGTTCTGTTTATTTCTGACTGACCTCTGCACTGTTTAGATTCTTTAATAACATTCATCAGGATATGCACAGCACTACTAAATGGATTTAATTCTTCCTTACCCTGCACTTGTGCTCCCAGACCTGTGTTTGGCATTAATGAACAGTGCTGGGATCATGCTGCCACACTGGTAGGGATTTACAGAGACAATTATTAGGTGATCAGGCCATCTTTTTACTTTTTTTTCCTGTTTATTTCTGAAATGGGAATTATTCATCAAGGTCAAGCATTACATAGAGAGGATTATAGTTGATTGCTTTGTTTTATTGTTTTAAATAAGGAAGAAATAAACAAAGATGCATTTTTCTTTAACGTTTTTAGATGTCTTATGATATTTTCCTCAGAGAAACCTGTTCCTTTACTCCTGCATTTTGGCATCTTGAGTCTTCCTGATATACCTGAGCCCTTGGTGGATGCAAGTAAAGAATGCAGAACATGATAACTTGCCGTCGCTGAATCTGAGATGTGGAGCAAGATTTGTGTTTATTTCTGCCAAGAGGGAGAAATGTGGCTGTAGTTGTTGTAATATGGTAATGCTGCCCTTTCACTGACCGTCGAATCAAACTTCTTTTCACGATCAAAATCAAAGCAAGCTTTGCAGTGACAGAATCTGCTGCTTTAGCTGAGAACCTTTAGCCTGCTGCCAACACTGCAGTTGAGGTGGAGGAGGTTGCAGGGCTGTGCAGTTGATATATCTATCCAGTGCTATTTTTTTAGTAGGAAAAAATAACTTTTTTTTCTGATATATTTTTTCCCCTTTAACAGATATGCTTGATTTATTCTGTCATAATTAAACTTATCTTTGGGTGGACCATGTTAAGCCCAAAGATTGTACTCTGAGGCTTGACAGATGGCTGTGTGCAAGCAGTGCCTGTATACTGCAATAAGTTAGGAGGAGAAGAATTTGTATTTCTTGCATTTCTTCCTGTTTTATTTACTTAATTTAATGGTGCTTTTAATGCTTAGTTCAAAATAAGACAAGAATTGGGTTTGTTCAGCCTGGAGAAGAGAAGTTTTGGGGTGACTGAATTGCGGCCTTCCAGTGCCTGAAGAGCCAACAAGAAAGACAAAGAGGGACTTCCAAGAGCCCTGTAAGAGTGACAGGACAAGGGCAATGGCTCCACACTGGCAGAGAACAGGTTTAGACTGGATATTGGGAAGGAATTGTTCCCTGGGAGCGTGGGGGGACCCTGGCACAGGTGCCCAGAGCAGCTGTGGGTGCCCCTGGATCCCTGGCAGTGCCCAAGGCCAGGCTGGACAGGCTTGGAGCAGGCAAGGCATCCCTGCCCATGGCAGGAGGTGGAATGAGATGATTTTTAAGGTCTCTTCCAGCCCAAACCATTCCATGATTCTGTGATAAAATCAGTTTGACCAACAAAAATTGCCCAGTGAGATTCTCTGTTTCTTGCTCAATGTTAAGAGTTGCTCGACTCTCCCTCATGAGACACCATCCATTTCTGTCCCTTCTCCTGTAGCAGATACTTCAAAGAGCCAGCAACTGGTAACCCTCCACAAAATCCAGTGAAAGCTGAATATTAAACCCTAAATGGCAAAATGGAGCTCCCAGAGACAAGGCCAGTGACCAGTGATGGCACTGCCACTTTCCAGCACACCTGGGAGTGTTCTGACCCAGCCCCAGAGCTGGTGGCAAAGCTACCAAGAAGGTCTGGCTTGAGCAAAAGTACCTGTAGGACATTACCTCGGCCCTGGATGGTGTCCTGCAGCACTTCTCACTGCCTTTGCACCACTGAGTTTTAGGGAAATGAAGCTGTTGCTAAAATTCCTGAGAAACAGGACGGTGCCATCCCTGCAGCAGCTGCCAAGGTGTGCTGGTGGTTTATCTCCTACCCACAGGTTGAATAGTTATAAAAATTTGCATTAATTCTGCATCCTTAAAAAAAAAAATTCCAGTTATAAGGTGGCTTTCACACCTTGCCATGAAAACTACAACTGGGAATTACTCAAGGCTGCTCTTATTGCCATTGCAGAGAAAAGTGTCCTGGAATTAAGATTAGCTCAGCCTCGCAGTGCTCATGTTTGAGGTGGCATTAGGTAGTGTTGGAGCTCCCTGCTAGTCTGGGAGCTGTTTGTAGCAGTGATGCCAAGAGAGGAGGGTGTGTGATGCCCATGTTCTGTGTGTGATGCCCATGTTCTGTGTGTGATGCCCGTGTTCTGTGTGTGCTGCCCGTGTTCTGTGTGTGATGCCCGTGTTCTGTGTGTGCTGCCCGTGCTGTGTGTGTGATGCCCGTGTTCTGTGTGTGATGCCCGTGTTCTGTGTGTGATGCCCGTGTTCTGTGTGTGATGCCCGTGTTCTGTGTGTGATGCCCATGTTCTGTGTGTGTGCTGCCTGTGTTCTGTGTGTGATGCCCGTGTTCTGTGTGTGATGCCCGTGTTCTGTGTGTGTGATACCCGTGTTCTGTGTGTGCTGCCCGTGTTCTGTGTGTGCTGCCCGTGCTGTGTGTGTGATGCCCGTGTTCTGTGTGTGATGCCCGTGTTCTGTGTGTGATGCCCGTGTTCTGTGTGTGATGCCCGTGTTCTGTGTGTGTGATACCCGTGTTCTGTGTGTGCTGCCCGTGTTCTGTGTGTGATGCCCGTGTTCTGTGTGTGTGATACCCGTGTTCTGTGTGTGCTGCCCGTGTTCTGTGTGTGATGCCCGTGTTCTGTGTGTGTGATACCCGTGTTCTGTGTGTGTGCTGCCTGTGTTCTGTGTGTGTGCTGCCTGTGTTCTGTGTGTGCTGCCCGTGTTCTGTGTGTGTGATGCCCGTGTTCTGTGTGTGCTGCCTGTGTTCTGTGTGTGCTGCCCGTGTTCTGTGTGTGATGCCCATGTTCTGTGTGTGCTGCCCGTGCTGTGTGTGTGCTGCCCGTGTTCTGTGTGTGCTGCCTGTGTTCTGTGTGTGCTGCCCGTGTTCTGTGTGTGTGCTGCCCGTGTTCTGTGTGTGTGATGCCCGTGTTCTGTGTGTGTGATGCCCATGTTCTGTGTGTGCTGCCCGTGTTCTGTGTGTGATGCCCGTGTTCTGTGTGTGATGCCCGTGCTGTGTGTGTGCTGCCTGTGTTCTGTGTGTGATGCCCGTGTTCTGTGTGTGATGCCCATGTTCTGTGTGTGATGCCCGTGTTCTGTGTGTGTGCTGCCTGTGTTCTGTGTGTGTGCTGCCCGTGTTCTGTGTGTGATGCCCATGTTCTGTGTGTGATGCCCGTGTTCTGTGTGTGATGCCCGTGCTGTGTGTGTGCTGCCTGTGTTCTGTGTGTGATGCCCGTGTTCTGTGTGTGATGCCCATGTTCTGTGTGTGATGCCCGTGTTCTGTGTGTGTGCTGCCCATGTTCTGTGTGTGTGATGCTCGTGCTCTGTGTGTGATGCCCGTGTTCTGTATGTGTGATACCCGTGTTCTGTGTGTGCTGCCTGTGTTCTGTGTGTGATGCCCGTGTTCTGTGTGTGATGCCCATGTTCTGTGTGTGCTGCCCGTGTTCTGTGTGTGATGCCCATGTTCTGTGTGTGCTGCCCGTGTTCTGTGTGTGATGCCTGTGTTCTGTGTGTGCTGCCTGTGTTCTGTGTGTGCTGCCCGTGTTCTGTGTGTGATACCCGTGTTCTGTGTGTGCTGCCTGTGTTCTGTGTGTGATGCCCGTGTTCTGTGTGTGATGCCCATGCTGTGTGTGACCCTCAGCAGAACTGGGCTGGCAGTGCCACACTGAGGTCACACAGCCTGGCTGGGCTGAGCGGGCTCCCCGCCTGCTGCTGGGTGGGATTTAGGTGTTTTCTGAAGGTTGAGTGTGACTGAACGTTGCTTTTCTTGCTGTCCTGCCTCCCTTGAGGGGTATCCTGATGTCCCTTTGTGGCAGTGGAGGGGACACTTGTGCTGCCTCCTGTACTCAGCTGCTTGGCTCTGCTGCCCTGCCCACACAGCCAATTAATTTTAATTAACACGCAGCCACTCGCTGCCTGCTGCATGATTTGTATAAATGACTGACTTTAATTTGACCTCCTGGAGTGTGAAGGGATTTCAGCCTTCAGTTAAGCATTATAAGTTGCTGTCTCTCCTGGAGTGTGCAGGGAGTAGAGACTGATGAACCATTGCCACTGAAACACCTGTTTGAGCTCGGCAGGGAGCTGGGTGTGACAGGGCTCAGCTTCTTCTCCATTACAGGGCAAAATGACAATAATGGCAGATTTATTGTGGTTATAAGGAGCTATCTGGCATGAAGGCAGCCATTTATTACACCCATTTTAATTCTAAGCCTGAACTTTTAATGTAATTATAGCAGAATAGTCTCCTACCTAGATCCTGAGGATGTGCTCTTTGGAGACGTGGAGAGCATCATTTTTTAATGATTTCTCAGCTCCTGCTTCCACTGTGCCACCCCCACGGAGACGTTTTCCTGACTGACCCCATGGAAAGCGTCCTTAAGGGTAGGAGAGAAGGGCTGAAGTGCAGTGCCAGCTCTGCAAAGGCCAGAGGAGCAACTTCAGTGTAACTGGGACATTGCTGACGATTCCTTAAGGCATTCCCCTCCTGCCGTTATGCCTGAGTTAGGACAACCAGGAGAGCTTTGTTTTTTAAGGATCACAGAGTAATTCAGTGAGCCAGGTGAGCTGAACATTTCCTGGTGAAGGGGCAGAGGTCACAAGGAGGTCCAGCTCCACACTGGGAATCCTCTGAGTTACACATGGACATGCTCAGGAACACATGGAAGTGTAGAAGAGATTTGTCATTGGTGGTTGCTAAAAGCAGAAGGACGCTAAGATTTAAAGCACAATTCCCTTTCTCTAGTGAAATATTGAATAGCTCATAAAGCTTGGCAAATGAGAGCTAAAGATGCATCCCTATGTGAACAGCCAGGTTATTGTATATAATAATGTATTGTATATAATAATTGTATATAATAATGATTCTGGATATTGTATATAATAATATTGTATATAATAATGATTCTGTTGGCATGTTGAGATGGTCCTGCCTGTGTCAGAAGGAAGGCTGAAATTCCAAGCTGATTTCCATTTTAAAGGGAGAGATTGAGGGCATGGAAACCAAGCAGAGCTCTTGGGAGCTTCCTGAAGGCAAAGAATTGAAAAACTGATTCCAGAACGAGTAAGAAGTTGTGACCTTGGTCACTTAGAAACCAGCCTGGTGGAAAAATAGCAGGAATCCTTTTTTCCTTATAGACAAGATACTTAAAAGCCCAAACCCCCAAACCAGATATTTTACTTTCTTACTAGCTATAAAGGTTGTGATAAAATGGTTTATTTATTTGCTTTATTTTTTTTTAAATTTTCTTTCCAAGTTTGATAAGTGAGGGGGCAAAAGTGAAATTTTTGGTAAATAATGGGTCTTGCTGCTCTGGGGACTGTACAGACATGGCAACGTGTTCCCTTGTTGGGCATTAAATCCAGCCCTGTGCCATCACTCCTGATTTCTTGGTGGCCAAAACACAGAGTAACAGAAAGACACTGATGGTTTTTAATTGTCTTAATTGTTACTGAATGCTCTTCCCTGATGTCCCATGGGATGGGAATTCGGGGCAGCTGGAAGGGAGCCTGTGGTTTTGCACAGAGCCTGTGGTACAGTGGGCAGTGTTGAGTTTTAGTGCTCACTGGGGTGGGTGTACATGGAGAATATTGCTGAAATATTTCCAATCTGAAAATATTTTTCAAGTATAATTTGAGTCTTTAAATTTAAAGCAGTCAGAAATAGATGCAGTATGTTCTTCCAAATCCCTCTGATGCTCTTTGGTTTAATCAGGTAGAAATCTTTTGGTTTTTAGGGATATTCAGTGTCCTGGGCTGCTTTGTTTTGACACTTTTTTTTTTTTTTTAATCTGTAGCTGCTCTCTTGGAATGCTTCACATTCAATGAGACTTAAATAATGTTTAGAACAATACAGAGGAAGGTGAATTTTGTGAACATTTGGATTTTCCTCTGGGTTTGTGCCTTGCACCTGAAATCTGATTGGCCACCTCCAGTGCAGAATTTGCCTTGCTGAGAATTCTTCAGTTTATCTTTCTTGACTGCTTAAGAACTAATTGCATAAATATTTTTTTCAAATTAATTAAGAGCATCCAAACCAAATAGCTGCAAAACATGCTCCATCAGATAAACTTAATTTCACCAATCTTCTCTTAAAGGATTGTAAAATAGTATTTTTAAAAATGATTTTTTTTCTGTCTGGTTTTGCCCCACATTCTTACATTGGGAGATATTTTAAAGACCTGGCATATTTCCCAGGTATTTTATTTAAAACTCAATAAAGGAGGTTTAAATTCCTTTCCACAGAATGTTTTAATTCTGTGTTACAATTCAGATGAGGTTTTTTTGGATGTGGAGGATGCTGCAACCTCCTCTTCAGCAATATGAAAGGACGTTTTCCTCCTTTTACAGATGAAAATGCATTTTGTGTGCTGGCTTCACTTAGGCATAAAGTGTTAATTGGAGGTTCTAATTTGATGTATGTATTTCTGATAGGCATTTAGGTACTGTGGTGTGATGAATACTAAATAGGAAGTAGGGGATGATGTGAAGGCTCTTGATGCTGTTCTCTGTCACATTTTTTTCCCCATTGTCTTTTGGAAATTATTTTTCATTCCACAGAGCATCAGTGACTTGCCATTATTCCATAATTCTTGGAAGGAGCCTGGTGTTTCTGGAATGCTGGGGGAATATTCCCTTGGATTTGACAGAATGAGCAGTGACAGGGTTACAGGTGTTGCTGGTGATTTTCCTTCTGTGAACAATGGGGAGTGATGCCTCTGACTAGAGAGGTGCTGACAAGCACATAATTGTATCTTTGCTTGTATTTCCAATTACACTGAAGGAAAATAGAGCCTTTTCACCCAGTCTGTGCTTTAGGGATCCATTTCTTTAATGTGTGTTAGTTCAATAATTCTGTAAAATTCAGCTTGTGATGTGAGAGTTTCCCACCATTTTAGTGGGATCAAAATGGAGATGGTGCTGAAGAGAATATGTCTGGTTCATCAAAATCAGCTATTTTGGGAGGTGTTTTTCCTGGGCTTCTGAAAAATCTCCCATCATTTAATGAACTTTAATGCTTGGCACTGTATTTTGCTGAGATTTCCATAGTGCTGTCTTACCTTTTATGCATTAACAAATTCTCGTAAGAAATGGTGAGAAAAATGCCTGTAATCTTCCTTACCCTTCCCAAATGTGTGTTTAGTACTTAATCCATGTGGGATTTCATAACCTCAACTCAAGCACTGGTATCACTGTCTGTGGATGTTATAGATGGTCTTACCCCCACAATCAAGAGACAACAGGAAACTTCTGTACTTGGAGTTCTGCTGGGCTCGATTATTTTCAAGTACTGAATTAATGTAAAGGGACCTCGTGCTCCTTCCCCCTCTTGCTTTTGCCAGAACCCATTTCCCATCACAAGCTCAAGTCACTGCATGCTGGGACAAACAGACTGTGGGCTTTAGAAATGTTTGGAATTAGGTGGTGTTCAACTGAAATATTTCAGGGTAAAAGGCCAGAAATATTTTATCTGGAAAATCATGAATGTAGAATTTTTTGCCAGCCTTCTTGCAAGGATTAGGGTTACAGAATTTAAATTGTGGTAACCATTTCTGCCTATATTAATTTAAATAGTGCTTTTCCTTCCTTCATTATCAATGAAATTAGAGGTGCTTTGCTACATTTGGTTCAGATACTTTTCTGTTTCACAGCCTGTCATTTCAAATTGTCAAATATTTACTTGCCTCGTGCTTGACTGTAGTGCCAGCTCTGTGTGTAATTTGTGTTTGTGTAGGTTTGCACCTGATGCTTTGATGCTGTCAGGACGTGTGTAATGTGATCCCTGGCTTCCCCTGCTCCTGCCTCACCCTTTAACTGCTCATCATCTGCTGTCACTCACTTGGCTTCGCTGGCAGCTGCAGGAGCACTGGGAATTAATCCCAAATACTATGGGATGTCTGTGCTCCCGGTATGCTTTACCTGAAGAGAGCTGTAATCCAGCCTGAACTTGGCCACTTAAGTGGAAAAAAACCCATTCACTTTGTAAGAATAGTAGAATTTTTAGCTTTTTCTTCCTCAGGTTTTAAGATTCTCTTTGCTAACAATATCCAATTTTATCTTTGAGTTTTGCCACATTATGGTGAAGTGAAATGTGCTCTGTGAAGTCAGTTTGCATTGACTGGAGTGAGTTTAAACATCTGAGCTATTAAATTAACAACTTGGACTGTCTAGCTTGGCTTCTCCTGGGTATCTCTGGCTGGATTTTTGGGAGCAGGGTTTGGTTTTCAAGTGCTTATATATGGCAAAATTAGATTTTGAGTGTTCCCTTTTTTTTTTTAAGTCTGTAGCTTCAAATCTCTCCCTGATGCTCAGCTATTAAATGACTGAGGGTGTAAATATTGGGATGCCTGTCCTTGGGCACAAAGTCCTTTGTTCAGGTGCTAAAAGGGGAGCCCATTTTTCTCAAGTTTTCTGTGTCAGATTTCATTGATCTCTTTATTTGCATAAAATGGGGGAAATTGTGGCTTGCAAATGACTGTGTATTTGTATTTGAACAGCAATAGAACATAGATGGAGTCTATGTCTTCTGACCTGAGTCCTAAACAAATACAATCATTCACAGCTGGGCACAGCACTGGCTCTCTTTGGAGACAGTTCTATACCTGCAAGTTTATTACTTTTTGTTGTCCACTTTAAATCACTTGCAATCATCATCAGGAGGTTTATTAATTATTTCTGGGGGAGCTGAGGGTGCCCTCTGACTGCGTTTTCTGTGTCTGTGCTTATTTCAATACAACTCTGAAATGTTAGAAGTGTTTTGAGTGTTTCCAGTGAAGTTCCACGTGCCAGGGGGTGTTTGCAGGTCCTGAGCCCACCAGGCCGGGCTATGTACAAACTGCTTATAGGGTCAGGCCAGGATCCCTCACTGGATCCCTCCCCACCTCTCTCCTGGCTCTTTTTTTTTTCAGCTCCAGCTCAGATTTGGTAAGAGCAGTGTTTTCAGTGTTTTTCTATTCATTGCAAGACATGAAAAGAATCAGTAGAATCACAGTCCTCCAGACCTTCACCAAAGACGACCCTGAGGCTTTGCCGTCAGACTGAATGCTCTCAATGATTTCCTTCATTGATTTTGATCTTCTTCATTGATTTTGTCCCGTGCTTTCATGTGTTGAACCACTTCTCTCGTGTGCTTCCTCATTTCCAGGGGATTTCTGTTCAAAGGGAATGTCCATTTGTTGAGGTTTTCATTGAAACCATAAGATCTATTTTCTCTTTGCTCTGTGTTTTCCTTTTGCAGTTTATCTCAGGATGCAGGAGTCTTATCCTGTAAGTTATAAACTCCACACCAAACTGATAACCACGCACGCAGAACCTTGCAGACAGCCTGGCAGTGTCGTGGCTGCTCAACCCACAAGGCCAGGAGGAAGAATTTCTGTCCCCACCAAGGTGTGGTTACTGAGCAGTGCAGGGGTGGGAGGATGGCACAGTCTGGATTTGTATTTCCAACCTTGCAGCTGCATTCACTGTGAGGTTCCATCCCAGTGAAGTTCAAAAGGAAACAACATTAGCATAGCTCCTGCTGGGGAGCTGTAGGGGAAGATCATAAACTATTACAGTTTGTAGTCAATCACGGATTTGATGGTTTTTATCCTGAAAATCTGTTTAGAGGCATTTCTCTTTTCTCCTCTTGTTTCTGACAGTCTGGAAGAGAGAGTCCTAAAATATTTTATGTGCTTCTGGGGATTTCATGCAGCTGGAAATAAAGATTGATGGAAAGGAGCAAAGCTGTGAGAAGCACAATTTCATTGTGCCTGCCCCATGTCCTCAGGCTCGCGAGCTGATCCCTCTCCCTGGGTTTGCCTGTGGTGATGATGGCTTGGGTTTCTATTTTCAGCCTTTTTAGTGTCACAGCGTGGAGCTGTGCCTTTTCCCACTGGGTTTTCACTTCTGACCCTGGATAAAATCCATTGCTAGCACAGAACACCCCTCTGTCACCTGTGCAGAAGGGACCAGGGGCACGGGGAGCTCCTGAGCTCAGCACCAGCTGCCACAACACCTGTACATCACTGACTGCTCTGCATTTGTACAAATCTCTTCATGAGGTAGAAACCAAGGACTCCTGAGGGGTTCCACAGCAGCATCCTTACCAATATATGGCATTTTTAAACTCCATAGTCCGGAATATGAAGCTTAAGCAAATGGATTTTTCTCTGTGAGACTCCTGCCAGTTATTGGTTAAAACCAGCTTCTATATCCACCCAGAAGGGACCAGAAAAGGCACACAGAACATAAATTAATCCATGGATTATTCCTTTATGTACTCTAGATAAATACTCTCTTTTTAAACCATTTTACATTGGGAGGAATTTAATGTAATTCAAATTATATATATTATAATCTAACTTGCTAATAAATAATGACTTTCTTTCTCCATAGAAATCCAGCTGCACAGACTAAAGTGCTCTAAGAGATTTATCATGCTTTTGAAAAGAGATTTTCTTGTCTGACTAAATGCTAAGTGTTAGTCTGATTCCAAATTTGAAGTTGTCCTCTTAAAAAGTTTGCTGAGGTTGGACAGCACTTTTTGCTGTGCAGGGAATGTATTATTAGTGCACAGAAGTTGGAATGAATTCTGGAACAAATGAAAAAAAAATGCTGGCAAGGTGAGGTTTTAAAAATTATTACTATTTTTTAAATTGCACATTTAAAAGACCCTGTTTTTATAGTGATATGATATATTCAGTGCCGATAAACTGAAGATAGTTACTGTAGCTCAGTTTCATTCCTTAGCAAAGAAGCCAGTAAAAAATAGCTGAGTGGATATTCTAACCATCTAAAGACAGGATACCAAACTTGGCATAAAGAATAAATACTATTTATTTTAATAAATTTCCCCTGGTATTTTAAATATTAAACAGCATGGAAGAGGCACTTGGACATTGGAACTGAGCTCCAGTCTTTTGCAACCAAATTAATGTTGCAGTGGAGGATGAGGTCTGAGAGAGGAGCTGGCACTGCACTGCCAGTGATGGAGCAGTTTGCCTTAGATTGACTGAAAATTTAAAAATGATGGTCTGAATTGTCTGGGTTTTGTGCTAGCAGATGAATTTCCAGCTCCATGCACAACAACAGTTCTGCTGGTTCTGGTTTTGCTGAGAATGAGACTCCAGCCTTCCTCACACTGGGGAGGATTTGGGAGATTTAAGATTAAGTTAAGTTGTCAGGACTTAAAGCAACTCTGTAGTATTTAGGAAATGATTTGTAACTGAAGTACAAGTGAAAGAGGGCTCCAGGCTGTAAATTCAGAAGTCAGATGCAAAAGGCAGGCAGGAAACAGACATCTCTGATTTTTGATTCTGATAAGCAATGTTTGGCACTTCAAACAATTTCTTAAATAGCTGCAGCTCCATCCCACTGCTGGGAAAGTTTAGAGTGTGGATCTGGAGCTCCCTGAGAGCTCCACTTAGGGATGCTTTTCTAAATGAATTAATTGTGTTCAATGGTGCTCTTGCCTGGAATTGGGCAGTTTGTCTGAGCAAAGAATAAGTTCTATGGTATTAAAAGGTCTGTAAATACCATCTGCATTATTTTAAGGTTTTGTCTATGTTTTTGTGTATTTTTTTTTCAACAGAGTGATATGAGCAGGTGAAAACAGATTATGACTTGTTCTGACCCATCAGTCTGAAAATTACAAACCAAATGAACTTTGACAGTATTAACTTTATTAATTTCAATACACAGGTCCTTGAATTTTTAGCTTGCAAGAATTTCAGGAAAAATAAATTCTCTGTTGCTGTTGGCCATGAATAACTTGTGTTAATCATGAAATTTCTGTCTTGGCTTTATAAATTCAAGATACTTTTAGAAATACCTGAGTAAGGGTGGTTTTTTTTCACACAGGTTGCTGGCAGCCATTTGCCTGAGTACCTGATGGGAGATTACTGTAAGATCCTCAAGAAAATAAATCAGATATTTCTAGAAACTCTGTGTGTATTAGCTTGTCAAAAGGGGAAACTGAAATCTCATTCAGTCAGTGTAGTGTAAATAGCTGCAGACAATGTTTGCCAAAAGGCAAAATTAACATATTAGAGGCACTTAACTGACAGTGTGTTGTTCTGAGTTATAGTGATTTGCTTCAAAATTAGGTTCAACAGTTTTGGTTCCCTACAAGCTGTTAATTAACTTGAGAAAACTGCGCTCCAATTAAAAAGGCTGGGGAGGGTAATTGGGATTTTTTCCATGGGCACTGTCTGGTCAAACCAGAGGCCCACGGAGAAGGAAGTGTCTCCTTCTGCTAGTGAGTGTAAGAAAAGAGCAGATGATTTGGACAAAGCTGAAGCATGGAATATCTATTTCCTTAACCAATCCAGAAAAGATTATCTAGAATCAGATGCTTTATGCAATTTCAAAATAGTACTGCATGCCTGAAGGCAAGAACATGCTAGAAAATATTTGGGTGATTTAGGTGAATTCCACTTGGTCAGGCACAGTGAGAACACGTTCTGTGCTATTTAAAGAATTCTTTAAAGTAATGTATGATTTGCTGCCATTTGACACAGAGAATTTGTTAGGAGGAAGCATTCCCAGAGAGCTGGATGCTGTGGGTGGGTGGGAAGCAATATTACTTTGCTTTGTAGGATGGTAAAGAGGGTCTAACTGGGTATTTGGAAAGATTCAGAATAGATTTTTAGAAGTGAGTTTGACAGGACATAGAGGACAGATTTCATTAGAGAGGGGTCAGGTTGTACTGAGAAGCCAGCTGCTATATGGCTCTGAAAGGGGTACCAAAAGAGGGAATACAAAAATGTGGCTTCAGGAGAACATTTGTCATGGTCTGTTAGGACATTTTCAGAAGAAAAATCTGATTTAGGTGAAATGGCTGCAAAAGAATTAAGCCATTTTCGAAGAATATTTAGAGTTCTCAGTTATTCATTCCCTCTTTGGAATGGGTCACTCAAGAATATCTTCAGGGCCTGATTCTTATATGTAATTTTTTGACTAACAGGTTGGCACTAGAGTAGAAAAACATGTGCAAAGTTTAGTGCTTTCAGGATAAATACATTTCAGAAGCATTTTGCAGGGCAGTACTGGAATTAAAACTGATATTTACAGAAAGGTGTGGAATTAATCAAAACCATTGAAGAACAAAGAAAAGGGGAAATGTATTAATTTACTATTACAAGTAAAAACCTAAAATAAGAGATAATTTAGTAGGTGGGAAGGAACTGGGGTTAGAGTAGGGTGTAGGATTACAGCAGACTTTGAACCTGTCAGGTTTGTGTTTTACAGATTTTTTAATCTGGGCTGTTTGGGGTTACCTTTGTCATGTGCACCAGCTCTGAGCTCACCCTCAGAGTTTATGGAGGTCCACTTAGCTTCTCATTTGAGCACTTAAAAAATGTCAAAGGGAAGTTAGAGGAGAAATTGTGGTGAGTAGGGTGGATAAAGGAAAAATAAAATATTTTGACAAAGAGCTCTGTGAGGAAGAAAACCCTGAGAGAATTGGAAAACCATCAGCTGGGAACATGATTCTTTAAAGAAAGGATTCTGAAAAGAGGATGGGGATCAGTTGTTCCCTGTGCTCCCAGAAGCAGAGCAGGAAAAGTCATCACCAGTAAAGTCCGTAAGGGAGATTTCAGTGGGGTGATGGGGGAGAGGGGAGAGTGGAGCTGCACTTGGAGGTTGGGACAGGGACCAGGGCACAGCTCCAGGCAGCTCCAAACTCTGGGGAAGGACTCAGGGTCCTCCCAGCCTGGCTTTTCCAGCTGAGCAAACCTCACCTGGCATGTCCTGCATGGCCCCTTTAGCTGCCATCATTCTGGGGAGGGCTTTGAGGGAGGGGAAGGGAATGTGCCCTGAGGAGGGGAGCCCTCTGCTCCCCGTGTACAAAGACAGGTCCCTGCAGATTTGGGCAGCGTCTTCCTTCCTGTAAAGGCTCTGCATGGGCACAATGGGAAACCCTCAGGCATGCTCTGGATTTTACCCAGATCTAGAATGTTCTTTGCAGATTTGAGAACGGCTGTTGCATCCAACAGTTGCATTATTTCACTTTCAAAACTCAAGATGAGCCAACATGATGAGACAGCAAATCCACATGAAGTTTCTCTGAGTCTGTTCACACTGCTGATGCTCTGCTGCTGCACTGAAAGGTCAGAGGATTGAGTGCTGGTATTGCCTTAGATTTAAGTGGATTGTCTCCAGATATTGGCATAACCAAAGGTGGCTCTGACACTTTCCTCAGATCTTCAGAGCTTGGCAGTTAAGCACTAAATAACACTCAGACCCCTTCTGTCTTCTGAAAGCTTAACAACTTCACATGACTTCTAACCCATCTGCCTCACCTGCATATTTTGAAGCTGAATTGTTTGAAGCTGTCAGGAGATGACGAATTTATGATCTCTGTTGGGGGAAGGGGAGGAATATAATTATGTACCACTTAACAGAAAGAAGCAGCATTACACAGCATCAAAGCCAACTGCAATGCCTTTCGGTGATGCAAATTAGTCTGAGTAATAAAAAAAGGTTATGTACTTAAAAAAAGGAGCAAGCTGAGGAATTATTTTTAATGTAAGTCTTTTCAAATTAGGTCTGTTAACAGCTTATAACAAATTCACAATCTTGGTTGGACTCACCACGTTCCATTTACTGCTCTCCCTCATGCAAAGCAGCCAAGCCAGGTTTTTCTGCAGCATATTTCAGAAAGCCACACAGTTCTCGTGAGCTGAGCATTTTTTTATTTAAATCATTCAGGAATGTTTAATCTAAATAAATATGCCATTCTTTCCATTAGCCTACACTCATATATTTGTATGATCTGTGTTTAAGCAGCTGCTTAAATGGCTGCTTGCTGCTATATACTAATAATGTCAAACAAAAATTAATTAGACAGCTTAACGACTCAAAGTAAACTATTTATTTCAAGTTACCCTTATGTTTACTACTTTCACATTTAAAATCTCTCATGTGACTGTGACTTGGCCTTTTGCCTTTGTATGTTGTGCTTTAGGACAAAGTGAAAAATCTGTTTCCAGAGATCTTGTTAAATTGAGCATAATCCTGCTCGTGTGCTGCATCTAAAGGAAGGGCACTCGTGGAGAGAGAGAGGCACAGGAAGGAGGAGAGAAGCAAACAAGCCCCCACTATTTGGAGTTATTCCTGGGGATTTCACTTTGGAGCCGTGACAAAGGCGATGATTGGCAAAATGGTAACAAATTGAAAATTCTTATTTCGTGCTCAGCAAATTATCTTAAAGACAAACTTAGAAACGTGAAGAAAACACACCAGCCCCGTGGCAATGTACCCTTGGTGTTAAGAGGGTGGACAGGTGGGACAGATTGATTGTAGTTCTCTCAATACCTTTGCATTCCTGAGAAGGAGCAGCACCGTGAGAGCTGCCTGGTGGCTTTTTGCTCCCAAGGCTTTTGTAAAACCTGAAATAGCTCCCAGCAGATTCTTGTACAAATCCTGCAGACAACGGCTCCTCGAGTGCTGTGCTTGATCTTCACCCGTGGAGAACGCTAAGCACTGAGAAGACCAGTGCTTGAAACGTGGAGGACTCAATTTCAGCTCTATTGATGTTTTTTTACATGGTTCAATGCTAAGAGTTGAGAGTTCAACCTACATTAAATAAAATGTGCTGCTTTCCCTTTGCAGTAGTTAAAAAAAATATAAATGAAAAATGCATTTCTGTGAGTGGCTTACCTTTGTCCTTTGGAATTCTCTGAGGCAGCAATCTTGAACTGTTTTATATTTATAGGGTTTTTTTCCCATTTGGAATTTTCAGTGCTTTCCAAAGGAGTGCTTTCCCTCCAATTTTCTGAGGGAGCTCAGGAAATATTCAGCATTTAGTGTCTGGCAAGGGTGGAGGGCAACAGTTTGGAAAAAAAAACAACAAAAAAACCAATGAATCAGATGAAGAAAAATTAAAAATAAAATCACTGTTCTGGGTTTGCTGTGGACACAAAAAGGAATTGCCAGCAATCTCAGAGCTATTTAAATGTACATAATGTCAACATATATCAGAAATTAATAAATCCCTTCCATATATTTGATGTACATCAGTCCTGTGAGGCAGAAATGTTTTCATGTCTCCATGTATTCTGGGAGAAGGCATTTTCCCCTGTAATAATAAAGGTGTGTGTGGGATCTTTCAGGCTAAATTACATTTTGGGGTAGGTTCACTATATAAGTTACCACCTCTTCCTGTAGTGTCACATTCCTCCTAAAAACGTTGTCAGAAATAAATTGCCAAGAGTGCTGATGGAAAAGGGAAATAAAAATAATTGATGAACAGTGACAGATCACACAGTAAGCAAATTTACAGCTGTTTTTAAGTGTTTATCTGTAATTTTATATAAATAATATCCATTGCTCTTTATCATCTGCATTCTCTGAGGGAAGAGGGAAGCTTTTCCAAGGTGCTTCTGGAGCAAGGCAGAGTTAGGCAGTGTCTCCACAACCTTTCATTTCTCTGTGAGAAAAGACCAGGGATCTGCTGCTCAGCTGAAGGGCATGGGGATTTTATGTTCCTTTGGTTTTCACCTCGCTGGGATGTCACTGTAAGAACTGTAAAACTTATCTATTCTGTCAGAATCTTTCTGAAATGTGCGTGTGGGCTGTATTTACTCTTAGTTAACGATGTTACTATTTCTTAACTGTAATTATTATTGAAAAAAATTAGTATTGAAAAAACCCAGGTCTCAATGTGTGTGGTCAGCATTACTCAAAATGAATGTTCTCAAGCATTTGCTGTCCCATAACATTTCCCATTTGAACTTGTCCTGATTGGTCTACAAATCACATAACCTTAAAGACTCTCTGTTTTGGTTAAAACTAACAATAGTGGGAGCAGCTATTCTGGGTATTCCTTTTCAAAACTTTCTCATCTGTTTGGGAATATTGAAAGACTTCACTGTTCTCCCTTGTAGTTCTCTGAAAGCAATTGCAATGTTTATCTTAATGTTTAGAATTTTCTTTCACTCGTAATGTTTAGAATTTTCTTTCACTCAGCCCAGGACTAACTTTGGTGTGACTTTGCTAACTAGAATATAAAATTTAAAAAAAGGATTTTTTGGGAATGGTTTAATAAAAAATGCAGGTGAATGGCTATTGCAGTTTTATTTTTCAACTCATCCTTTCTGAGACAAAGCTTTTACTTTCTTTCCTGAAGATTTGGTTATTATTGTTTGTGGGTGCTTGTGTACGTATGGCCTAAATATTTTGTAGGTGTATTTACACATAGATTATTTTCCCTTTATTCACATCAAATTATTTATGGCTGTCTTAAACTATCTTTGTTTGGAGATGCTCCTCTTTTCTCACGATTCCTAAAATCTCTTTTGTAAAGAAATCAATATTGACCTAAAAAACTTCCTGATACTTCCTCTGTTCCGGTGTCTGACGCCTGTAAACATCAGACACCAAAACCCATAAAAATGTAAAAGTGCCTTCTTATCTGCAGATAAAATTTTGCCTACAAATAAAATATAAAGTTGACAGAAAATTTCCCAACAAAACTATTTTAATAATTGTTTTTTAGACATTTTGCAATATATTTGTTGGTTATGTTAAATAAAAATTCATCTCAACTTTCAGGTTACACACGTTGTGTTTAAGCCAGGCTCTGTACCATGCTTTATTCAAAACAAAGATTTTGCAGTTGTCTGAATTAAAAAAAACAAAACAACAAAAGAGCTTAGGCTGCAATATGGGTGATATTTCCTCAAGACTTACACCATCTTTTTATTGATTCCTTGTAATTTCCTACTTGGGCATTTTTTTTTTCCTTACTAGAACATAAAGGACACAAATTTAGCAGTCTTATTTGTTGGATGTGGGGTGAAAAATGTACTTTTAATTATAGGTGTGCTTAGAGGGTTCTGTTGGCTCAGATCTGCAAGTTTTAATGGGCATTACTGGCAGGAATGGGGCTGGTTTTCACTGGTGGGTAACTGAGGAGAGTTTGTGTCTGAGACACTTCCAGACAGGATTTGATCGTGGTGGTGTTCCCCAAATTGTACATTTGGAGAATTGAACTCTACTGAATTTGTAGAGTTCAATTAGAAACTGGTATTTAGACATGGTTGATTTTGTTCTGGTCAATGTGCTGCATGAGCCACAGAGGCAGCAGAAGGGGTTGCTTTTCTGCATTACCTGTTTCCCCACACTCCCAGGTACATTTTGCAAATTAACCTCATTCCTTGGCTCACTGCAGGGAGATGGGAACACTGTCCCAGCCGAAATAATTCTGTAAATCTGCAGGGCACATCTTGGAAGTCAGAGAAACCTGGTCTGACTGGGAGCATTCAGAAGTTATTAATTACATTTTTTCACTTCCAGTGAATGTGTGAAAGAGAATGGGATGGGGAAAGGATCTTTAGAAAGGGGAAGGGGTTTGTGGATAAAATGTGAACTTGTATCAGCTTTGCTTAACAGGCTGAGAGAATTGAGTCAAACCTGGAAGCTTGAGTGTTCCCTCATATTTTATTTTACTTTTTCTCGTCTCTTGGCCTGTGAGTTGAGATCAAAAATCCAAGGAAAAAACACCACACACTGACCTAAAGGGACATGCAGCGATTTGTGCCAACCTTGCTGTGAAAGCTGTGATCTGAGTATTGTACCTATGGATGAGGCCCTGCAGAATTATTTTACCATTTGCAGATTTTACAAACAAAACAAATGCACTCCTCTAGCTTGGATAATGATAGGAAAGCAGCTCCACCTCTGCTCTACAGCGTTAAATATTGGCCTTTCATAAAGCACTGATGGCGATGTCCTTTCCTGAGCACAGATTTGCAGGTCTGGGGTGGAATCATTGGATCAGGAGGGGTTCCCTTCCTGCTGGGCTGCTGCTCTGCCTGCAGGATGGCAGCCTTGAAGGCCTTTCAGTGCTGCCTGTATTTTCACTGCTTACTGCTTGCATGTTTTTGTTCTCTTTAGGGCAGAATTTTTACCTTATCAGCAACATTTTGAAGCACCAGCGAGGATTATGGTCTCATCTTCTCAAATGCTATTTTTGTGTGCAATGTCACTGATCAGTATTATGTTGAGTATTGCTTAAAATTAGTCTTAATTAAGTACCCTTTCTGTTCTGTATTTACTATAGAGTCCCTCAAATTTAACCTGTAGGACTTGACAATGGTAAGGATAGTTGCTGCTACATCTGATTTGGTTTTTTTTTTTCATTATTATCTTGCAAAAACATGATTGTGTAAAGATAATAAAGCTGTTTTTTCGGTGATGGCAGTGGGACTATGATGTGAAATTACTGCTTTCTTGGGTAGCTCTGAAAGTCACTTTTGGTTTAAATTGATTTCTTACTCACGATGGTGTTACCAAGTGCAACCCCCACTGCCCATTGAAGGGTTTATTTGAAGGAATTGTGCTTGCCTGCCTTTGGTTGTGTCAGCATTTCCCTGGGAAGGTGATGCTGCACTGAAACCTTGAGACAGCTGGAGCTGTGCTGAGACACAGACACTGAAGGCTTTCCAGAAGGTGAAACTTTGCTTTATTTCATTAACACAGGGGACAAGAAAAGGAAATCACAAAGAGGTAAGGAGATCTAGAAGTCAAAGAGAGAGAAGTGAGTGTTGTTGTAATTCTAGTAATGTTAATTAATGCAGTTGAAATGTTTTACAGGTAGAATTCAAGTTTCATATTTAAAAATAGATGGTGAACAACATCCTGGAAAAGAGGGGAGAATGAATAATTATGTTGTTGTTATCTTCGGAAGGCAGAAAGCAAATATCAGTAGTAAATTCAAATTCTCTCTATTCAGTGATGGAATAGGAAAGCCGTTCATGCCAAGTGAGAAGTGGAATTGCAGCAGAAGTCATCCTGCAAAGAGGGGCAGGGGTTTGTGCCGTGCTTGTGCCCTGTCTCAGCCATAGCTGCAATCACAGTTCTGTCTGATCCTGATTTCCACCAGGGTGGGAAAGTTATGGGGACAGTGAGGAGGAAGTTTTTGCTGTCTTGATTTGGGAGTGTTGTTCCAAGACTCAATCACAGACGGGCTCTCTGTTCCTCTGATGGAATATTCCTCAGAAGGCTTGCAGGGAGCGTGGATTAATGAGTGCACCACGGCTTAGCAAAGTGTGTGCCCCCAGGAGGAAGAGGGGAAGTGGTACTTGCATATGTTGTGAAAAACATATGCAACTAAATTTAGCTCATACTAGCAGATTCTACTTATTTTGAAGATTGTGGGATACTTCCAACCTTGGATGAAAAAGGGCATGGGAAGATTTTTTTTTTTTATTTCTATTTGGGCTCTTGCATCTCTTTCTCCTTTTTCCCCTCCCCCAAGATAAAAAAGCCTCTGAACAGAAGACAAATTATTTCTCTGCCTACACTTGTGTCTTAGTAGTCTGATTTTAGCACTATGTCGTCATGCTGCAAGATTAATTGGCATATGCTGGTTTTTGTTTTTAGCTTTCTCCAGTTTTGTACAGTAGCTAATGCTTCTCCCACAAATTCAGATTTAACTGTGAAGGATTAGCTTATTATCCAAAACAATTTCTTCCCTGTTCTTTTGAAATGCAGGAACATTAGAAACTGCTGTTCATTGTGGGTAATATATATTTTGTGTATTTGTTATTAATACTGCTGGATAAAGCCAGCACTGGACAGCTTAAAACTTGTCTGCTAGCACTTTAGAACTGCTTTTAACCCCTTTTTAGGGGGTGTGCTAGGCTGGGAGTGCTCTGAGTACTGTTCACAGAAATATGATGTCAAACTGACCTCTTCAGTTCTCTTTTCATAAATTATATTTTCCTCCCTGTCTCTTATTGGGGAAGTTGAACACTAACATTGGATATACCATGAACCTTACTTTGATCTGGTTGGAAAACCATTGATTGCTTTCCCTTTGAGGACAAAAAAAATCCCCACAGATACTATAATTGCCTGTCTCATCAGTAGCTGAAAGGAAAAAATACTTGTACCCTATATTCCAAGGTATATATTTTCTTCTCACTAAAGATACTTCCTCTCCCTGCACATCATGCTCTGCATGTTGTGTGCTGCTGCCTTTCTGTCTCAAGCTAAACAAATACTACTTAGTTGAAATAGATTTTAAGGATTCTAATTGTTTATAATCTCCTTATGGAGTCAGTGACTATAATATATTCAAGTTCAGGGATTGTACCTTGGATTTTCAAGCAGTAAAATAAGGTTGTTTACTTGCTGCTCTGAAGCTTTAGGAGATATTCAGAAAATTCCCATTTAACACTGCACTTCATAAAGCTGTTGGTATTTCTTCCTTGACAGCAGGTACCCTTAGGTGTTGAATCCAAAGATTTTTGGCATCCAGAGGCAAAAGGATTTATAAGACAAGTCTAAGAAGGTCAGTTATGAACGCTGAGTTGCTGTTTTTAGAGGTGACTGTCTCAGCTGCTTTTAAACCTTGTCCTTTGCCTTTGGAGGACCTCATTTTACAACAGAACTGCAGAAGGTTGAGTCAAGTTTGTTCAGAGCTGTTTCCCCTGGAAACATATTGGCAGGCATGATTTAGCACTGCTTGTGTTAATCCTGTGCATTCCTGGCTGTGGCAGGGCTGCACATTCTCCAAGCTTTCCTTCCACGCCGCACTTTGAGCGTTTAAAGTGTGCGACGCCAAAGGCATTAAAAAGATGATCTGAAAAATGAGCTTTTTTTCTCTTTCTGTATTGTAGGTATAAACATCAAAAGTCTCAAAAAGAGGCCATTACATAATATGGAACTATAGTTTTTGAAGTAGCTTAAGAAATGTGAAAAATGTATGAAGTGACACAACTCTTTTCAGCACCACTGGATCCTAGAAGTGCTTGGGGCAGTTCATGCCAACAGTCCACATACATAAAATGGGTGTGCAGATAACTTTGATAATTTGACTGCTTCATTTAGGTAAAAGACCTTTTCATAACCACCATTTTTGCATAAAGGCAAACTTCTGGACAAATTAAAAAACTTCCAAAAGAATGGTTTTTCAGTAGGGAGGTTTTTCTGGGGAGATGAAGAGGACACTTGTGTTTTAAAACCCACACAAAAAGCAATGGCTTCAGGCAGACCAGCTGGCAGGAGGCACTCAAATGGTTCTGACTTCTGGCAATGTAAAAATGAGTAGAATACGTTTGTTGAGGGTCTAATTATTGCTTTTAAAACAAGAAAATTGTATCTGACTTAGAAGAAGGCCTGGATTTCATTGAGGTTGGGCCTGGTCCACAATGGATGTGAATTTGTCTCCAGCTCAGTCAATTCCTTTCAGGAAGCTGGACCATGTGCCTCAATAAATTAGAGACCATTTCCTACAGTGGAGTTCTGCAGAAAAGTGAAACTAATTCCTTAGGGAATTCTCCAGCATAGAGCTGGATCCTTTGGGACATCCTAGAGTGGAAGTGTGTCAGCACTCTGTTGTATTTTGTGGTATTTGCACAGTATTTATGGGATTCCCATAATATTGTGACATCTTGTCTCAATAGCTCTGAGAAATAGGGAATCACTTCTGTCTACAACGACAAAATGAGTCACTCAATCACTGAAAAACTGGGAGATCTTGTGGAGCAGGCCAGAGTCATTCCCTGGGCCAGGGGTCTGTGGGCCAGGGGTGCTGCAGCACTGGGGAGGGACACAGCAACATGAGCAGCCCAACATAGCCTAGCTGCATTCACAATTTCTCCTGTGTTTTAGCCCATAATCTTATTTTCTTTCTAATTAAATAAAAAAAAAAAGTTAAATAAAATTATTATTGTATTGTCTAAAAGTCTGAGTTGGTGAAAGGAAATATTCCAAACAATGTTCTCTTCCTGAGACAGAATCTGTAATTTTACCATTGGGATGAAGTGAGCAGAGGGAGTGTGGCTGTTCCTAACTCATCTAAAATGCCATTGAAGATGGTTGGTTTTGATTATTTATTTCTCTTAATTGCCAACATTTTATTAAATGAATAAAAGTAAAAATAGCTCTATTGTTACTCCTTTCATGGAAAAACATCCTGATTGAGTACCACCCCCTTCTTCATTTCTTCCTGATGGCAATGCTGGCTTTGGGAGGCAGGGCCAGGAAGGAGCAGGGAGCCCAGCTTGCTGGGGAATGAGCACTCACAATAAATCTGTGTAAAATCCAGTTGCTAATGTTACCCAGTGTTCCCCCCAGAAACTGCAGTCCAGAATGAAACCCTCACATCTTCCCTGCTTGCAGCTGTTGCTCAAAAGTCAAAACATTCTCCAAAGGATGTTTTGTTATAGAAAATGTGAGTTTCTGCTCATGAAAACTGGATTTCTTAGAGTTTCTGAGAGAAATGTCCATTTTTTTAAACTGTTTTCCTTGGTATTTCAGACCACCTTAGTTTGGGAAGAAGGAAAAGTTGAGAGGTCTTTTAAGGATAGGAACCCCTTTGTTGCAAAAGTTGTGTGATGGAGCATCAGGGAGGAGCTGCTGGTTTGTGAGCAGAATCTTGAGCAGGGATTGAGCTCTTCAGCACAATCCTCAGCCACTGGCTGTGGTCTTTTAGTCTCAGACACTTCCAAAGAACCGCAGTTACATCAGAATGCACTGTCCTGTTCCAAGGGAGGAGCCAAATACTCTGTTCAGTTTCCCCAGCTGGATTTGGAACCTGGAGATCCCAGACACCACACTGATGCATTTTTGATTATTACTGTTATGGGCAAGTTTGTCTGTTATTGTAACTGAACGTAAATTAGAGTGAAAATAGACTCAAGTATTTGAAAAACTCTGTAAAATCTTATTTTCTATATGGGGAGATTTTCCTGAAAGGAAGCATTATTATTAATTTTAAACCAAAAGAATACACTGAAAAATTACATTATGGAGTGTCAGGGATGGCAACATTAGTTTTCTTCTCTGTTAGTGCAGATAAGTAAATGCAGTTATATTTCTGCTTTATGGTTGCTTTCAGTTGTCTTATTGGAATGTCAATATTATGTATAAGGTGAAAGCATAAATGCTACTCCAAATATTAAATGCTTTAATAAATCATATTTGCTTCAAGTGGGAGATCCATTTAACCCCTACAAAGAGAGAAAGAATCTTTGTTTTCAAATGTGTTGCAGTTTTGTGCATCAACAGTGGCTTCCAGGTGAGGCTAGCAATCCTAGAATAGTTTGGATTGAAAGGGAACCTAAAATTCATCTCATTCCACCCCCTGCCATGTGCAGGGACACCTTCCAGTGTCCCAGGGTGCTCCAAACCCCAATGTCCAACCTGGTCTTGGACACTTCCAGGGATCCAGGGGCAGCCACAGCTTCTCTGAGAATTCCATCCCAGCCCCTCCCCACCCTCCCAGCCAGGAATTCCTGCCCAATATCCCACCCATCCCTGCCCTCTGGCAGTGGGAGCCATTCCCTGTGTCCTGTCCCTCCATCCCCTGTCCCCAGTCCCTCTGCAGCTCTCCTGGAGCCCCTTCAGGCCCTGCCAGGGCTCTGAGCTCTCCCTGGAGCCTTCTCCTCTCCAGGTGAGCACCCCCAGCTCTCCCAGCCTGGCTCCAGCTCCTTGAGCATCTCTGTGGCTCGTCCATGGACCCACTCCCAGAGCTCCATGCCCTGCTTTTGTTTGGAGCCCCAGAGCTGGACACAGTGCTCCAGGTGGGGTCTCACTGACACCAATTACCCCGATAATAACTAATTACTCCCATACTTCATGCTTGCCAGAATCAAGGCTAATCTTTCCAAATCCTTGTTTCACTGAACTGTTGTGTGTCATAATGGTTTATATTCCACTTGGCATCCCTTCCCTAATGGAAAAGCTGTCAGAGACTGAAGTAAATATTTTGGGATGGGGTGGATTAGGTTTTTCTTCCAATAATTACTTGGTGTGTTTCCCTGTGCTCCTGGCTGGGTGGTGCATGAGAGGAGGCTGGGGAGAGACCATGTCCAGTCTCTGTTTGGAGGACCTTCTGTGAAGCTTGATTTGTGTAAAATGCACAGTATGGAAAGGCTCTGCTACCCTGAGCTTGGCAAATAATCAAATACTCACTCTGTGGGTGAGTAACTGAGCTATTTCCATGGCTGCAGCAGGTGCAGCCATACCTGCATCGATTCCTCCTGCACAACCCTAATCAATGGTGTTTGTGAAAGGAATTCATTTGTTTCTGAAATGACTTTGTTTCTTTCAGCAGCAAGGGATAATTACTGGCATTTGCAGTAACACTTTCTCTAGTAGGGTCTGGGGAGGGTATCTGAGTTTGTAATTTTCATCTTAGGACATATGTTGACGTGGCTCTGTTGAGTGGGTGTTGTGCCACATCAAAGCCAGGGAACCAGGGCTTCTGTGCTGAGAGGTCAGTAGGTCAGTGACAGTACACTTCTCTTCATCTTCTAATCACAAGCTAGCTAAGAAAGAGAATCTAATGTTTTTTTTGCACAACAGTGTCACCTTGTCAAGAGCATTAATTTGCAATGCTGTCAGGCCTTTGAGAAGTTGCTTTGTATTGACAGAAGTTTCTCCAGTCTGGGCTCCAACACCCACCTTGCAGTTGTAGCTGGGAGGTTCATCTGGCAGCTTCACGTTGGGTACACAAAATGCACAGCACGTGATCCGTGAGCATCAGTGAAAAATTTTGTTGGCTCCAGGTCATTTAAGAATTCTGCAATAGCTGCAGAGGATTAATCCAGCTGGCCAGGATTGCACAACAAATTCATTCTTTTAATGGTTTATAATTTGGTGGCAGGAATGATGGAGACTTGTGACAAAACATTTTTGGCTGAAGAATTCAGATTCATTGTAGTCCCAAGTGTTTGTGGAAATGTATCCTTTGGAAAGGGTAATAAAGGAGACCTTTGGGAACTGCTGGTTTCCTGCTGGCCCACCTTGGCTTGGCAGTGACACACGGAGCCTCCAGGACACTGCTGTGGTCCCAGCTGGGAGCTTGGGTTGGAGGTGTCAGGACAGGGCTCCCTGGTTCCCAACAGGACCTCCCAAAGCCTGAGCCTCCTCTGCTTTCACCCTGCCATTCTGGATCCTTTTGAAAAGCCAGGAGTGTCCAGAAGCCACTGGTGACTCTTAGAAACCAAGCCTTGCTTGTCATATGTTTCAAAAAGTATTTCCTCTCCTTTGGGAAGATTTTGCAATATCAATCTTCTGTTTTTCAGAATTTCTTGTAAAGATTTTTTTTGTTCCTTCTTTTGCAAATCCTGTCAATAAATGGGGTGGTGGGGTGACAACACTTGTGCTATCAGGGCTGACCTAGCTGAGTTATGCTAATTTTTTGTCTCTAATCATATTATTCAGTCACATGCACAGCTTTGTTTTGGGTGGCTGGAGCAGGAGTGACCTGTGGGGCCACTTGCAGTGACACAAGGCAGTGGGCAGGTGACAGCTCCATTCTTGGCCCTGAATCACAATAATTTCACCTTATTACTTGCAGAGTGTGTGACTGAAGTGCATAAAAATAGCATTATTCCCAGTCATTCAGAATTCATTATTTTACAAGGGGTTTAACTCCATGAAAAGGTTCTAAAGCCAGAGTAATATGGACTAGAGTTATGTCCCTTGCCAGTGACATTTTACCATACAGAAATTTTGTTCAGAGAACCTAAACCCATTGGTATTTGTGCAGAAACACACTTTTATCCTGGAGTGATGTGTTTCTGGAAATTTTGGGTAAGTTTTCTAAACATTTATCTGCTCAGGGTGTCCAGCACCTTCTGCTATTTTACCTTGATTTTACACCAGGCTCAATGTAACAAAGTGAGTGTTACTGCTCTGAATATTTGTTGTTGTCACTGGAAAAGTCCCAGCTGGAAGGTGCTCCTTAAGTGGCTTTTGTTTGGACTTTTTTTTTAATAAAGAGACAGACAAGGATGAATGTGACCTGCCTTGAGTAAAGCAAGAAGCTGAGAGGTTTTAGGAAATTTTTTATGGTTATATGAACAATTTTTTTCTATAAGTTTCTAAACTTTTCACTGCTTTATGCATTAGGAGTTCCAAGGGGTTTTTAGCACTGGAAGTAATATTTTTACCATGTGTAGAGGTTCATTTACATGAAAATATTGTACAGCCTTGTTTCTTTCAGGTTTTTGCGTATGGAAACAGGCACAGGAACATGTCACAAGGCAGGTACCAAATACAGGTGCTTGACTGTAGAACTCAGATAATGAACCTTTATCTTGAGTGTAGTCATTGTTGATATCGTTGAAGAGAAATTGCAAAGCATCCCAAGATAAGTAGAGGTAAAGAGAATTTAATATTTAGGATTTAATTGCTTTCTCTAAATTCTGTAGTGTTGTCAGCCTGTTACTTTCCTTCATTATTACATGTTCCAGCAGTTATAATTGTATGTGACTGTTTCTTTCAATTTTATTTTGGAAAATTAGACTTTACCAGCTTCTTCACAGTGCTCATGGAAGTGCTGGAGTATTAGACTTCATTATGCATTTTGAAAAAGAGTGGAGTCTGATGTAGGAAAAATGAATGTGAGTGTCCTGAACATATTTCAGTGGTGCTTGATTAGGAAATACCTTTCCTGGTGAACCACCTTTTTGTTGCTTTTGTTTGGGTTCATTTTTCTCATTGCTCTTGTTTAAAAGCCTTGGTGACTTCAGTTAAGTCAGCTTGAGAACAGTTTAAAATCAATTTCCATCGGTTTTCATTTCCACCTTTAAAATTGAAATGTGTTACACATCTGTACTAGAGATGTAACACTGAGGTTTTAAAAAAAAACAGCAGAAATGATAAATCTTTGAAGAGCTCTCATAAAACTGGTGGATTCTCCAGGACCTCTCTCCTAGAACTGCTTTTACCTCTCTGGTGTAGAGCACCTCTGTATTAGCAGGCAGGTTTGAAATTTCACAGATACCTGTAGCTTCGAAACGTCTTATAAGAAAAGCAATAATTATTATTATTATAATAAGAGGAAACATGAAGGGCTTTTCCCTTTGAAGTGTGTAACGCTTTCTATGTGATCTGATAGCCCACATCAGTGGAACGGTTGTACTCATTTAGAAAATGTCTTTGTTGAGGCAGCTCTTTGGAGTTTAATAATACTTCAAGGTGGATCTGTCAGCCTCAGCCCTTGTGCCCTGTTATTTCACAGACTCATCTCAAGGAACCTTGAAGTGAAGTCAGAGCATTGAATGCTATTGGCTTTTTTAAGAGCTTTCCTTTTCTTTTTCCTTTAGAACAATCTAATTTCTTTGCTGTACTATTTGCAGACCATATTGACTTAAACCCCAAACCAAACAAAAGCAAACCAAACGAGGCAAGCCCATTGCTTTTTCTGGCAAAATAACCTTCAGCAGAAGTTCAAACTGGAATTTGTTGTTGGTGCTGAGGGGGGTGGATGTAGCTCTGCTCCTTCTGAAGGAGCCTTCTGTCAGACACTTAAGGATGAAAGCAAAAAAAAAACCCAATTTTGTTTCCATTGTAGTTTTGTGCTATCCTACACCACTTTTTCTGTGGCATTGCCAAACATTTACAGCCACGTGCAGAAATTGAAGGCAACCCCTGGGTAGTTCTCCAGGTTGTGCTCGTGCTCCACCACTTCCCCTGTGATCCCAGCCTTGGCTCCTGCTCGTGCAGACCCTCACAGCTCTTCTGGAACAAGGATGGGTTGTGTGTGTGTGTGTGTGTGTGTGAAAGGCACAGCCCAACTTTTTAGCTTGCCTCATTGAAACTAAAAAATGAGTGGGGCCAGAAGGGCCTGTCTGTCATTTGCTGCTCCGTACAGGGGTTGTCGTCATGGCAAAATTCAAACTGAAAAATTCTTGGCCAGCCCAATAGCTTGGTGTCAGTGCACAGCTGGGGTGGTTATTGCTGTAAGCTGACAGCAGTTTAGTAGCTGATTTTTTGGCTACTGAGAGATTTGGCTTACGTTCCTGTGCTGTTTCTGCTTTGGAAGTCAATTATCCAAACTGTCACACAGCTGGAGAGGGGCCGGGGCCACTGGAGCCAGAGCTGCCTGCTATAATTTAGCTCAGGTGAACCTTAAACCCCCTGGCTTGGAGAAGACAGGGAACACCAGTTTTATTCTGTGTGGGGATGCAATGATTTAGCAATCCATGTCAGAGACAAAGCAAAGGCTTTTCCCAGGCACTGGGAAAAATGATGCAAGGCTCCAAGTTCACCTCCCCCTGCTGTGACTGTCCTGCTCAGGAGTTTTTTTTGCCAAAGCCATTTACTGCCTGGCATTCCCTCTCCCAGAAGTTGTCCTGATGGTCCATGTGAATGACAGAGGTCTTATGTTTCATGGACCCATTTGGAAGCCTAACTGATGTAAAAGCAAATCTGAACCAGAATGAAATCCACACAAATACCTCCAACAGTGTCTCTTCACTCCTGCTGTTAAATCAATGCACTATTGCCTCAAAACACATTTTTATTTAGCTTACAACTAAGTTTAGTATTTTCCCTCAGAGAGTAGGGGATTGGTTGTTCCATGTGAGTAATCCCACAGCATTGCTATTTCATTTTCCTAGCAGTTGTGTAACAGCCAAGGTATTGTGACATTTATAATCAGCAAGAATTCAGATCTGCTTTAGGGCACTGAGCTCTTTTTCCTCCCCCTGGGTAAAGTAAGGTGTTTCTTTTCTTCACTACATTTTCTCTGATTTTTGGAAGAGAGGAAACATGAATGTTTGAGAAAGAGCACTCATTTTTTTTTTCAGCATAAAGCACTGTTTGAAAAACATGAAACAGGTTACAGCAATGAGTTATCTTCTTATTCATGGATGAGAAACTGTTCTCCCCCAGATTGTGCTTTTTGATGGAGAAGATCATCTAAGGCTTTGTGATGTTTAGCACAGCACATCTTCATCCAATAAATGAGGTATCTCTTCTTGCTGTCAAGTTATTTTGGCTGATCAAACTTCCCTGGGCCTTGCAGCTGTGTGACAGTTGCTGCAGTGAGAGGGATGCTGCTCACGGAGAGGAAGCTGCTGTCAAACTTGGAAGAGAAAGGATTCTGGCAGGATAATTGGACCATGAAGTTCAGCAATGATGGTGCTGGAGAAACAGAAGGGGAATTTTCAAAAATTTCATTTTGGCCTTTATCACCACAAGAGTGTGAAGGAAAAAAAAAATTGCTTTCCACCCACCAAGTGTGGCATCCTGGTAGCAGAGAGTTTGTCAGCAAGGCGAGGAAACGTTCATGCAATCCTGCTGAACAGTGTGCTTGGCATGGCAAGAAATGCCAAAAACGTGACACTTGTGGCACTGCTTTATAGAGCCAGCACAGGGTGGTAGTCATGAAGTCATCCCAAGCAGAATTTTCTCTATATATGCTTGTTTTTTTTTGTTTTATAATTAACCCATTCCTGAAAGTTATAGGTAAATAAAAGGAGCCATCCCATTAGTAATTTAAAAACAAACTTTTAAACCAGATTTTTTGGTGTTCCATTATGTTTTTTTTAATAGCAGTATGATGGGTTAATCAATTTATGTGGTCTAGAAAAGGTTTCTAGTTTGAGTCACTAAAAGTAGCTTGTTTTGGTTTTAATTTAAAAATTATTTCAGTGCCATTAAAGGGCTCGAGGCAAAAACGTCAATTATTTCCTCAATCATATATTTCTCGAGTTCAATTATGTTCTCTCATCATAGATTTTGTTCTGCCCAGGTCTGGCTAGAGACTGGAAAATACCAGTCATTGGAAAATAAAGCCACTTCCAGTGCCTTTAGCTGAATTCTCAACAGAATAAGACGTTTATGATCCTATTTCTCTCATAAAAAATGTTCAACTATTCAGTCGTTTTCTTTCTCCATTCCACCAGCCCCTTTCTTCTCCTTTCTTCTCCTTTCTCCTCCTTTCTTCTCCTTTCTTCTCCTTTCTCCTCCTTTCTTCTCCTTTCTTCTCCTTTCTTCTCCTTTCTTCTCCTTTTTCCTCCTTTCTTCTCCTTTCTTCTCCTTCTCAGTAGGATTTTGCCAGAGAACCATCAGAGCTGCAGCAGATTCATCTTGGTGGGATTGAAGTTGCAGGTCAAATGTATGAATCAGACACCTAAACCCAGGAATGTTCTCCAGGATGATGCCTAGGGAATATTTATATCTGTATTTATCACAGCTACTTGTGCAAGTGTTGGTCAATAACACACAGATTTCAGCTCGTTTTATCTCAGGTTTGATGCCAAACTAGGAGAGGAAAATGTTCTTGCTCCTCTCCCCTTTCTTTCTCTTTTCCCTTCATTGGAAATGTTGGCCACAATAATGAAGATGTCACCCCACAGGCTGTACCTGCAGCACGGTGCTCTGCAGCAACAGCAGCTCTCTATTATTAGACAATAATTCAAACTGTGGGTCATTTCCATACATTAGATATATTTAAAAGCATATACATATTTAATTTGCATAATTAATACTTATACAAAATTCTCCTTTTCTGAGCTCAATGTGTTGAATGTTAATGGAGCTGCATTTGCAGGGTCCTGAGGGAGATGAGAACTGGGACCTGCTTGCTTTGATTTGTTGTGGAGCAAAACCCTCCAGCAAAAGCCTTTGACTTCCTGTGTGTCACTGCTGAAACCCTGCAGGAAAAATGCACTTTTTCTAAGTCAGCAAGAGCTTCATTTCTAGAGCCTGTACTGTTGGGGTGTTTGTGAAGTCAGACCAGGAGCTGGCTTCTGTGTACTTTTAAGTGTGATAGAGAAAATTTAATTGATACTTTATCAAAATCTTAGCTGCTAAAACCCTTCCAAAAATGATGCTAGTCTAAAACATTTCCCAAATTATCTCCAGGCTTTGAGAAATACTTAAATTTTCCTTGTTCTAAGACCAAAGGGGAGAAACTGGCAGTTGGCTTTGAAATTGTCAATGTATAGAACACTCCTAATGAGACAGGGATTTGTTTTGTATTTTAAAAGGTGATTGTGCTGCTTTAAAAAAAGAAAAAGGTTTTTTTTTTCTTCATTAGATGACAGAAAGTCTCCCAGCAAGATATTTTTGGTATAGTCTCTTAAGTAATTGATGTGTCCTCAATTAGTGTGTAAGTAACACAGCCAACAAGTCACCATACCAGCAGAATTTTAAAATGATGTTAAATGGCATTAGACCAAAATATTTACCCTCTTTCCTCAGGAATCTTTTATAAATAAATAATGAGCACTGTAAGTACTGAATGTCACTGGTGGGCAAAGCAGTAAATTTCACTTTGCCTATAAATGTTGCTTTGTGATCTGCAGATGTCCATCAGAGAACTCTTTGGTAAAAAATCTCCTTAGTGAGACATGGAAGAGTGTAAAGTAGAGGGAAGCAAAAGAACCAGTTTTGGTTTTTATTTGTAAAATACAGGTACAACCCTCCATCAGGTGGATGGCACGAAAAACATTATTGCAGGAGTTCTCTGCACTGTCTTTCATGTATCAGCCTTGCTCAGCATAAACAATGCCATTTATCTTCCAGATAAATGGAAGTTAACAAAGCACTGAACAAAGCTGTGGGAGCTGCAATAGCAGGGGCTGAAGGCAATAGTTGAGGCTTTGCTCCTTTTATATGATAAATTAGTCTGAGGAACGTTCCCTTGGGTGTGGAAGGTTTTACAAACCCTTACAAAAACAAGTGCCTCTTCCTAGGAAGTTCCTAAGATCTGAGAAGGGACTCCAGATACAGACCCTTGTGTGTTTTCCTGGTGGATCTTTTCTCCTGAAGTGTCCTGATTCGTGTCCACAGGGAGTCTGTGCCCTTAAAACAGGACTTGGGCTGAACCTGTACAGGCTTTGTGCCTTGCCCGGTGGGATTTTAGCTCCCTTTTGGATCCAGCTCTTTCTTTCCACAGCTTTAGTGACTTTTCCCTTGAGACCATGAGGGTTGGGAGGAGAAGGGTGAACTTGCTGGGGCGGTATTACAGACACATGCCCTGATTGTAGGTGCCATTATGAGAGTAAGGCTGAGCTGTGATGAATTAGGTAATTCCCTCTCACACGAGAAGGGGAATGAATTCTTAATAGCACAGAACTGGAAGGCAACTTTATTTAACAGAGGGAAAACGGGCTCCCAAAAAGGCCCTGTCAGAGTCCTTGGCTTGTCACACTGTTTTCTGGAGGTGGGAAGCAGGTGAGAGTCTGATTGAGAAGCTTTTCATGAACTTAACCACAGCTGAGAAAGTTGAATCGTGGCATTCCATCTTCCTCTTGGCTCTGACTCTCTGACCTCAGCTTACTTTTAAAGACAAATCATTATTGATCCACCAGAATCCTTCTCAGACATTATTTCATGTCCCCCTCACAAGGAACTCCTCACAGGGGGGTTGTCCTGCATTGATTTATAAACCATGGCAGATCACATGGACCTGCACGTCTCCTGCTCCTTTGGCAGTGGAGAAGGTGGTTGGAGGTGGAGCTGGATGTGGGATAAATCCCTAACTGATGTGTTTCTCCTCAGGAAAGTGGTCTGCTAGGAAAAGTTGCTTCCTTTGTAATTCTGATATACTGTTATTGGAATGGGCCCTGGGGAGTAATAGAGATGTGGTAGAAGTGCTGGAGGGGACAGGACAGAAAAAGCTTTTAAAAGCTGACTGGGAGCCTTGTTTTTGTATTACTTGGTGTGACAAGCAAACCTTTTCTTTGGCCATTTCTTAGGAAGAAATGAGTCTCAGAAGAATGGCAAGTAAGAGTCAGGAAAAATCTTTTGCAGTTCTCTTTTTGCCCTCTATTTCAGCCCTTCAAAACTTCAAGTTTATTTTTATCCCTACCTGGGACTCCCTGTGCAAAGCTGGTGACTTCTGCCTACTGGGGCCTTGCTCTTGTATTCCTTCTTTTGTAGCCCCTGCAGGAAATGCATCTTCTTTGTCTTCTGCATGGTTTGTACATTTTTAGGTGCTGACACAGTATAATTAAAATTGAAGAAGGTAGGGAAGGCATTTAGAAACAGTAATTACTGGTATGTCAGTAACAAAATTAGTGGGAAGTGAGTGTGAAAAGATAAATCATCCTTCTGTGAGCAGCTTTGGTAGATGTCTGTGCCTATGGGCTTAAAATGTTATGTTTGAGCTTCAGGACCACAGATGTACCTGTAGCTGCCACTAGTGATAAAAAGTCTCTTAATCTCAGTGAGGGAGTTAGCTGACCTTTCCTTAGCATATTAAATATTCATAAATTAATTGATCACACATTGATATGCTGGTGCTTATCATGCAAGCCCAGCGTGGGTGGTGTCACCACAAGAGGTGTGGGCCATGAAAGCATCTGTGAAGGTTTGCTCTGGGCTCCCAGCACAAGAACCCTTCAGCTCTGCTGAATATGGATGAGCCTCCCTTGCTTGTGCAGCTTAAGCCTGCAGGGCTGTTTGAACAGTTTTGGCAGAACTTGGTTTTCCAGGATCAAAGAAACCTGAGCCAAAGCTTAGCTCTGCTCTGGCTGCTGGTTCTGCAGCAAGGAAAACAAATAATACTCAGTTTGCTTTCAGGCTCTGTAAACCTGCCTGTTGGAGCTGAGTTTCAAAATCAGTTTATAGTCAAGTAGTGTAGGAAAATATGTGAAGGTTTTTTTGCTTTTTGTTGGTGTTTGTTATTTTTTTTAAAGGAAGATGTTGAACATTGTCTACTTGGTTTTCTTTCTTTCTTTTTTTTTTTTTTTATTTTTTTTTTTTTATTTAAATGGAGCTGCTTGGATCTCTGTCAGTTGTGTTAAGATAAGCTCATAGGTAGTTACTGTGTCCTGATCATTCAGCTTTGGCAATCATATCTTCAGAACTCAAAATTACTACTTGTATTTCAAAAAAGCTTCCAACTAGTGTTAGTAAACTACATGTTTAAATGTACACTTAGGTTTAAAAAAGCTTTATAAAGACATAAAATGCTCTGCAAAAGCTGTGTACTTCGAATTTTGAAGTCAATACAAGTCTTGACTGCCACAGTGTTCCCACTGCAGAGTGAGTCAAGCCCGTGTGCCTTGGGAGAAACTCTCCAGGCAGGTGGAGCAGCGTTCTGAGAAACAAGAGCTGCAAACACGTTCCAGCCAAATTCTGATTGTGTGATTGTGTGAAATCAGACTGAAAGCTTCAAACCCTGAGAAATATCTGATCAGCACAACAAAATCTTGGGAGCTGCTGCTCATTTTGCCTCTTTCTGCTGTTGGAACCAGAGCTGACATGAATTTTGTTTGCGCTGAATGATCCAAAGGGAAATATTGGATTCTGACCCTGCAATGAGTTTTGCATGGGCTCATTACCATTGAGACAGATGGGATACATTAGAGTTTCCATTTCTTGTTTCACTGGAATAATAAATGGTAACTTTTTTAATCGTTTATGTTCATGAAGCACTGTGATTTTTATTGCACTTCAGTGAGGTTTGCAAGCTGCCATTGAAATGAAAACAAAAAAAAAAAGAGCAAGTGATCGTAAAGCTGAAAGAAGATTTTAACAATATTCAGCCCAGATTATCTAAGATAATGTTTAGTTTTGCCATTTCCCTTTCACTGTTCAGCAACTTTTCCCAGGAGCTCATGCTACTACTTTGTCTTTGGGCTGTGTGCAAACCACCCAGGCTTTGTGTTCCTCTGTGTGCGAGGGCAGTGATGCATGCAAGAGTTGGTATTCCAAAAGGAATTCTGAGATTTCAGGTGCTCTCCTCTTTCCTTTGTCTTCTTCACTGCCTAACAAATTCCCTTGTGGAGCAGTGGGTGGCAAGGTGAGTCACCTGCTGATGGTGTGGCAGCCGCTGTTGGTGGCAGCGCTGTGTATTGCTGATTGCTCCATTGTGGTGCTGAGCACTCCTGAGCAGGGGGCTGCAGGCACTCAGCAGAGCCTGCATCTCATCCAGACCTCCCCACGGGCACATCAGCCCTCCTTTGTTCCCTGGGTTTGATTTAAACCTCTCTGCTGTGCACTAAAGGTGCAGCGATAACTCGAGCGAATCGGCTCGTAAAGCTGAAGAGTATTGATCTGTGTCCTAAAGAATTAGAAATTACTGGCTTGGAGAACAGTTTGCTGCTCTGAGAATCCCTGCTTTGTCTTCGTGTGCGGTGTTAAAGTCTCACCATGAAAAATGACAGTTTCCTTCCACAGCTCCCTGCCACGAGGTTGCAGCCAGGTGAGGATCGGTCTCTTCTCCCAAATAACAAGAGGAAATGGCCTCGAGTTGCCCTAGGGGAGGTTTCTGTTGGATATTAGGAAAGATTTCTGCACTGCAAGGGCGGCCAGGCACTGGAACAGGCAGCCCAGGGCTGTGGTTGGATCATCCATCATTCCATCAAGCCGTGTGGATGTGGCACTTGGGGACACGGCTCGGTGGTGCAACATTAACAGGCACCTGCATTAACAGCTGGATTCAACGACCTTGCAAGTGTTTCCCAACAATTCTATGAGTTCTGTTGGTTTCTCGTCCCAAATCTCCATGTCTAGAAAAGTCAGACTATTCATTTCTACACTCCCTCACTGAACAGTTCCTGTCACAAATATCAGGTGTTGAGGAAGCTGTGCTGCCACTCGAGTGAGAGCTTTTGTGTCCCTTGTCACAGGTCGTGTTCCACTGAGGGTGAAAACCTGGGGTTTGGGTTTGGTTATATCATATTTACATAGGTTCTAAAAACACAACATATTGTAATGAGAGATAAAAAGCATCTTCACATGCTCCAGAACAGTTTATTTTGACTCTAAACTTGCCCTCTCAGAAGGCAACATTTATTATTACATCACACAAATTAGATATGTGGACTGTAAGGAAGCAGATTTCATTAAAAAAAAAAAAGAATAAAAGGAGGAATCCTTTTTTCACTTCTAAGGCAAAATGTCTGCTTCATACAGAGTATTCCCCTGCAACAGGATCCTGCTTATAGGATACTACAATAAAATCCACATTTTCCATTTGGCAGCAATGAGTACGGGTCACTCTGGAAATCCCTGAAAGCTTTTAGTTTTGCTAGGTTAAGGGAATGAAAGCAAGTAAATGAAAAGATGAAGACCAAGCCTGCTTTAAAGCTTGTTTAAAGCCTGCTTGATTTGAAATGGTCATTTTGAGATAGTTGAAAATGGACTTCCTTGAAAACCCCAAACAATCACCTTCTCCCCTGCTCATCCAAAAATTGGCCATTTTGTCCATTTACGAGTGAAGCTCAATCTCCAGCAGTGAGAGTGAGAAGTGAGAGTGGAGTATAGCACAACAAAATGCCCTCTATTAAGCTAAACATGTAAGTACCTAAAATGGGAATAGAGACATTTTAAATGAAGTTAATGCATCCTTGCTTTGAAATGTGGGGCATTCTGTTGTGTGTGACTCTGGTGGGAAATCTGATATATTCTTTTGGCCTGTGGAAATAAGACTGATAAAAAATATGCCTTTGTGTCAGAATACCTGGCTCCCCTTGTTAACCCTTTTACTCCTTAAACTCATGTTGGAGATTTATCTGGAGACAAGAGTCATGTGTCCTCAGTGGGAAATAATCAAACTATCTGACAGAAATGTTTTGAGTTCAATGGTTGAATGGACTATGATTTGTTTGGTTCCCTATGGATGGAAAACTTTATGGCCTTTTATATGCTGGAAATAAATCCAGCCTTTCTCAGAAGCATATATTTAGTGTGCCACCATAAATGTATCAAATAGTAAATATAATGTGCTATTCATATGACAAATATTTTGGGGAATATGTTCTTTGGAGCCCTTGGCACTTTACACAATATAGGAGGTTCTGTTTGGGGGTGAGATTTACTGCTAAGGGAACAAGTAATTATGAAAGTCTGCTAAGATTGAAAATACTAAAAATTTTGTTGCTTTTTGCCATGGCAATTTGTACTTATGGTTTTCCCTTAAACAACTTGAGCAGTTTTGTGCTTTTCTGTTTGTTGTTTGGTTTTTCTTTTAAAGTTCTACCCCAGAACCAAATGGAGAAGCTGCCAGGAGACCTAACTGGGCTCTTCCAGTACCTGAAGGAACTCACAAGGAAGATGGAGAGAGACTTTTTACAAGGGATAGAAGCACAGGATGCAGGGAATGGCTGCCTACTGCCAGAAGACAGGGATGGATGGGATATTGGGAATTAGGAGTTCTTCCCAGTGAGGGTGGGGCGGCCCTGGCACAGGTGCCCAAAGCAGCTGTGGCTGCCCCCTGGCAGTGCCCAAGGCCAGGTTGGACAGGGTTTGGATCACCCTGGGACAGTGGAAAATGTCCCTGCCCATGGCAGGGGGTGGGACTTGTTGGAACTTGGTGATTTTTAAGGTACTTTCCAACCCAACCCTTTCTAGGATTCCATCCTGCTGCTATCTGGACTTTTTCTCTGAGGACAGATCCTGGCTGTTGGGTGCTGCTCTTTGGCCTGGCTGTGGGAGCAGAACCCACGAGGAGCATCCTGCTCTTGGGCAGCTTTTATTTTGTGAGACTGCTCCCAGCCAAGGATGATGCACAGAGGTATTTCCCAGCTCCCAGATGGAAATGATAGCGGGGTTGCAGTAAATGACTTTTGGTGGAAGTGAAGGAGGGCTGTGCCTTGCTTTTCAGCTGTGGGCTGCAGTGGTGTCGCAGCTGCCTGGAAAAGCAGCTCTTTGGGGTCTCTTTGCAGCCCTGTTAGAGGCTGCAGAAATGGCCTTTCTGGGAGTGCTGCAGGTGTCTGAGGAGTCACCTTCAGTTCAGGCAGTAAATCAAGCCAGGCTGCAAAACATAACCAAACCTTGCTTGTGTTGCACATTGCAGGGATTAGAGGTACCTGGGAGTGGGGCTTTTCCCAGGGCTCATTAACTGAAGGAATGGTGACAGCACTGGGCAAATTGTTGTCTGGAGGGATCCATGTGGGGAAGCCTGGGATAATAATGATGCCATTAATTATAAATAATAGTTAATGCCCAGTCATACCAACATAAGCAGCTTCTGCAGGGGTTCTAGGCTGAGTTTTGGTGGCAACTCTTGGTTCCAGTTTATTTCACTTGCTGCAAGCCCGATGCATTTCTACCTTTGCCTGCAGTTGCTGAAAAATAGTTCTGATGGTTTGCCAGATGGTATTTGTTGTCCTATTTCTCCATGTTGTGAAGACTAATAATGAAATTTTATGTTGCTTTGCAGCTTCTTTAACTCGGCATGTGGGTGCTTGTTGTGTAAAGTTAAATATTTGCCATCAAGTGGAATTTGCAGTAATCTTAAAGCATTTTCATCATTTGATCATCACTGATAAATTTCTCTGAGCACCCTGTGCAGGCCTTTCTAAGATTCTGTGAATGCTGAAGCCTCTGGATGTTGATGGTCTCAAATGAGGGCCAAAAATCCCTCAAAAATGTAATATGTCACTTACAATTCTTTATATCACATCTCACAATGTGATATATCTGCATTTATTCTGTGAATGACACATTTTACCAAAAAAGGTTATTCAAGGCCTCCAAATCACTTTATGAGTAGCATTTTTGCATGTATTTGCATTTAATATCTCTAATCTCTGGTACAACAGAAATCATATTACATTTTCTGTAGTTGATGGCAGGGGTTTTATTCCCTTGGATCTGTCTTCCATTTTTCTCTTGTCAACATGCACACTTTATCAGAACAAGAAGACAAATATATTACAGAGTTAGAACATTTAAAACAGGATCATTTTATGCCTCTGTTTCCTCAAGCACTTGTTCATGTGGTTGGAAATTATCTTGAACAGTGGCTTATGCTGCTAGATACCCTAAACTAGAGTTTTCTCTGCACAGAAAGGCATTCACTAAACCCCAAGATCTCTAATCCATAGCAAGGAATATTTGTGTTTTTTCCTCTGCTCAGAAAGACAGTCAATAAAACCAAGACTCTCTAATCTATAGTAAAGGAATTTTTATTTTTGAACCAAGACTTTTTTACAGAGGTAAAAAAAAAAAACCTTGTCAGAGGAAATTTAAGCTGAAATGTCTTTTAATGGTTGTGAAAATAGTGGTGACTGATTATGAAAGTCTGCTAAGATTGAAAATATTACAAATTTTGTGGTTTTTTTGCCATGGAAAGTTGTACTTATGGTCTTCTCTTAAATGACTTGAGCAGTTCTGAGCTTTTCTGTTTGTGGTTTTGGTTTTTCTGTGTGTGTGTGTGGTTTTTTTCCCTTATCTATAATAAGGGAACTTTTCTTTGAAGCCGAGACATTTTACAGAGGTAAAAACCCCTTGTCAGAGGAAATTTAAGCTGAACTATATCCTCATGGTTGGGAAAATAGTGGTGCCTGATGGGTATCTTGAGATAAGGTGATTTTTGGGAAGCTCCAAGGTAGCAAAATCATCTTTTGTGCTACTACCCTAAGGAATAAAGTTGTTTTTTCCCATTTTCCTCTCTTTCTCAGTATAGCGAACCCCCAGCAGAGGGGAAGCAGCACAGTTGTCCTACTTTTGGCTGCTGGCACACATTGGGAACACCTCCAGAGAGCAGGATGTGTTTTGGGGGCAGGCAGGGAGGAGCTGGAGCGGGATGGACGGAGCTGCAGCCACCCTGCTCCTGCGTGCCGGGCTCGGGGAGCAGCTCCAGGGCTGGCAGGAGCTGCCAGTGGCAGCTGCTGGGTGCCCAGAGGGGACCCTGCCAGTGCCACCACCATGGGCAGAGCCGAGACGTCACCTGGGCCTGGCCAGGAGAGCCCAGCTTATCCAGGCAGAGCTTTTCTGGAGCTGGGGGTGGGTGGCTTCCTGCTGGAGCCTGAAGAGCTGTCAGCGTTGCCTTTTTGTGACAATGGTGTGGGGGGAAAGCTGTGCAGGAGGCAGGAGAAGGCTCAGGAGCTGAGGAATGGTTTCAAATACTTCTCCTTCTCACTGTGCTGCCAGAGCCCTGCTCTGCCTTTAGACAGGTTCTAACCACCTGCTCTGTAAAGGGAGGGTTTGGTGCCGTGCTCCAGGGAATTCTTTTAGGACAATCTTGCAGGAAATAGTTTGACACAACTTAAAATCACAGAAACAAACCAATGTTTTTCCAAACAGCTCTTGTAAGCATTTTTTCACAGGTCCATGCACTGAAGGCAAAAGGAATAGTTTAGGAATGGAGGCACCTGTCAACCACCATTTTTTTTCACTGGCTTCTCATTATATTTGAATTGAAAAAATGTCCTGATTGCTTTTGAACCAAAAGAATTCACCTTGAACCACTTCTGGATGTGCCATGGAAATAATTTCAGTATGTTATTTAATCAGAGAAAATTTAAATTAACCTTTTTTTTTTTTTTTTTTAAACTTGTGGAACTAACTGGACTATCCTGGCAAGATACCTTGCAATAGTTCAAGTTGTAACATGTGTAATTGATAACAATTTGTAATGAATAATTAATTTGTGTGCTTACTATAAGTGATGGGGGAACCAGCTATCACAACTACATTGAACCGAGTTTGGGAAAATGTTGGAACGCATCTTTGCATAAATCACCTTGCCTGGCAGTGCTGTTCACCATACTTTGCTGATGCTTTGGAAGACCTTAATAGAGAAAATGAATGAATCTGCAGATAAAAGTTTGTCAGAAAAGCAGTTTAACCACAGCTGTGTGACCAGGGAGGTGTTACACCCTTTCTCAGATCCAGGGTGTTTGAGTGCACTTGTACCCACCCGTGAAGGAAGGGATATGGATAAAATAAAAAGCAGAAGTGTTAAAGCTTTGTGGGAAATGCTGGGTATGCTGCTCATTCTCTGAATTCCCGGTGAGGTGCTCATGGCTGTGGTAGGGATCTGCCTGCCTGGCAAACTGCTGTAATCTGTGTTTTTATAGCTCCTGTCCTGTGAGAGGGTGTTCAGCTGAGCTGCAGGTCAGCCCTTGCCCATGGATGTGACCTTTCCACTGCAGGATGCACGCTCTGCTACCCTGCAAAATGAGATGGGGGCACAACCAGAGCCCTTGTTCCTTTGGGGCTTGACTCAAAGCGAACGCACAGCTGTCTCTGGTGCTTCAGGGAGATTTTCTCTTGAATGAAGTTACTTTCCTGTGTGCATCACCTGAGAATGTTCCCAGTGATGAAGGAGCAGAAAGAAGAGCAAAGAAAGAAAATCCCTGCTGTTTTTTAACACCTGAAAAAGGAGCAGCACAACCCCAACTCCCTGATGGCATGGCCGGAATCGCGGATGGCCGCGTGAGCTTGGGCGGGAACAGCGAGCAGAGAAAGAGCTGAAACCTCTCTCTCTGCATTTCTGAAAAGGTTAAGAGCCTCACTACACATTTTGGGGTTAATTTAAGGCTGATTCATCTTTCTTACATGAAGCCTTTCAGCTCTGCAAGCTTTTGAGATGTGGCCAAGTTCAGCACCTAAGCACACACTGAACTGTGATGTTAAACTCAATGCAGTCCTTTTTACAAGAACAGTGCTGCAAGAATTTTCCTTCCTGTGTACACGGCAGCATTCCTTTGTTGCTGTGTCATAAATGTATTTACAGTGATCTGTAGCTAACCCAAATTTTCAATAGATAATTTGTTTTTTCCTTGGGAGGGGACATGAGTGATGTATAGCTCAGCAAATCTTTGAAGCTTCTGAAGAAATGTACTTTGATCAGCATCATTCAGGAAGGGTAACTTCTTTCCCCCTCATTAATTCTCTCTTAAACGTGGATTTTAATGAAAAACCTTGAGAAATGCTTTTGGCTTTTTTTTTTCTTTTGCCTTCAGTCGGTCATTTATATTCTGCACAGACTAGAATAGTGCTGTGGGGGGAGCACTTAAATAGGGAGAAGATATTTGTCATCTGTCACACTCTGAAATTAAACTTTTGATATCGAGTTATTGCCTTAGAAATAACTTCAAAAAATTTACATGCAGAGAAAAGTACATGGTGGGGGAAGCTGTTGAACCAGTTATTGCATAACACTGTGTTAAATCCTCTGTCACTGAGCAGCCTTTAAAAATATTTCTTCATGAATAAATTAAAAAAACCACATTCATACAATACACATTTCTATGACCACTTACGTGGATTTTTTTTTAACAAAATCACAGAGAGGAGGCTGAGATTTCCAGAGCTGCTGCAGAGATTTCTAATTAGAAATTGATATCAAGTTTTGTTCAGTGCTTTGAAATTTGTTGTAGTACATTTGCATCTATTAAGGAGAGAATGGGGCCATGTTCATTAGAAAGTTGAGGAATTAAAGCTCAGCAAGTGGCAAGTGGTACAGGAAGGAAATTGGGAGAAATATTTGCTATTTCATAATGGCTACAATGGAAAGAGTGTTTGGACTCTGGCATGATCCTTCTGCTTTTTGGGAAGATGTTGAAGGGTTATAAATGAGTTGAAACAGCTTCTCCACAGGATTGGGATAATGGAACTGTTCCTGGCTGCTGAGTTTAAGACCACTGAGGGAGACTGATTGACTCCTCCTTCCCAGAGCCAGTTTCATTTCAAAATGCTGCCTAAAAGCAAATACCTGTTGGTGTCTCTGCTCACATTTACTGGGGCAAGTGAGCAATTTGTGTTTTTGGCTAAATCAAGTTCTTTGCTTTGTGGTTTTGCTCATTCCCCAGGAGGAGCCTCTGCTGTGGTGCTGGAGGCTTGGAGGCACTGCTGTTCTTAGAGCAGAGCACAGAAATCCCATTTCCTGGGACTCTGCAGGGACAGATCTCCTGTCAGCAGCAGGGACTGCAGAGAGGGGTCGCTCCTGGGAATGCTGGAAAAGCAGCATTTTGTTAGCTCTTGACTCCTGCTTTTGGATAGAGGAAAAGATGTGGTTTTCCTTAATAACCCCCACTGTTTTTCAAATAATGATTTATGTTTTCTGAGATTTTATAAGATGATTTGGTTTTGAATCAGTTTTTATGGGGTGTTTATTGTGCAGCCTTAAACTGCCCAAAAGTGTTATTGGATCCCTGAACTGATCTCTGGGAGAAAACATTCACTTATATTGAATACAGCTGTAAAGCTCTGTAACATCACAGAGTTATTATCTGAGGGTTCTTCTGGCCCAGATAATCTCCTAGAATCAGAAAGCCAAATTATTAAAGGAATTGGCAATAACTGTAGTTTATGAAGAGCTGATAAATACAAACTGTGAAGGAGTTTGCAGATAAGCTGGGTCATAATTGCATCATATTCTTTGATAGTCAAGTTCTGCTACAAATCCAGACCCATTTGTTAGAAATAAAAGGGAATATTTAGAAAATATATGTCTAATATGACTGAGGGAAAGCTATTACTGTGCCTTTTGAGCTACTGCATTTCTTATAACCGAAACAATTTCAGAAGAACAAAAGTCCCATCTCCTGGGATATGAGCAGTGTGCAGGCATATGAAGGCTGGACATCACCCAGAGTCCTTTGAAATACATAGCTTTGATTCCAGCATGTAAAATCTTAAATCCCTGTTTCATTATTTATTTTGAAGCTGAATACCTCTAGGGAGCAAAATGTTTATTGTCTGAAAGACCCTTACATGTTTGTGTTTTTTTTTTTTTTTTTTTTTTTTTTTTTTTTTTTTTTTTTTTTTTTTTTTTTCTGCTCTAAATCTATAATAGATGGCCATATGATAAAACACACGCACCAGCACATCTTAAGCCACTAACCACACCAAAGGCAGTGCAGATCAACAGCTCAATCACACTGTACCTAATGAAATTTGAACCAAATTTGTCTGGATTTATTGTATGATTTTGGTAGAGTTGCTCATTCATGTATTTTACGTTATATGAACATACAGAATAGTCATTGTATGAAATATTTGAGGATTGAAGTCAGTGAAGTTTCTTAGGTGATGAATACCTTTTTTTATCAGTCAAACTCTGCACCTCTAAAATAAAGGCAAGGTAAAGAAATACAGAAAGAGGGGAAAACCCCACCCAACAGAAAACCCCAAGCCAACACCCAATCCCAAAATTGTTTTGCCTCTTTCCTCCATCAGAGTGACACTTTCATTGACCAAACCTCCCCCGAGAAAGTCCCCAGCACATTGGGAAGTGTCAGTCAGGACTCCTGTGTGACAGAGGCACTGCTGGGACATTGCACAGGAACACTTTTATCTTCAGCTCTGCTGCTCCCTCTTTCCCAGCAGCTCAGGCCATTGGTGGAGGGAGGGCATCAGTCACCTCAGGTCTGCAAACAGAACACATGGCATGATTTTAAATGACCATCCAGAACTTCCATGACCAAGCAGAAAAGCTGTGTTGTCTCTTTGGTGCGTACAACCGTTTTCTAGCTCCAAGAGTGACTCAAGGTGCCTGGGATGTCACTTTTATTTTAATGTCAGTAAGCTTGATAAAAGGTTTGCATGTTCCAAAATCTGAGTGCTGTGGGGCAGTGTTTTTGGCTCCCATTTCCAGTGAGGACTTGACTGAGAATCAGAAGAACCCTTCAGAAGAACATCTTTGACTCATTTGATAGAACAATCACTTGCTGATTTTCAGTCCTCCACCCGATGAGAGCTGACAGGGGATGTAGCACAGCCCCTGAGAGGCTTTGCTGCCTGTCTGTGTGACAAAAAGAGCTGCCATGGTGGCTGTCAGGTTTGTTTTGCAGTGCAGTAATTACAGACACTGAGATCCTGGGAAGCACGGGATGCATTTCACACTGGGAGCTAAACTTGGAGTAATGCTGCACTTAGGAAAGGTGGGAGCAGTTGAAAGTGTAGCAGAGGTCTGTGCCACAATTGCAGGGGGGTTTAGGGGAAGACAAAGCCCTCAAAATGACCATTTAATTCAAAAGCAGTGCTTTCTCCTCCTTCCATGCATCATCTGTGATGTGTTTTCCAAGTATCACTGTGGTTTCTCTCCTGTAGTCCTCTCTCTGGCTTTCAACCCTCGGGATTTCATTTCTCCACCAGCTTGAATTGCAGCTGGACAGTTCATGATGGGCTTTTTGCTAATGCCACACCCATTCCATCTTCAAACATGAGAAAACTTTGTCCTGGCATGCCAGGGCCAAGTGGAGCAGGGTTTTGAGGTCTCTTCCACTGCACAGGATGGAAGCATGGCCAGCAGGACACTTTTTCTCCTGGAGATGTCCTGACACAGCTGACTTGTATTTATCCTTGCTTCACCCAAAGCTCTGCCACCTTTTGTATTAGCAAAAGTGCTATGCTTGATTCAAAATCTCCACCCATGCTCATTTCAATAAATCGATTTGTTTTGTTTGTCTTAAGAAATGGTACTGTACAGCAGCAGCATTTGAGGACATTTAGAAAATAGAGAGAAATTCAGTGGTGATGCAGTGAAAACGTTACTGGAATTTGTTGTAAATTGAAAAACACAGCAAAACTGACCAAGCTACAGTTTTAATTTTGGCTTTGTTCAGTGCCATGCCAAATACATTATGCTCACTAAAATTTAACAAAATCATACAGATCTTACGGTGATCATTCTCAATATTTATATTTATATGTGTTGATGAATGACATATTTTTCAGCTGTACCCTCATGAATTTGTGCACCAGGATAAGGATCTCTCATTCCAGCCTTTGCAAATCCCATCTTAGGTATCTTTTGTGAGCAGAATAGTTTGGGTTGGAAGGGACCTTTAAGACCATCCAGTTCCAGCCCCATTCCAGGGGCTTTCTTTGTCCACTGGCTGAAAAGGTGCAAATCAAATAAAGGAAATAATGGAAAATCTTAACTATCCGACTGCAAGGGTGCACATACTGAGTAGTGGAAAATCCTGCAAGTGGAAAAGCTCTTTTTAGGTGTTGGAATAATTGTACGTTGCTCGAAACACGCCTAGAACGGTTTAAACAGTTATTAAAGAGTGTTGCCAGATTTTATCACTGCAGTCATGCATATAGATCAGTGATCCCTGAGCAGCACTGAGAAATGTGTGAATGAGGTGCACTTGCTAAAAATAACCCTACTGAGTGCTGCTCCTAATTGCCACAGAATCCTGGGGAAATGATCCCATTTCAGCAGCACAAAATTGACTTAAAATGTTTGACTGCAGCATTACACGTGGGTTCTCAAGAGATGATAAAATATTTGCTAGACCTGGGTCATCAGCACTTAAAAAATAAAGCAAACAATCACCATCAGATTCTACCTGGAACTGTTGTAGCTCTGTTCCTGTCTCACTTTGGGTTCTGGTTGAGTGAAAACACCTGGCAGGGCTGCAGCTCTGGGCTGGGAGAGGCTGGAACTGCTCTGCCTTACCTTGTAAACCACTTCAGCAGCCCCAAACATAAAGAGAAGTATCTGTGAATTTGTTTTTAAAGTAAATAAAAAGTTCTCAGGATGTTTGGCAGCAGCTGAGCATCCCAGAGTTGACTGGCAGACAGAAAAAAGATCCTTTTGTTTCCCTCCCCTTTTAGAATTTTCTTTTAATACTTAATCAAGTTTCCCCCATGCCCTTGTACCCCAAAGAGAATCTATTTTCCTGTTCATAGGAAATGGGTTTGTTGATGAAGAGCCCACCATTACCACGTATGTGACTCTTCCAGATTTTTGGATACTGAAGAAATGCGAACTCATCTATTTTGTTATCATTTTGTTACATATTTTTGTTATAATTCCATCTTCACTTTGGGAAGGTGAAACCTTTCCCTCATCGAAACCAGTCTTAAAAATCACTAACATTCTTTTCTTTCTAGCAAATTCTTTGATTATCCATTTCTTTATGGTTATTCATATTTTTAGGCAGCTGCAGCAAATGACTGATTTGCAGGCACACTGAATTTCTGCTCCAGCAAGGGTTTAAGCTATTTAGGGAAATGAATGAAGCACAAAGGTTTTTATTTAACTATAAATTTTGTATGACTTTAATTTTTTTCATGAGTGACTGGCTTTCTTACATCAAACTCCTTCACAGGGAATTTTACAGCAATAGGCAGTACCTTTGACAACTATAATTTTCTAAAACTCTGGGAAAGCCAGATGAAAGAATAAATAAATATTGATCTGGCCGAGGTTTAAGTAATCCCTGATTAAAGTAAAAATGCATTTTAAAAGTAGCATTGATTACTCCCGGACTCCAGTTTTGTTATCCTTCCCAGGCTGAAAATGTTGAGTCTTTACAGAGTCAGAGAAATATATTGAGAGTACCGATGAGACATTTATTTTAATTTATCACCCCAGTGTTTGAGCACTTTTATGTTGTCCTCTGAATTTATACTCAAAATCAATCTCACAGAAGTGGGACAACTTTACTGCTGAGGCAAAGGGAGGCAGCAGGTTTAAGGACACACCTGTGCTGCTGGGCACAAACAGGTTTTACAACTTAGGCCTCCAAGGGTAGGTGTTGGAACTGGGATTTAGTCAGGACAGAGCCAAGTGTTCCCATCCCTGACTGCATCGAGTCCTGCTGGGAGTCCCCTTCTCACTCATTTAATTGTGTTTGTACCATTTCCATCCCCTCTGGCACAGATGTTCTGACTTGCTGTACTCCAAAGCCTTGGCATTTTGGGTATTTCCCCCTGCTGTGTCTCCTTGTTTGCTGTTTGATTCCTGGAGTCACCTGCTGATTTTGGGACTGGGATCCAGTAGAGGGATTGCAGTGTCAGCTCCTGGAGAAGATGGACTTGCTGTTTGCTCAGCTCCAGCATTGTGTGTGCAATTCAGAGTGAGAGAGCTCTGGTTTTTAGCTGTTTGCATGTATTCCCACAATGGGGAATCTCTGGAATAAATGTGCTAAAGAGATGTTGGTAGCCCAGGTGGTGGAACAAGATGTTTGGCTTGGAACTCCTGCAAGCACTTCTGTCAGCTTAGGATGGGAGGGAGGTATTTTTATCACTTGTAGTGCTTACATGGCACTTCAATCAAGTGGGTTAGGCTTGGGGGTTTTTTTTGGCCAGATTTCAATTTAATTCATGACGTATCACCTCCCTAAGTCAGCTTTGGCTCTCAAAGAAGTCACGTTGTCCTTTTAATTTCTGGCTGAGCAGTTGCGCATCGGAACCCAGAGACTCCGGGAATTCCTTTTTGGCTCTTAACAGCACAAGGTCCATTCTGTCTGTGCATCCCTCTGCGATGCTCTGAAGTGCTCCGAGGAGTTAGGAGAGAAATTGCAGTTGAATCCCTGTGTCCTGAAGCTCTGGGAGGGCTGGCACTGCTGTGTTCCTGCATCAAGCTGCTGGTTCAGGAGACATTCCCCGAGCAGCGTGAGGGGCTCTGCTGAACTGATTGCTTGGCAAGTTGTGTCTTGATGAATGTGCTGCACACAGGATTCTGTCTCTGCTGACATGAAATCACCCCCAGAAGGGATTGAAATAGATTCTTTGTTGAAAATTTCGTCCTGGCATTAGATTTGTGACACCTGAGTGTTTATCCTGATGTAATTCTTGGAAGAGATGTTTGTTTTCATCTCCAACAGGAAGGGAGGAAAACTTTCATGTGCCCTGATTCATGCTTGTATTTATTTAGTAAACATTTTCCCTTCAAGATATTTGATTCTGAGAAAAATTGAGGTTATCAGTTTTTTCGAATACTTGAAGATCTGAATGCTGCTACAAAAGAATTATAAGTGGCAACAAGTATGATAGGTTTAGTGTGCATTGTTAGTTGGATTTTTCTGGAATTAGGCAATATTAAATGCTTCAGTTCTATTGGAAGGTGTGTAATATTTTATTTTTCAAAGGTGCATTATACTTCATTTTTTTAAGAGTCACTTTTAAATTTTCTGTTATGGAATAACACAAGAGATGAGCTTAATTTTATGAATTGTGCAATAAACACATTTGGATTTAAATGAAACCAGCTGCTTTTCAATGATTGAACTGCCTTTATCTTTGATTTTACATTCATTATAACCATTATTATTTAAATTTCCAAAACATAAACTGTTTTTTTCTTTGTTTTTATCAGGTCTTGCATGCTGTGACACAAAGATCTCACCGCCGGTGCGCTATGTTCATGGTGAGCCTGATCTCCTCCTGTTGTCCATGTTGTCATTCCAGGGATTACTGTATCAAAGGGGTATAATGTTATTTTAGCAATCAATCATTTGAAATCATCATAAACATAATGAGTTTAGTCTTTTTTTTTTGCTGAATTAGTGACAAATCTCCAGTTTTCCACAACATCCGATGCAAAATGAGTTTTAAGAACTTATGAAGGATCTGATAATGGCCTCAAAGTTCCAGTGGTCATGGTCAAAATTGCAGATAAGGCAGGATGGGGCCAATTTTGTAGTTTCAAGTAATCAGTGGCATCAGAATTCCTGACAGGTCCTCAAATGAGGAGATCTACAAACAGCAACACAAAAGGCCCAGCCTGGGTCCAGTGAATCCCATTTTGTCCTGGCTCCAAACCCTCAGGCTCTTTAGCTATGCTAAGGAATTCTCTGTGGCTGCCAACTTTTTGGCACTTCTTAAAGGAACTCAGTTAAATATATTTCATAAACTCATTTTATATGGGCAAAAGAAGCCCCTGTGCTGCTCCTCAGCAGCACATGTTCCTTCTCTTTCCCTTTTCCTCCAAATATTAGCAAATTGCCCCTTTTATAACGATATGATAAAAACCACCAGCTTTTGGGATTAGGCCTCACATTTATCAAATGGCAAATGGTTCCTGACTGTGTTCTGCTTTTTTTTTTTTTTTTTTTTTAAACACCTTCTGTATTTTTGGGTTACTGATACATATTTTAAAATTGATTATTTTCCCTCATACTTTTAACTGGAAGTAGGCAATCCTCATGTGGTTCCAGTGTTGGTTAATAAACAGTTTTCCCTTCCTGATGGGATAGGGATGCCAGAGGAGTGGCCAAGGCTTTAAGGGACGGATTTTTAATCTTCTTCCCCAGTTCACCTCAGCTGAGTCAGCCATTGGGATCTGCCTTATTAAGCTGTTGGGATAATCAATGGCCACTTTCATCTGAGCTTCCTGGCGTTTCTGAGAGCCAAAAATGTGCTGTGGCTTCCTGGAGGAAGTATTCAATCCTGGGACATCCATTGGGGTTTCAGTAACCATCCCCACTTCCCAGGGGAATCCTTTGCCTTGCAGGGTCTCCAGCAGCCCCTGGTGAGGGGCTCTGGGCACCTTTGGGATCGTGACAAGGACAAGCCCTTGCTCAGTTGCACATCACTGTTGTGGGAAATGTAGGGTTTTTGAAAAGCTGACTAATAGGATTAAGTAGAAGTTGTTTATTGTTTACATTACACACATATTTAGAGATTCTATGAACTACTAAGTATACACTTCTGATTGGTGCTTTTGTCTTGTTCACTCGTTTTCTGCCTGCATTTCTCAGAGTATATGATTGGTTACAGTCCAGGTCTTTCACAGTCTTCTGTTATCTAGTTCTTGTGGTCTTGGTATTTGATTTCTCAGCCTCTTTTTTCTTAATTTAGTACAATTTGTGTTCTCATAGCCTTGACCAATTCTTGAGGCTTTGATAACAAAGCCTAACCCTTGCAAATACATTGCAACACATCACATTGAATTACTCAGAGCTCTGCAATGGGAGATGATGCAAGAACAAAAGCTTAACATCTGTCAGGGCTCTTAATGCCAACATTTCTTTATTTCCTTTTTTTCCCCCTTCTTTTTTGGTGTTGTTTTCCATAGTTTTCTGACATTCTGGCAGCTTTTCCATGTAATGCATGACTTTTTTTCCAACATTGATATTTGGAGCAGTTCTGCAGGTGCTTGCTGGAGGTTTGGAAAGACCTAGCACTGACTCTGAACTTAATTAATCTGGGAGCTCCAGAGAGACAGTTAATGGCTCCATCAATAAAATACTAGACCAGTATTTTGAGGTAGGATAGGAGTGTCCTTCATTTTGGGGTCCATCTAGCAGGGATCCCCTGCAAGCTCTGCAGATGTTCTCTGAAGCACAACTTCCTAATTTTTCTTGCCACAGTTACTGCAGAAGGCCCCAAGCTTGGCATTGCTTGACTAAAATATTTTTTACAACAAATACAATAAACTGTTGGCATCTCAAGGGCTTACAGTTAGATTTTACTAATGCAAATTGCTTTTGAGTCAGGCAAGTCTGACAGTGTTATTGTTTGTCTTTTAAAAATACATTTTATCAAGGCTAGCACAAACCCCCAGATGAATTGAACTATAACTTTTTCTGATTTTGATGGAAAAAAACATTTTATGATGTTCAATCTTTCTGTAATGATGTTGAGAGGGAGAAAATTATGATTAAACCAGAGTATTAAAAATTCTGCCCACAAAATAATTTGTGAAAAGGGATTGCAAATCCAGTGGCAAGAAATCTTTATAGCCAGATAAAACTGCTTGGGGGCTTCCTTTTGTTTCTAATTTATATTCACACTAATTAATGAGGATAAAGTAGCAATCAGAGAGATCCATTAAAACTATCAATACAATTGGTTTTAAATCAGTTACCAGCCCATACTTTTGAAAATACTGCAGCCCAGGTTTTGTGGTTGGATTCTGCTGGCAGAGTTCTGTCCTGTGTGAGGAACTGGTGCAAATAGAAATGGCTTTTCAGAGAATCAAGGGTAAGCCACACATCTACACCATAAACACCCAGCTGATCTTTTATTGTCTAACATGTGCTCACTCTAGGGGATGCTGAACGTTTCAAAATAGTTTTATCAGGTTGCAGTTGGCACTTTCCTTGTGCAGTCCCTAGTTTCTTTGGGGATCCCATGGCACCCTGAATTGGAGCTGGCATTGTCATTCCCCTCCTGGTACATGGCTGATCTGATTAATGTGGGGACTGGGATGACTTTGACTCGTTTGTCATCTTTTGTCTGCTGTAAATTTTTATTAAATTTTTCTTGCAGAATGCAGTTTATGTTGCTGAATACAGAGGGAATAAAGCATTGCTGAGGCAGAGTGGTTCCTCTGCTGCATATTCCCCTTGCTGTGTCCCTTGGACCCCAGAAAGGCTTCTTGTGGCAGGATGGGGCTCAGAACTGACCTTTAAAGAAATACTGTGTATAAATAAGAGTTGTTGAACTTCTACAGAGAGGGCTCTTTGGATTGCAGGTGTTCATAATTAGATTAATTTACAGAGTAGATCAAGCCAATGAAGGAGGCATGGAAAACTGATGGAGGGCTTATCAAATTAGCTAAGCAGAGCAATTAATCAGGCAGGCCTTAACTGGTCTCTATCTTTTGGTTATTAGCTGGAGCAGGCTGCTTTCAGCTTTCAGAGTGCAAGGCTGTGCTTGGGGAGACACTTCCCTCGTTGTGTCCTTGTCACCTCTGTGTCAGTAACGTGGCACCACTCAGGGCTCCATTGGCATCAGAGCAACCTCCTGCAAACAAAATAATGTTTTAAAAGGTGTTCAGCATTCTCTGTGAAAATACCAACAAAAATGCACCAACAGTGGGCATGAGATTTTATCTAAACAGTGTCAGTGAAAGGGATCAATAGGCAGCTCCTCAGGAACTTCTGGCTGCAGTATGGTAACAATTATCTTAGATGTATCTAAAAGCACCTTAGAATGATCATTTTAACAACATGTTTTTATTTCTGATTAGGTTCATCCAGTTTGGGGAGTGTTACACATATTGACACAAATTTTTGCTTTTCTGTCTCCATTTGTAAATGATCTGGTATTTTTAGATGGATTTTTCCTGCCTTTCACTGCAGGAATAAAAAGAGGGTTCCATAAGATTATCCCAAGAATACTTTTCCTTGTTTCATTTCACAATAAACCCCTAGGGTAGCTGTCAGATTTGGCCCTGAGAAATAGGCCTGAGGCCCCAGAACGTTGACATGGAATGGGGGCAGAAATCTCTCTCCAGACATGACCCATCCACTTCCCTTTTCCTTCTATTCAAGAGGTCAAATAATTTCTTTTCCCACGTCCACAATGAGTCCTAAAGCACGTCAGAAAATGGGGAAGAATGGAAATTAGCACTTCTTCCTCCAAAGCTGAAGAATGAGAACAAGACCTTCCTTCAGATCTCCCTAAATACTGAACTGCCTCTTGTGTAGAGGTTAAATATAAGTTTAAGACCATTCCTTGTGCCTTCCTTTAAAAAATACCCAATGAACATTCTGGCACATCAGCTTTGGGCGTTTATATTTAGGAATTTTATCACAACTTAAAATGCTGCTGTAAAACTGGTTTCTCCTCTCTGTAAGTCCTCAGCCATTTTATCTTAAATATCCAGAAATGAAAATCTTAACCAGGGTTATCAACTTGGGTCAAGCTTTGAAATCCCTTTTAAATATTTTGAGTGATATTTTTCATGCCCTTAACACTGACTACTTCAAACCCCAAAATGTCCTGTGCTTAAGAGTTCTTTTGAAAACTGCAGAATCCTTGAACAGCTGAAGATTAAGAAGAGTTTTTTTTGGTGACTATTTCAGGATTTTTTTAATGGATTGATCATCATGTTTGCCTTAGGAAGATAAAGGATAGATCTAAAAGCTGATGCCTGAGATGTGTAAAGCTGCATTTTCTTTTTCTATCTCTGGAAAAGTAATCTCTGATTTTTCTGATGAATTTCTGTCTCTTGCCTTGATTTTTGAATCACTGAAAATAAGATACAGCTTCTGTTTTAACCAATATGGGAAACTGCTAAAAAGCCTGTAAATAGGAGTAATTAACACCCACCTCCAACGTTTCCTTTTTCTGCTTATTTAAATACAGGATTTCTAGGTCTAAAAGCATGTGAAAATAGTTCAGACAACATATATGTGCTTTCAACGTGCTTGAATCCAATCAGTTATTCCTTGGAAAGGCTGGAGGGCTGTGCTAAACGTGATCTAAATTACTCTGGGGGTGATATAAACCCAGGGACAATTTCATGTGTTTATCTGGAGCCTGTGGAGCAGCCAGGATACCTGGACGTGACTGAAAAATGGAGCAAGAGAGAGGAAGGAAGGATGGATGGGTTGTAAAGCTAAGCATGGCTCCTGAAGAGCTTGTGCTTGTACAAAACCCTGAAATACAAACTCGAGGAGGGTATTTTTCTTCGTGGAGGCTTGAATTGGTTGTTCTTTTATCGCTCTGTCAAATATTATCTGACTGTTTCTCTCCTAAAATACAGTCTTTGTGGGAAAATGTTTCTTGTGATGTTGGTGTCAAGGTTTAAAGCCACTAATAAGACATATCTTAGTAAATAAGCCATAAATACTGGTGTGTTGTAAGCTCTGTTTCTGCATTCACAGTCTGGGGGGGCTCAGTTCATTGCCCCACTCTGTGAAAAAGCAGCAGCAGCAATTCTCACTGTGAGGATGGAGCAGCTCCCACAGCTCTGGGGCTGCACACATCAGGAGCCCTGACAGCACACTTCAACACCTGATGGGAAATGTCACTGAGAAATGAAGACACGAGCTCAGAAATATCTGTTATGTGTTTGTGATGGTTTCACTCCTGGTGGCATCAGCACTTACAGCTCTGATCCAAGGGAGCACCAAACCCTGAGCTGTGCTGGGTGAGATCAGAGCAGAAGCAGCTCCCAGCAGGTTTTTGGGAGGGGGGATGAGCAGAGCTCTCTGGTGGAGCTGGGCTGTGCTGGTGCAGGTCTGGCCACAGGGGCTGGTGCCTCTTGCAGGTGAGAGAGGCTCTGTCAGCTCAGAAACCTCCAGTTCTCTCCTCCTCAGAATTCCTCCCCTGTGGGGGAATCAGAGGGGGCTCCTGCCTGTGATCCAACACAAGGCTTGTTTGGACAACAGGCAGCTCTCAGCATGGCTGAGTGCTCTGGAACTATTGGATTTCTCTAATTCTTCCCCCTGGACATCTGAGGCAGCTCCCTGACTGCTATTCCACAGGGTACTGTAGCTTTCTCTTTGATGCAGAAGGAGCCTGGCCATGAATTTGAAACTACTTCTGCCCTTTGAATTTTTTTTTCCCAATGATGTAATAAAATGTTTAAAATATCAGCTTGAAAAAAAGACTTGAGAGCCACAGGAATAGGGAGAGAAATCATATTGTGCAATAATAATTACATTTATGATGTTCTTTTCATTTCATTGACTCTCTGTCTGTGTTCCACTGGTGGCAATGTTCTTCTACCATTCCGAGTAGTAAAGCTGGAATAGGGGTGATACATTAATGGCAGTCAGGAGTTATAATCCTTCTGTCTCATTTCCCATAGCACATAAGCCATTATTTGCAATTTTGTTTAATGCTTATAATGTAAGTTTGGTATAACTGTTTATTATCCCATGGTTTTGTACTTCTAAACTTGTTTTCACAATATTTGTGTATCATACAAAGGATGTATTTTACTCAGGATGCTTAATCAAGGTCATTGTTGGTTTTGGTTTGGTAGCTGGGTTTTTTTCTTCTCCATTATTTTTCTTTGAGAACCTTGCTGTGCTGTAGTCAGTTAAAAGAAAGTAGAAGAAAATCCCCTTTTTTAATGGTCTGAGTGAGGTTCATGGTATCAATACATCTATTTTAAGTTTTTTTTTTTTTTAATGTACTGTTTTCTATCAAGTAAGAATGCTTTTACATTTGCCTAAACACTGCATCAATATTTCCAGCAAAATAATTCTTTTCCTCAAATTTCCTATTTAATAAAATACAGCCTCTTTGAACTCCACAGACCTCACCATCTGTTACTCAATTTTCACTCCATAAAATTTTGCTGACATCTGTTTAATCAAATATATTTTTATAGTCATGGAGAAATGTAGTTCAAACTTGGTATTATCCTGTTCCTATATGCCAAACAGAAAATATGAAAATAATGAACAGGAACTTATGGGAGAGGAGAGGGAAATATTAAAGTGGAGTCTGTTACTACTTAGGGAACCTTTCAGACCTGGAAGCGACATTCCCAATGGTCCTGAGGGTCTCCTCAGGCTGTGGAGCGTGGTGTTCCCTCAGCTCCTGCTCTCCCCAATGTTCCCTCAGCTCCTGCTCTCCCCAATGTTCCCTCAGCTCCTGCTCTCTCCAGCATTTCCTCAGCTCCTGCTCTCCCCAATGTTCCCTCAGCTCCTGCTCTCTCCAGCATTTCCTCAGCTCCTGCTCTCTCCAGCATTTCCTCAGCTCCTGCTCTCCCAATGTTCCCTCAGCTCCTGCTCTCCCAATGTTCCCTCAGCTCCTGCTCTTCCCAATGTTCCCTCAGCTCCTGCTCTCTCCAGCATTTCCTCAGCTCCTGCTCTCCCAACATTCCCTCAGCTCCTGCTCTTCCCAATGTTCCCTCAGCTCCTGCTCTTCCCAATGTTCCCTCAGCTCCTGCTCTCCCCAGTGTTCCCTCAGCTCCTGCTCTCCCAATGTTCCCTCAGCTCCTGCTCTCTCCAGCATTTCCTCAGCTCCTGCTCTCCCAATGTTCCCTCAGCTCCTGCTCTCTCCATGTTCCCTCACTCCTCCTCTCTCCACGTTCCCTCACTCCTGCTCTCTCCAGCATTCCCTCAGCTCCTGCTCTCTCCATGTTCCCTCACTCCTGCTCTCTCCATGTTCCCTCACTCCTGCTCTCTCCATGTTCCCTCACTCCTCCTCTCTCCACATTCCCTCACTCCTGCTCTCTCCACGTTCCCTCACTCCTGCTCTCTCCAGCTTGGCCAAACCTGGCTGTTCCCCATGGCCGGAGTTTCGGAGCAGCTGCTGGGTTTGGGTTTGGAAAGCCATGACTAAGCTGATCAGGTTTTACCAGCCTGCCTTCATTCCGTGCCCTCGCTGTCCCCATCCTTGTGCTTTTGTCCTTTATCCCTCCATCCCAGGGAGGTCACTCCCCCAGGAGCTGCAGGAGTTAAGGCAGCCACATGGGGAGGGGAGGCAGATGCTCCTCTTGGATCCATCTCCGTGGGTCCTCCAGGGGTTGTGCTCTCTGGGTTCATTGTTTTCCCATCAAATAAACCGTGCTGCGGTTTGTGGGTGCTGCCCCCATCTCTGGAGGGGATGTGGTGGTTGCTGTTAGTGAGCCCTTCCTTTCAGGCTGGTTTTCCAAAGGAAATGAGGCATCTGCAGTTCCTGGCTGTTGATCTGTTGATTTGGTTTCCTGTCAGGTTTGATTTGGAGATTTCCATCAGGATTGTGCTTTGACAGACCCTTCCCATCTCCCATATGGCATTCAAAATGAACATCTGTTTAAAAGAACAATTTGTAACGTTTGATAACCAAATAGCAGTCTTTGTTCCTGTTGCTTATCACCACTTTTTGTCAGTTCTCTTGGTTTGTTAAGGTACAATATGTTGTACCACATATCCTGGATTTTGGAGAAGCTGCTGTTGTGGCTTTTCTCTTGTTTATTTTCTCTGTTGCTATTGGGGTTGGTGTTTAGACAACTTCCAGAATGATTGAGCTGTTTACTGCAGATTCGTATTGTTTTGCTTGGAAACTGAATTGATATTTACAACTGAGTAATAAATTTAGAATATTGGTTTTTAATTGAATCTGCAGCAGAATATGCTGATTAACTTGAATTTAATGACGAAGAGCAATGCTCTTTGAATTTTTCATGGAAATCCCATTATCTGCACATGTAGTATTTATTAAATTGAAATTATCTCATATTTTAAAATAGTATTTTGTTCCCTTTCACAAAGAAGAAAGTCAAGTTATTATTGTTGATTTTACTGATTAGGTGGACAAAATCAATTGAGATGAAACATGAGTATAATTTTGTAATACTTAGAGCCTTTCCCTAATTCATTACCCTCCAAGACACTATTTATCTACCTTGAAGTTCTCTTTATTCAGGGTCATTTATTAAGGTATGCTTGAAAGAAGAACATCTGGAAGCATTCTTTGGTTTGTTTAAAACCTTCAGTTTATTTGGAAGGAAAACTTCTCAGCTGGTCTTTCCAAAGCCTTGAGAGCAAAGTGAAAGCAAAGCTGAGATGCCAATGTTTATTTCTTTGTGGTTTTCTGATGGCAGATTATAAGGGGGGAGTTTGTTTTCTGGCCATTTTGCAGATTGTTTATGGTAATGAACATGCTGTATAAGTTTAAACTCAAATTATAAGCAGAAGAGGTTTTGGCTGGATGTTAAAATTTAAACATGCTCTTTGTTTTGTGGCTGATAAAATTAGATTGCCCTCGTATTTGCTTATAATGAGATCAGCAGGATAAAGAAAAGCAGCCTTTCTCTTAGCATGATCTGTGCATGCTGCTGGTTCAGAAAGGATCAGCAGAGGGAACTGGATTGATTTTGGGTGCTGGTGTTGCCGTGAGGGTTTGGGAGGACTGGAAATGCAAACTCTGCAGTGCAGCAGTGCTTTTCAGCCTCAGATGAATGTCTGAGTGTTGGGATCACCTGGCAGCCCCACCCAGGCTCTGCTGTACGTCAGGGAGACAATTTTTTTTCCCCCCTCAACTCTGTATGATATTTAGAACCAAACAAATTAAACTGAAACATGACAGGAAAATCTGCTGGGTATCAGGTATAAACTCAGGCTTCCAACTGACAAGGAACCAGAGGAATAGCATTTCCTGGGGTCTCACTCCTGTCCCCAGCACAGGCACTTGGGAGGGTCCTGAAATGCCTCCCCAGTGACAGAATTTGTGGGTGCAGGAGCGATTCCTGAGGTGCAGCTGATCACTCTCCCCTCAGCAGATTCCTGCTGCTGCTGGAGTCACTGAGGCTGAGCTTGGATGTGCTGCATTGCAGGTGCAGGAATTTGGGTCTGCTCTGCTCTAACCCCAGCTCACCCCAGTTCTCCCCTTGTTCTGTTCTGCTCCACTTCCACTCTACCCTCATTCCAATTCTTCTTTTCTGCTTAAGATCACAAACAAATCTTGGAGTTAGATGTACCACGCTGATAACCTTATACCTGGGGCAGGAGAAAATGGAGTAAGAGTCACAAGGAAAAGCAGAAAGCAGCTGATTCGGGGATTTTTTTTTTTAATTTTTTTTTTTTTATTTGTTTGACAATAAAAGAAGCTGTCCTGTAGAAACTTTTAGAGAGTCAAGTAGTGCAGCAATCCATAGGTAGGAGAAGTCCAAGCAGGACAAGGAGCCCCTGGCACCATCCCTTGTCTGGGTGACATGCAGTGGGACCAGATGTTTAATCTGTTTTCCATGGTGAAGCTCTTCAAGGTTATTTTAAGACAAGGCTGCTGGTACAGAGGACTTTCTAATGTGGTTTGAGGTGGCAATACATGGAATGTCACCAATTCTTGCATTTCCAAAATGCCAGCTGAGCAGCATAAGCAGATAAGGGAAAACAGGATATTTCAATAATAAACACTCAGATTTATTTTAGGATAGTTTGAGGGAGATGGCAAACAAGCAGAAGGAACACCATGATCCAGCAATTCTGAGTGTAAAAACTTTTAGCTTAGAAAGATAAATTCCAATTTCCTTAAGAATACAGGCTACCACAATGAGAGGATAAGATATATGATGAATTAAAGTCTAATTAGAAATTAGAAATAAAGTGGGAGAATTAAATGGCCTATTACTAATACTGCAAAAGTGCTTTTAGGATGCCCTGGGGATCAAGGTCTTAATGATGATTTGTTAGTGAATTGCTGAATTTAAGAAAAAACTTCAAGTTGCACTGGGAATCTCTTCCTGCCGCTGCAGAATTTTCCCGGGAAAAGTGCATTTTCAAGGTTTTTGTTTTCAGATATTCAAACCAGACATTTTAATAACTGTTTTTGTAACTTAACTCATTATTCCTGCTTTTGATCTTGGCCAATTTTTAAACATGCCCTCTGCATTTTGTATTCATGTAACCCATTTGTTTATTAAAGCCTATTTCCCCTGATTTTTTTCTTAATTAAGAGCCTGTTTTTAGACTTGGTGAGCTTGGGGTTAAAAATGTGTAACCATCTGCTTCCCATGGCATCCATGCAGTGAAGGGATATAGTCAGTGCCACACAGTGATGTGAGAAGTAAATTACTGTGAGAGATTGTTTCCTGGGTGCTGCTGTCACTACAACTTCATTTTATTTTGCTTCTTGCTTTGCCATGACGTCGGCCATCTCATTCTGGGCTTTGCTGGTAATTTGGCTTGGACTTCATTAGGCAGAGGGAAACGCCCCTGCACTGATGGAGAGGTTCCACTTTACTGAAATGAAGTGCTGATCCTGAACTACACAGAAGTTTCTGGGACACAGCTGGGCCCAAAGGTGGCAGCCTGTGACTTCCTTAGGAGACTCTTGGAACTGTTTTTTTTTTTTTTTTGGAGGAAAACAATGGTAATACAGTGCCAAAATTGTTGGCTAAGATAAATCTGTTTTCTTCCCCCCACGCCCAAGTTTAAAACCAAAGCCAGGGTCTGGATTTCCACACTCCATGGTTTGCCAGGTTCTGAAATTGTCTTCAAATGGTGTCTCCAACATAAAAACTGTTGGAGTGAGTCCAGGGATGTTGATAAGAGGGCTGGAGCACCTCCCCTAAGGAGACAGGCTGGCTGAGCTGAGGCTGTTCAGCCTGGAGAAGAGAAGGTTGTGTGGACACCTCCCAGCACTTCCCAGTGTCTGAAGGAGCTGCGGGGAATCGGAGAGGGGCTCTTTGTCAGCAACTGGAGTGACAGGACAGGGAGTAATGGGTACAAATCGAAAGAGGGGAAATTTAAGTTGGCTCTTAGGATGAAACTCTTCCCTGTGAGGGCCTGGCACAGGGTGCCCAGAGCAGCTGGGGCTGCCCCTGGATCCCTGGCAGTGCCCAAGGCCAGGCTGGATGGGGCTTGGAGCAGCCTGGGACAGTGGAAGGTGTCCCTGCCATGGCAGGGGTGGCACTGGATGGTTTGAAGAACCCTTCCAGCCCAAACCATTCCATGATTCCCAACAGCAAGAGGAGCTCTGAACATGGTGGTTTCCTCCTGATTTCTGTTTATTGTTAGAGGTCCATGCTTAGGTGTTAGTGGGGTGAACTCCATGGGGTGGTAATGCAATCTCCTCATGGAATAAATCAGGCATGGCTCTCTTGTGATGCACTGACTTTGGAGTATTAAAGAATTTAGAGAAGAAAATGAATTATCTGCAGGAAGAAAATAGCATTTAGTACTGGTTTTACTCAAGTTAGCAAGTTTCACCTCAAAATGGCATATTGACCCTGTTGCATTTGCTTTGTTGGGCTGTTTGAAGAACAATAAGCAAATCTAGGTAGCAAAAACGTGGAGAGAGAGTAAGGAAGATAAAAGAGAAGAAATTTAACAAAATAACTGTCTTTGGACTTAATTTGGTCTATTTCTAAAATATAAAAGTTTGCAGAATGATCTCACTTTTTTTTTTTTTTGTTTAATTTTCCACCCCAACTTTGGCCGCAACTTTTTGTCAGATTTGACACAAATCACAGGATAGTTTAAAATACAGTAATTGATTTCAGATGACTTAAATTTTATGGAAAGATATTTCCAATTTTTATGTTTCATGGCTGATTTTAAGACTTTCTGTTAAAAGTGGAGTTTAAAATATATGCAAAAATATTAAGTGTCCTTTTTCTTTCTAAAGTTAATCCAAGGTAAATTTAATGGAAGGTATTCACTTTACACTTAGGTGTGGAAGAGAATGGGAACAGTTTTATTTTTTTTTCTATAAGTAGTAGCTTCATGGGATTATAATGTCATATTTCTTGATAATACATAAGTGCTTTTACTCCTACATGTACTTTCACACAATGTAAATTTAGTGAGTCACAGTCAAAGTACAAAGGCACTGGGAGTTTGAAAGATTATTTTGCTTTATGCAGCAGAAACCATTATTTGATATCAAGCCTCCAAACTTTTAAATCATCAAAGTTACAAAAGTCTTGCAGTAATTATAGTAAATACTGTGAATAAGCTACTCAGTTGATACCTAAATTTAGTTTATGCAGAGAATTAATAGACATTTTTGTTTTACATTTGTAGAATAATTTTAATTAGAAGCAATTAAGTAAAATTACATCACTCCAAAGCAAATTGCTGCTTTCTAAATTTCTTTAAATCTCCTTATATTCCATTAGTATGTGAAAGCTTACAGTAATTAAAGTTTGACTTGTTTATATTCTATAAGAAGAGCTAGAGAGGAGTTCAGGGAACCTTTCCACGGGGAAGGGTTTTACCAGATTGCAGTGTGCTCTGATTCCTCTTATTTGGAACATTTTTGCTCCAGAGCATTTGGTGCTGCCGCTCTTGGAGCCAGGAGAGAGAATTAAATGGACAACTGATGAAGCTCTTCTTCCAAATCTCTAATTATGCTTCTGGTGGTGGTGTTGTCTGGATGCTTTATGTGCCTGATATTTCAGCTGGAGCAAATATCTGAACCAAAGAAGGGCTCCTCGAAATGTCGGCGGCTGCTGAAATGTTTACAGCGTGCTGATAGCACTGCCTAGGTTATGTCCCACATTAAATTCCTCCCTTTTCCATTGCCATTTTAGCAGCTTGCTTTTGCCATAAATCCTTGTAGGAACAGCCCAGGGACAAAGCAGTCCCTCTAAAGCCTCTTCCTGTGCCTTGTGACTCAGCCACAGATCCTTAACAGGACGTCAGGATTTTGTTCCGGAACAGCATCCGTGCACACGAACAATGAACATAAAATAGGAGGTGGGAGACTTGGAATTCACTTTTATGGCCTGAACCATTGGAAAGGAGTGAATTGGTTCTCCAAAAGCTGTGGAGAGGAGGAGGCAGCTCCTGCTGCCAGCAGTAATTACAGCTCAACCAGGTCCTTGCCAGTCACCCAGGGAAGGGAGCTGGCCCAAATGTGTTGGCCACCACTCTTAGGAGTGCAAGAAAATGTTGTTTTGGCACATCTTGAATTGCATTTCCCTTCCCTGAGGGGGGATTGGCAAATGAGCTTGTACATAGCAGACCTTGAGATGTGCAACAGCATTTAATGCATGCTTCAACTTCTTTTTTAGAGACGTTTTCAAGATTTTAGAGACAAAAATTAGGTTTTCACAAGAGGAAGTTTGGTGTTTCTAATGGAATCATCACCGCTGTCCTGTCTTCTCCATCCTGAGGCAACAGACAGAATCAAATATATGTTCTTTTCAAAATACTCTCTGCAGATGCCTGCATGGATCAGTAGTGGTGTTAAGAATCCAAGTGCTGGGAGATCCAGCATGGAAAATGAATATTGCAAGTGTGATTGTAAATATCATTAAGTTGGCTTTAAAATTATATTTTCAAAATCATAATTATGGGTTTTTTATTATATTTTTATATATGGTTTATTATTTTTTCTTTTCTTCTTTGTGATTCTTGAATATCCAAAGCCAAGAAAGAAAAGGAGAAACAAAAGTAAGAAGAAAAAAATTAAGAAGAAACAAGTTGGCAGCTTTTTTATTATATAGAGAAAGGAACCTTGAGATATATTTTTAATTCATGTCTCCTTTTGCGTTCTTATAGTGGGTTATGGTACCCTTCTTGGAGCTGATCTATGTGATATTTTTAAAATTAGTGACAGTAAATTGTCAGCTCTCAAGTTCTCTTTAGCCTGTGACAGCTTTGGAAGTGTGGTCCTGACGCCACCTTACTTTTCAGACAGGAGGACCTGGAAGGAGAGTGTGTAAAATAATAGTAAATTAGCACACACTTGGGCTTTCTTTTGCTTCTGTGTCTTCCTGAGTTTTCCTTGGCTACTCTATTCCAGACCTAACTCATATATATATTTGTATATATATTTTTATATTTATCTCCACTTGTTTTGCCATGTAATATGCTGCAACCAACACAAAGGAATTTTGAATGCTGAAAGCTGATGATGTCCTCTGGTATGATCATCATCTCTCTATTTAAAGCGAATTTTCTGACTAGCTGAAAACATGGCATTTAGTTCTTGCTATGTTCAGGCTGTGACAGGTCCAACAGCTATTTTATTATAGTTTGGTTTTAAGGCTGATAATTAAAACAAGTCAAATCCAGGTATGATAGCTGGTGGTAAATCTATTAAAGCATTTGAAGGCAGTAAGCAGACATATATTAAAGTGCTATGGCCAATGCAGGTATTTCTCCAGTGTAGAAATGGGTAAAAAATGGCTGTTTATGCATCATGGCTTAAAGAACATCCATTTTTCCATGACAAGCTTTGACTTGAGAAGATCCAAATGGGGATGATGTTGCTACAGGAATAGCAGTGTGGAAGTTTGTTGTGGTTCCTCTTTAGTCTGTCCTGGCCAGGTGAAATGGGCACTCACTTTCCTGACAGAAAGGCAAATTTCCTAGCCCAGGAAAAGCAGCCAAATCTGCTGGATATTTTTATGGTTTGGTCTACAACCCCCATAACTGGACATACAAGTTCAGTAGTGGAAAAAGCCTTTTTGTTGTATAGCAATATTGAATATTCTCATTTATTTAAGGAACTAGACTTGTTAGGAATTTGCATCTGCCTCTGGTAATGCAGGGTCACTACGTTAAAGACAAAAATGCATCTCACCAAAGCTCTAAACAGCACTTCCCAATATCCTGGTTTTTCTCCCTCTTGGGAATGGCCTGTGCCAAGCTGCAGAAGAGCAGCAGCTCCATGTATCTGCCCTCTCTATCAAACACATGAAAAAGGAGGTTTGTTATTGGGACTGTAAATTTAAAAATCTTTCTAATGTGATTGTGGATGTCCTTTGTGTCATGTATTTCATGTACCTGAGTGCACTTTGATATTGCAGTGAAATCTGTTATATTTCAGGCTGTTAGAGAATTGAATGCTTATTTTAGCCACTTGACAGCAGTATTTTTTCACCTACTAGCAGCTAAAAAATCTTTTGCTCAGGATTGATTATCTGAATATTATTTTTCTGTTTTTTTGTAATAGAACATTTTCCATGGAAACTTAGACTTTCTTTCATGGGATTTAAGGATTAGAACCAAAAAATACTATTTCAAAGTGATGACTTTTATTCTTATTACCTTTCTTCTTGTCAGGTTAAATGTGTTATGTATGAAATACAAGTAAAATTGAAAATGCCCAGATATGTTTTATCCCATATTACTTTCTGTTGCATTTGGTGCATGTTACATAAGAGGACATTAGGCAGACTGTCTATATTCACTTTCAAAGTGTGAAGAAAATGATGGTAAAACATCTCTGCAAATGAAAATTTCAGCAGCTTTTATGTACTGGAATTTAATGCCAACCTAATTACCTCTGTTTTGATAACATACAAACTAAGCACTGGAACATACGGTACGGCAGACAAGCTAACAAGAGAGGGTTTTTTTTTGTTTTGTTTTATTTTCAATATTTAAATCTTCTTTTCATAGTTTCGATAAAATTTCCTCAAGCTTTATGTGAAATCATCTTAGGTTGGTGTTGCTGGTAACTCAGGTTAACTTTATCTTCCAACTCCCACCTTAATAGAGTTCAATTGTCATTTAATCAGAAATGAAACAACATCTGCATATCAAGCATCCTTTTTTGGCCAAACGAAACCGCTTCAGGCTTTTCTCACTTTTTAAAAAATAAGAAATAATTTTAATGAGAAATAATTTCGTAAACCTAGTCATGATGCTGCTGGAGCTTGAGCCCCAGTGTCTGACACAGTCCTGCCACCCAGACAGCGCCGAGCTGTCACCAGCTGAGGGTTGGTTTGAAAGAGGAGAAATCCGTGTAGTGCCCGTTCCTCTGTTTAACAAGTGAGAATGGAACACCCTCAATTTTCGGGCTTGTTTTGAATGCCCAGCAGTAAGTGAGCTTTAAATGGAGTAAAAAGGGGAGCCAAAGGTTTTTGGTCAGCTTTCATAAGGAAGGTTGGAGTTTGGAGGTCTCAGTGAGCAGAGGCTGGAGGTCCCAGCTCTGCTGTGCCCTGGCACCTGCCCGTGTGCCAGCCCCGGGTGCCCAGAGGGAGCACACCCAGGGCTGAGGCAGCTCTGCTGCTTGCAGGGGTTTCTCTGATGATTGAGCAGATGGGCTCCCCCTTAACAATCACTTTTGTCAGCAGCTCATTGTGCGCCAGGGGAACTCGGCTGGGTCTGGAAACATTTCTGGGGAAGTTCCAGCCACTCCCAAAATCATTGTAACCAAAGGGTGTGATAGGGTGTTAGAAACCAGAGACTTTCAGAGAACCAAAGGAAATCTGGGGTGAGAGGCCTGTCTTCACTATAAGGATGCTCATCCTGAGTCTCATTTGGCATTTTCTTGATGACCTGTCCAGAATTCTTTCACTGTTTTCATCGCTTTGCCACCTGGAGTAGTTTCTGAACAACGATCCTCTGAACTAAAGGCTCCCTAGCCTATTACTTTCTCTTAGATTTCAGCCAGGAAATTAATGTTCAAGGAGAATTCTTTTCAGAATGATGGAGGGCAAATCTGTAAATAACCACAGACTTTATAAATCAAGGCATATATTAGGCTAGTCAGAAAGATTTAGGGAAATGAGACAAACTGGTTTAAATTTTCTTTATGATGACACTGCAGAACAGTCTATAAGAATGGTACAAAATTGAACTCCCAACAAAATAGAAGCTCACAAAACCACATTGTAGACTAGTCTGCATTATTTTATATCTGTAATTATTGGTAACTTAATCTGTTGCACAACTTGTAGATAAATACCTCTTTTTTATTTGTTCAGTCAGTGCTTGTCTCAATTGATAGTCTAATGAAATTCCAAGATAAAATAGTGCTTGATGCCCATGGCAGGGAACTTGCTGTGGTGCAGTTTTTCTTCTGTGGTCACATTATGGACCCAAAAAAAAAAAAAAAAAAAAAAAAAAAAAGTATCCTCCTATAATCACTCAGCATTTAAAGAGGCAGCCCAAGTTTCATTTTCCATATTTATCCAAATCCATGTAGATTTCTCAAGTCTACTGAGGCTGCAGTTATCTTCCCAAAAGGGAGAAGATGCACTTAAGTAGTTGATGATATTCTGATGTCTCTAATAACCCATTCTGGTTCACTTCTGGTTTTGTGTGTAACTGGGGGTGTGGGGCTCTATATTTGTATTCTGTTTTTCTGTTAAGCACCTGGTATCTGTTCAGAAATAACAGAGACATTGATCCTTTCACTAAACTTTTCCTTTCATTATTTCAGGGTTTATGTGTGTGTATAGATCTCCTGTGAATTTCAGCCTTCTTAGAGCTTGATTATTATCTTCACACTCCTGTGTAAGAATCACTCATGCAATTCCATGCCTGCCCTGTCAAAGGCAAACCTCCTTGGAAACGTTCTCACCCTGATTCTGGTGACCTCTTTTCTCTTAGGGAAGACAGAAATGGAAGCTTTTCCCTTGAAGAACTATACACACAATAATTTGAAAATTATCCCTGCATTCTCTCAGCTGGCTCTTGAAATTGGAACTAAAGAGAAATCACAGAATGGTTTGGGTTGGAAGGACCTTAAAGATCGTCTCATTCCACATCCTACCATGACAGGGACACCTTCCACTGTCCCAGTTTGCTCCAAGTCCCAATGTCCAACCTGGCCTTGGACATTTCCAGTGATCCAGGGGCAGCCACAGCTGCTCTGGGCACTCTGTGCCAGGCCCTCAGCACCCACACAGGGGAGAAATCTAAAAAAAAAAATCTAAAAATCAGTATTGTGCAAATGCTGTTCCTTCTGCCCTGAGGTGCTGAGGGTTTGGGCAAGACTCGTGTTGCTCAATGAACGTTAGCACTGCAGCAAACCAGCCCTTTCCTGCTCAATTTAGTTGGTAAATCACTGACAGGAAAACCAAAGAATTGCTCCCAAATTGGTTTAGGTTCCAATCTGAATTTAAAGTTGTGTGTAGATAATATGGTGTTAGTGCTCCTGGTGCCACTGTCCCCAAAATGTGTGTGCATTTTTATGTAACCACACAAAAGGGCACACATTCCTGCACAAACACATGCAATGTAAATGGAGTGTATGCTGGCATCTAGAAAATGATGACAAATGATGCTAAAAATTGTTAGCACTTTGTCCTTCCCAGCACTAGGTAAGCTTGCTGAATTAGCATAGGGTCTGTCCCTCCTTGAGTATTAAAGTATCACAATCTGAAGGTGTTTAGTTCAGCTTAATTTGTTGTGGGGATGGTGTTTGAGGTTTTTTTTTCCTATTTAATACCACTACTGATAAATGTTCTCACATGTCCATAGTGGTGGAAAGGAAGAAAACATTAAGTGACTCAAGACCAGCGACATTCTTACTCTATCCTCACAATTTCAGGAAATCTGTAAGTCTCAAGGGCAAATTATAATGTATATTTTAATATACATCCCAGCATTTCACTGTACAATATTTCAATGTGTATCCCAGGATTTGCCCTGCTGCTGGATCATTACAGAGTTTTTTGCCATCTCTGAGTTAGGGAAATCCTGACTACTTGGTGAAAAAACTAATCCAGATAGGAATTCAGGATTAAGGATGAGCTGAAATGTTCTGAGTTTTACAGAAAAAACATATTTCCAATTTATATCGTATGAGGCAGCCTTTTTCATCATAGGACTCTTTATGTTAGACTTCTGAAGGAGCTTTTTTTCTCCTACTGCTCTTATGTGAGCACTGATGGGTGATTAGGAAAAGGAGCAAGGAGAGCAGAAGAGGCTGGAGGAGCTGGGCTTGGCATTCAGAACATGGGCAGCTCCAGGAAAAGTCTGTGATCCTTTGTCTTCAACACTTCCCTCTTCCCTGGTTTCTAAAGAGAAGGACAGTTGCTGATTTTTTTTTTTTTTTTAAAGAATCTCCTGCTGAGATAATTTTTCCCTCCCCTTGGTGCTAGGCATAAACTATGCCTCTTTCTATCTTCAGCTTCCCATCTGTTAGCAGAAAGTGATGAGTCTGAGGAAAACTGCTCTGGAAAGTAGGGTAGCTTCCCCCACGAGGAGGTGCTGGGAAGGCTTGACAAGTTCGTTGTGACCATTCGCCTTCTTTGTCCTCATTGCTAATAATCAGCAAATGGCTCAGGTTTAACTCCTGCAAAGTATTTGTCTTTTAATTCCCTTTTCCTGGGCTTAAAACAAATCGACTTTGTTGGGTTTTCTGTTGCATATGTATGATTTCTTGCTGAGTTTCCAAAGAGGAAAGAGTCTCATGAAGAGAAGTGTTGAGAAGGTGATTCATTCCCCAAAACCCAGATTCCTTCTCCTGACTTGGTGCTTCTGAGTGGGGGTAGGAGAGGGGAAAATGCAAAGTGAGGAGCTGAAGTGACTGAGGAGGAGCTGCAAAGATTTGGCAGCAGCTCCCCTTGGAAACATTCAGACCAAATCTCTTGGTGTGTCTCAACATTCATCCCTTCCCCCTCCACCTTGAATAATTCTTGAGTCCTTGGGCCAGTGTGAGTCTATTTGGCAGGCAGGTAGAGACAGAAAACAGGGAGCTCCTGCCAGCAGGGAAAGCAGATGACCAGGCTGAGGGGAAAGAAAGCCCTAAGAAAAAAGCTGATGATCCCTGCTGAATACCAAAGAGCTGCTGGGGAATAAGATCTCCTGAGACATCACTAATTTGGGAAGAAAGCTCCATTTTAATCTTGCATACGATTAGACAGCAGAGAAGCAAGCGAGGCTTCATTAGCTCAGCCACTCACAGAGGGGGTTTCTTGATTTCTTCCCCTCTCTGTTGTGTAACCATTCTCCATTCATGGTCCCTTCTCAGTGCCTTCTCATTACTGGCATTCCTGTCTGGCTGAACTTTTAACTTAGCTTGACTTAATTTCTTTGGGCTCTTGGGCTGTTGCAGCAGAGTGCAGAGCTGTGTGTCCTCAGGAGCAAGAGCCATGGAAGGTCTGTAGCTTTCCTAATAATCAGAAAATCTTGACAATATTGGAAATCAAAAGTTTACTTGTTTTTGCATTGAAAGCTTGGACCGTGTCTTGTATTCTCCTATATCTTTTTCTTATTCCAGATCTTCTGTTATCTTATCCATGGGCTCTAGACTACACGCTGGACTTTAATTGCAAAAGATTGTTTTCTGTACAAATTTGGATTCCTTTAATAATCCTAATAAATCTTTTGAGCAACTTTTTCTTCTTCTGTAGTTTCCACTTCATGTTTTCTGATAATAGTGAAAAAATTAAGCCTTGTTATTTTTCATTTTTTAACACACATATCTTACAATTCTTTTGACAAACCCAATTTTATTTTGTTTTCTATTTAAAATTGTTTAACCCCAAGACATGGCTTAATTAAAAAAAAACCAAAAAAACCCTCAGGCTTTTATTTATGGATTAATTATTCTTAATTAATTAAAGAAACAGAAAGCCATGGTTTTATACTCACATTTCTGACACACTGGCAGCAGCCATGAATTATCCATGTCTGGTGTGTGCTTTCCTCGTTCTTGTATTTAGACCATTATTTTCCTGGTGATGGGATGGTATTGCCTGCATTTCTCTTATATCCATTAAACAAACACCCAATTTCCTACTTATTGGTGTCTTTTGACATCATGGAGTTTGGAGGTTTTTTCACGTGAGGGAAATGTCTGTTGCTTGACAAGTTGTTTGTCTTCATGTTGTTCCATCCTCAATTTCCTAAACTCTCCTGATGCTTTGCTTTCCATATTCTGGTTTATTGTTTTGTCATGGTGCCTAATGAACATAGAAACGGTTGTCTGAAATATTTCAGAGTTTTCTATCTGATCTTTTTAGGGAATATAATCTTTCCTGGTATCTGATCTTGCTTGAATTTTAATTCTGTTTAGCAGTTCACTCAAAACAACTGTTCAGACATTGCAAGGATTTTAAAGAAGCTTTAGACATTTTCTAAGGACCTCTCTCTTGATTAACTTTCATGTGCATTTAGCATTTGTAAAATACATCAAGTTTGGGGGGGGTTTGCAGCAGGGACCCCTCACAGTGACAATAATGGAGTTCAGCTACATCAGATGCTGATACCTGGTGTTCAGAATAAGAAATACAGGAACTTTTTGAAGTGGTAATCAGTGCTTATTTGGACCTAAATACCTCCAGTATCCAGTATTGGGTTCCTAAGAACTACTGAAGGCCACGGGTGTCTGAATTCCTAAATGAAAACGTGACTGTGCTTCTCCTGGCTGCATTTACAGGAATATCCTCCAGCTCAGTTTCGCCTCTGCAGTAATCCTCTGCTCCTTGTTATCTGCTTTGATAATTTAAAACTCTGATGTGCTGGGTTTTCAGCTCTGTAAATGCTGTTCCACCATCAGCCTGCTCACCAGGAGACCTCTTAGCAGGACATCAGCTGCTCTGGCAGGAGCTACCCAAGGCTTTACCCCTTTTTTATGCCAGGCTGTGTTTGGGCTCCAGCAGGTTTGTGAGAACCCTGGCATCATTTCCACTCAGGCCCCTAAATACAGCCCTGGGGAAAGCCTTGAGTTTGAGATTGGAAAGCCTTCTGAGACTGAGTTGGGCACTGGGGAGACAAATCCCTGGGTCTGGCTGGCAGCTCTGCCCTGGGCTCCCTTCTGCACTGGCACACAGCTCACACCTTCCTATCAGACACACACCTGATTCACACCACTTCTGCACTTGCTTTACATTTTTTACATTTACATTTTACCTTTTTACATTTTCATACACACCACTTCTACACTTGCTTGACATTTTTTTTTACTTTGTGGTTTATTTCTCATCTTATGCCCAGTGCTAGAGAATACAAAAGATTTGGTTTTATCAGGCATCAGGACTTAAGACTTAATCCAGTTTCAGATCTTTAAATATATTTTGATATATTGTTTAATATATTGTTTAAAACAGTCTTCTAGAAGTGGAATATTGACTAACCATCCAGTAGGGAACACACTGGGGTCACGTGAGGTTCCTACTGGCTTTTGTTATGTTTTTCATAATTTTGCTGCAACTTTGTCACCTATGTCCCAAAGCCAACTCGCAGCAACCCTGTGTTCCACGTACATAAACTTCATTTTTATATTTAATGAAACTTGACTTCCTGCCCAGAGATAAATCTTTGATGCACTCTGACCTGCCTGCATTTCTATTACCTGTGTCTGTAAAATCATTGTTTAATAGTAGGAAATAAAAAAGAAAATCTGTGTTGAGAATATTTGCTCAGTGAGCAGGGAAATCACTTTTGACAGCTAGAATATGCATTGGACCTTAAGGCAAACAACCAAAAAAAAAGATGAATCTATACAGAAAGGCTTTTCCTTTCTTCCCACTTCTATAAGGGAGGTCGATGGGGGAAAGTACAGATGAAAAATACAATTAGATGGCAAGATGCTATATGTGGCCTAAAGCACATGTAAGATTTACTCATAAGAAATGTCAATTTAATTATGTTTATAGAAAGCCAGGCATGGGAGAGATAATGAATCCATACAGTGGCCAAAAGAAATTTCTGTCTAATCCCAAGTGGTAATTGGTTTCCTTTTCCTAAATGGTCACTGTGAGTTCCTATTTTATTTTGTAACTTTCTCTTATTCGCAAGCTCCAGAATTAGGTGGCCTGCAGGCTCCAAATCTCTTTTCCAGTGCTTGTTTTTTTTTCCCCTTTGTTCCTTTCCTTCTTCCTGTCCCCTTGTGCTTACCTCACTGCAGCTCTGTCCTGGCCAGGTAGTCTGGCCAAAATAGCTGCAGCCATCTGGAGCAGCCACTGGGAACCTCTCGGTGACTTCCCCTCATTGCAAATGTCAGCTTGAATCTTCTCTCCTTTGCTTGCTGCTCCTTAATTTTCTTTTCATTTTGCTATTCATTATTCAGCAAGGTGACTGTGGTGTTTGATTGTGGGCATGTAGAGTGTGCATGAAAAATGCTGTGCAGGGGAGAGCTCTGCTCTTCCCCATTATCCTAATCCTCATCAGGGTCTGCCTGCCACTGATATGTCATCTCTGCTCTGAGAACCATCATGATCTACTGCAATTATATTTAGATTCAGTGTGAGTGCAGAGCTGTCTGAATCTTCTTTTAAAAGATGCAAAGAAAATAAAATTCAGACAAGCCATTATTTTTCAATTTAGATAATTTTTTTTTGCATCATTCCCAACACATTTTTGTGTTTTCAGATGTTTGGTGAGTTGCTTTATTTCCTGATAAGCAAACCAAGCCTTGCTTTCTTTCCATGATGGTTATTCCAGCCACTTGCAATTAGATGGGAATGCTTTGTCAATTTTGTTCTGGTTTTAAATAAGCTATGCTTCTATTTGTACAATTGTTTGAAATCATTCTCTAGGACCTTGATAAGGGAAAATTAGGAGCACATTAAAAATAATCCTTGCATGAAGTGAGTTTAACAGTGATTTTAAGACAATCTTCTGAATAAAATGATGAATGTTTTAGGTTGCTGTTCAGGTGAGTGTCAGGGTTAGGACAGAGCCTGACTCGTGGTTCTGGATGGTCAGAGCTGCCAGCACGAGGCTGTTGGGCTGCATTTGGCTGAGCAGGGTTTAATCAGTGAGGACTAAATCCACACAGCTCTGCCAGCAAAGCTGAGCCCAGGGCTCCTTGGGGGCAGCAGTGAAAGAGGACTCCAGTGTTTGGTTGCTTTAATGGTCTGAAAAGCAAAGTGATTTTTTTACTAGACCTGTTTTCCTGAGTATTTGCATAATCTTTAAGTTGAAAATTAATAATGCATTATATGTACTTTAGAAATTCTCATTTTGTTGAAAATTGACGAGTAATGTGATTGCCTCCTTGTCATCCTGCTAGGTCTTTGTCCTGACCTTTTGAGTTCTCTGCACTTTGGCAGCATTCACACAATCCATCCAATGCCTCAGACCATAGCTGGAGCTGTCTGTCATTTTCCAAGAAGAATTTTCAGGGTGTAATGCAGAGCCATCATTTACAAAGGGCTATTTCTATTCCAGCTTTCACTCTTATGTGAAATCCATCTTCTGTAGGTCCAAACTTTGAGAGCAGAATGGAGTTAAGGACAATAAATGGTGATGAGAGAAGGTTTCTACTGAACAGAATTTTTGTTCCTAGGGCAGATCTTGGCATTGAGATGTTCCTGCTCGAGAGGGGAGTTTATAGAATCAATATATAGAGTATCTAGAATGCTAGAATGGGGCAGGGACACCTTCCACCATCCAAGGTTGCTTCAAGCCCTGTCCAATATAGCCTTGGACACTTCCAGGGATCCAGGGGCAGCCACAGCTTCTCTGGGCACCCTGTGCCACAGCCTCTCCACCCTCACAGGGAAAAAATTCAATTTAATTTCAGTTTTCTCTGCTTCCCAGATGACTCCTTGGTGTCTGGGTACCTTCACCAGAGAAGAATTTCTTCATGACCTTCCTGTCTTTTCTTCCCAGCTATAAATCCTTTGCAGAGAAATGTAGGCCTGACAACTCCAGTCAAAACTTCCTCTGTAAAAAAATGGGATTGCTTCAAGAATTAGGAGCGAGTTCCTGTTGGAATTGCCTGCGAGAGACTCAATATCCCCCTGCTGTGTGACGGGGATGGACACCCTGGAGAAGGCAGGGAACCCCAGTTTGTACCACCTGGAGCTGGTGTCTGTGTTCCCCCTGCTCTCCAGCCATGCTGAGCTGATAACCACAGGACAGAGCTGGCCAGGCAGCTGCAGCTTCCCAGCAAGCTGGAAGGGAGAGGGCAAAGCCACAGCCTGCTTCTGACTGGTTTTGCTGTACCAAGTGGATGTTCCATGTGCCAGCTGGGGATAAACTTAACCTGATGGTTTGGGGATCTTCCTGTCTGCTCCCTTCAGGCAGAGCTGTGTCCTGCCTGGGAGAACTGACACACCGCTGCTGCTGCTCTCTGTCTGCCTTTTTGTACCTTGCATGTACCTTTTAAAAACCTTTTCCTCCTGGAACAAGGTCAGGAGGGTTATTTTTTCATATGCCCCATTATTAGATTTCTTCACCTCATTTACAGCAAACCCTTGAGGAGTTAAGCAGATAAGGAAATCCTGTAGGATATGGAAGATGGTTTTTTTTAATTTTAGGTGCTAATTTTAAAGGAATAGACATTTGGGCAGATATCATTACTTGTACAGAGACTCTTTCAAGTACTAGAAATCTGGAACTGCCACTGTTTCAGAGACAAATAAAATTTGTGGTTTTTTTCCTAAGCCAGGTTGAATTAATTGGAAAGGAATGAACCCATTATTTCTAACTGATTCAGATGGGCTTAGGAAGGAGATTTTGAAGGTTGGTAATTCTGAGAGGGGAATATGATGGCATTTTGCATGAAATATCTAAATTATTATTGGTGATTGCAATATCCAAGTCAGGCTGATGAGCTTTGTGCAAGGCCATCATTCAGCACTCTGCAGCAGCTCACTGAGCAGTTTGTGCTTTATTGGTGACTTTGGGAAATTGTGTGAGGGAAAGAAGGGTTGCAGAGTTGCAGAGCACACAGAAATGGCTGCAAAGAGGGAGGAGACAATGAAAACTGCCTTGGTCTCAAGGAAGCTTTGCAGAGAACCTTTTCAACTCATCTATCACATTTATTCACACGCTGCTGGTGCTGCAGTGCCCTGGATGTGCTGCTTTAGACACCCACGGTGACAAAGTCTGGAAAAGCACCACAACCACGGTGACTCTGGACTATGTGAGGATGAGAGAGCTCTTGGCTCTTTGGGAGGATGCTGCTGCTCAGGGCTGGGAGAGTGCCCTGCTTTTCCAGGGAAATGGTGTCAAACACTTCCTGCAATCCACAGAGTGAATCAGCTCGTGTGGGACTCCCTCCTCCCAGTGGCCTTTTCAGTTCACTTGACTGGAGTTGGAGGGAGATGAGGAATTTTGAACTCAGTGCCTGCTTCTTCTTTTATATATGGAGAGTCTGTCCTCTCTTTAGCTGCTCTGGGTGCTATTGAGGGATTTAGCTTAACTATTTTTATTCTTATGTATTTGCTAGATAAGAAGCGAAAAGCGTTGCATCTGATATTTTCAAACCAGAGAGCAAAGAGTAAATATTTAATGTCATAAACAAGTATAAATACTGAATATAATGGGTTTGGACTTTTCCTTATGTTTTTTTGATTGCAGTTACTCAGACGCCCTCCTGCAAGGCTTCAATATGGATGGTGCTGCAGGATGGTGCTGCTCCTTCCCAGCATAATAATCCATATTTAATGTGTCACTTCTGAAATGATAATGTGTACATGTATAGCTGCTGACAAATGCACCCCTTTTGTTTCCCAGAGTAACAAGTTGTTACACTGGTTTCATATTTATCCCCTCGATCTCTGAAAACAATGAAAAGTACTCTTGCAATCTAATTTAGCCGTGGTAGAGGACAATGCTGAGAGCACCTGTCTTTCTCCCACCACTGAACACCTGCTGGGAGGGTTCGCGCATCAGCTTTTCCTCGTGAAGAGTTTTCTCTCTTTTACTTTTCTTTCAGCATCCCTGCCTCCCCAAAGACAAGTGTCACTCTGCCCTGAGCAGCGTGGGTGTGCCATTGTGCTTCCTCCAATCCACAGCTCCAAGAACATTCCTGCTACTGAGCCATTGTCTCATTTTCCCACCTGCTCCTTCCTTAATTGCCATAAACTGCAGAATTACACTGGTACAAAGCTGGGTTAGCCCCTCAGGGCAGGGCTTTAAACACCAGCATGTGCACATGGTTCTGGGGTTTACCTGAGCAAGCAGGGAAGTGCCTTTTAAAACCCCTGAACTTCCTTGGCTCAGGAGGGACATTAAAGCTCACCCAGTCCCACCCCATCCATGGGCAACAACACCTTTCACCATCCCAGGGTCCTCCAAGCCCCATCCAACCTGGCCTTGGACACTGCCAGGGATCTGGGGGCAGTCACAGCTGCTCTGGGCACCTGTGCCAGGGCTCCCCACCCAACCAGCCCAGCTGTGTCCTGCCCGCTGTGGGAGATTTGTTCCTCCATCAGAAGTAACTCCCAACTTTCACAGGATGGGGAGACTCATACCAGGCCTGTGTTGGTCTCTCCTTTGGTGCAGTGAGAAGTGTTAAACTCACAGAGTTTGGGTCATTTCCTTGGGTGAGTCTCACCTGTTAATGCTCACACGTAGAAATTCCTGCATTATTACGTTTTTAGCATTATCACGAATCAGTTCCGCATCAGTCCTGCCGAGCATGAAGGCTAATCCAGATCCCAAAAGCAAGTAAATGCCAAGAAAAAAAATTGACATTTACAACAGAATCTTCTATACAAATTGTTTATTTAATCCAAGCATGGAGCTGGATTAAAAATTGCTTAAAAATCCTGTTGCAGCTGGCTACTCAAATAATGCTTTGGTAAGGTTGACAAGGACTTGGGTGCTCAAACAATGCCTGGGGGCAGGTGGCCCCTGCTGCTTGATGGGCTTCTTAAAGCCACTTAAAACTGAAAGTTTGCAGAAAGAGTTTAAGATTAACTGCACTGGCAGCAATTAATTGAACTGTCTTAAATATCTTTGTGTGAGGTAGAGGCCGAATCCCAATCTCCCTCCTCTTTCCTTGGGCTTTTGGCATCCGTTAGGAGCTCAGAAACAATGCTTTGTTTCTTTTGTCTTCATCATTTTTCTCTCAAATAGTTTTCCTCCAGGACTTTACTTCCATTATTTCCATATACATTTGAAACTTTTGCCTTCCAGCTGAAATTTTTACGGTGCCTAAATCAAAATGGCCCCATTATAAACTTACAGCCAGTTTGGTAATGTAACAACTTAATATTGTTATATAAACATGTTTCTTGCAAGAAAATTTGTTTTGAGTGAAACCATATGCACATGTAAATGGGAAATATTTTTCACACTTCTGCTTTTTTGCCATTCTTTGTATTTGTCTCAATACTTATTAATAGCATCCTTCTGAAACTTCTCTGATGAGACCATACAGCAGATTTTGTTAAGCTGTAACTAGATTACAATTTTAAATGTCTTGCATGTGATTCCAAACAGAGCTGTATGAGAGTAAAATAACATGCAGTCCCTGATTGATTATATAGCTGTAATTATACTTAGGACTGGTATTATATAAACCACTGGAGCAAAGCTCCCTCAATAGATAAACCATCATTCGCTGTTTTATGTGTAAATCAATCCATAAGGATTTCTCACTGTGGAGCTTCTGCTGGGGAACTTGATGGAATGATCTTTATTTGAGTTCACATTGTGTTCTTTGGAGAGGTTGCAGTACTCATTTGGACTCTTTCCCACCTTTTTCCTACGGTAAAGCAGTTGCAATACTTTAGGGGAGGTTGAAGTTGTGAATTTTGACAGGTTTGAGGTAACCTCCATTACTTTCCAACACAACACTGCATTTTGTTTATCCTGTAAATCATGTCTCCGAGGAAGATCTGCTTGGCAAGCAATGCTTCCTGGGGCTTGGTGTCTCACACCTCAGTTTCCTGGGAAATTTAGTGCAGAAGATTGTTTAGCTGTCAGCATTGGCTGTCCACTTGATTTGAAAAATACCGCTTCATCATCAAGAGATTTCTGACCAACCTACAGGCAGTGGATTGTGGATTAAGAATGGTTGGGGTCGGGAGGGACCTTAAAGATCATCTCACTGCACCATCCACCATCCCAAGGTGCTCCAAGCCCCCTCCAGCCTGGCCTTGGGCACTGCCAGGGATCCAGGGGCAGCCACAGCTGCTCTGGGCACCCTGTGCCAGGGCCTCAGCACCCTCATACCAGGAATTCCTTCCCAATATCCAATTTAACTTTGCCCTCTGTCGATTTGCAGCCATTCCCTCTTGTCCTCAGTCGCTCTCCAGCTCTCCTGGAGCCCCTTTTTAGGCAGTGGAAGTGGCTCTGAAGTCTCCCTGGAGCCTTCTCCAGGCTGTCTCCATAGGAGAGGTGACAAATATTTGACTCTTTTTTGCCCTGCGTGGTTGTGTGAAAATGGGAGGGATGTTGTCCCATGTCAGGCCATGTTTTATGTCACTGTTTTATCCTAGCCTCACTTCTCTGCGGAGGGGATCAGCTCAGAGCTCCCCTGTTTGAGCAGTAAATGTAGGGCTTGTTTTTTCAGGTGTTTATTGTAGTGTGGGGACTGGTGTTGAGCTTCATCTCCTGCCTTAATGTCCAGCTGCAGCTGGAAAGGTCTTTTCACTCTTCTCCACGGCTGCCCCTCCTCACTGTACAGGAGGAACTTTGCCCCTTCCCTTGGCTCTGCTGCTGGTCCCTTTTCCATGTCCCATTCCCTGGAGAGCTCTGTGGTGTCCGCTGCAGGGACACCATATTGTCACACCATGTTGTCTGGTCCTCATATTGGCACCAGATTTTTTCTGAAAAGCAAAGGCCTTCTGTATTATCTCATAGTGGCTTAGTTTTCATGTGACTCCCTTTGTGGGAGGCAGTTTGGAAAGCCTACAAATATCTATTGGATTTTAATAGATGCACATATATGGATTTTCCCTCATCACATGTAGCAGGCTGTGAGCCATGATTTCCCTTTACCAAAAAGGAAAACTTTTCTCCTTTTTTATTAATAAAATAGATTTATCTAGAATGCCTAAACATATATTTATTTATACATATATTTATAAATATATATAATATTTATATATAAAGATATAATTAAATAAAATATTAACACATACAAAATAATTTCTAAATATATATCTATATTTCTATAAATATATGATTTATATTTATAGAAATAATTATTTATATTTATTTTATATAATAAATATATGTATGTGTTTATCACTAGTTCTTTTTATTTTCCTGGTATAGGTGCTGGGATTGCTCATCTGTATGAGCAATATTTAGAATATATTACTATATAATATAGTGTATAATACTTCTATATCTGCTGTAACTTAAAAAAAGAGAAAATAATGACCCTCCCACCTCTCTCTGCTGCTCCAGTTGTCTGCAGTGGATAAACATTCCCTGTCTCCTGTTCAGTGGCAGCTGCTGCCTCTGTACAGCAGCTTCCTCTAGACCAAGTTTGCTCCTTGCATGTTACACACAAACTTACTTTCATAAAGTCGTTACTGAAGGCCCAAATGTGGCCTCAAGCTTTAAAACATCTTGAGTTTTCCTAGGTTTAATCTTTTGGATTTTATACTTTTGATACCTAACAGATTTATTTTTCCCGAGTCCTCCTCCTCCTCCTGTATTTCGTTTTAATCCTGCTTTTCCATGCAACACTCCTTTGCATTTTTCCCCACAAGTTTCTGCCCAGATGGAGAATTTTATATGTTCTTAGCTGTCTTAGCTGTTGTGCAGGGTTTTTAGCAGCAAGGTCAGTCCACAGGAAGTTCTGTTATTCCTAATGAAGGATAGGTGGCACTCTTGTTATTTTTGTTTGACTCCTGAAATGAATCAGGTGTATGTACTCTCTCAGATTTCTTTTTATAGAGTAAGTGCTTTAGAGAGTGTTCTTGAACAAGAAGAGGATTTGATTTTATTATTTTTTTTTAAATGTGAACATGTACTTCAGTTGCCTGAGTCTGTGGCTGGATCACAGTACTCTCTAGGAAGAAAAGATGTTATTTTCATGAAGACCTTAAGGAAGAGTGCTCTCCTATATGGCACTGCCTCATTTTATTTATAAAATTTTGGATGGTTTTTTCTATTTTCTTACTATTTAATAAGGCAAAGAAGAAAGCCAACAAAGCCTTTAATGTCACTTAAACTCCAGTTATTAATACCTTTGTATTTTCTAGTTAGTTTGGGATTTGAAGCAGAGGCTTAAGCTGGCGTGGTAATCCCAGCACTGCACGTTAGCAAGTCCTAAACAGTGCAGAGAGCCTTTATTCCTTAAAGCAGGGGAGTAAATCTGTCTTGCCCTAATTCTATCAGTTCATTGTAAAATTGGGTACGTTTGTGAGTTTGAGTGTTTTCTCTCAGGCTCCAGAAGTCCAAAGCACAGCGCAGCACTTACTGGTAGAGGTATGACGTGTGTGGGGCGTCTGGAGCTTTACAGGAAGATTGGAGTTTTAAAGCTCAGCTCCCTGGGATGTTTTCCCTCCTCAGGAGCACGGCTCTCTGGAGGTGTTTTAACCTTGATGCTCTCTTGCTCCAAATCAGAGCAATGTCGTTGCTCCCCTGGGCTGATTCCTCTGCCTGAGGCCAAATGTTCTGCTGACCTCTTGATCTTCTTGATCCACTCGTCAGTCCACTGATTCTGTTCCAGCTCTTCCCAGAAAGAGAAGAGCTCTTGCCCCATGGCTAAAAGGATGAGCAGAGATGAGAAAAGTTTCCATCCTGCCTCTGTCCAAGAGTGTGAAACTCTTCCACGTGAGCATTTAAATACTCTGTGTTTTGTGGCTGTTCTGGCCATGGGAACATCTCTGTGATGGGGTCATGGCTTCTCCAGGGCCACAGACTTTCTCCAGGGAATTTCTCAGCTGAAGCCCTCAAAGCAAAGCCATTCCCAAGCTCTGAATCTCCTGTAAAACTGCTTTGGTTGTGCGGTTCAAATAGAAAGTCAAGTAGGTAATGTGGAAAGAAAAGGAGATGTTGATTCCAGGAAAAAAAACCCAGAACACTTGTGTGGATTTCACTGGCCATTGCAGAATAGGTGTTACTCTCTAAGCATGGCATAATGTGCTTTGTGAATTTTAATTTTTTTTCTAGCTTAAATTTTAGTTAACTACAGTTTAGATTTCTGGACTTGACTTATGCTGGGATGGTATGAACTTAGATGAAAGCAAATCTCTCTTGAAGGAATTTCCAATCTAATTTAGTTTTTAGGTATCTTCACTTTAAAATATTTAGTTAGTACATATTCACTGGAGAAAGAGTGCTTGATTTTAATTTTCACGATGATTGGATTATGGAATTAAAAGTTGATTGAACAAGTTATTTTCTTTTATTGGTTGAAGGAACATAACTTGGCAGTTTATTTTGCAGTTTATATTTTTGGTGCCATCTCATGTAACACAGGCTCTGTATTACTCATCTGTCCCTTCTCCTGCAAAGCCTTTTGGATTTTTTATTTCTCTTTTTAATTTCAATACCCAGGAATGTTTGAATTGAAGAGTCTCAAATAAAAATCTATTTTGGGGCAGGAAGTTTCCTTGATGTTTTGGATACCATTTACTTCTACTTTCTAATGCCAAATCTCTTTCAAGCTGATGCCATTAAGGCAGAGAATTTTGTGGTTTGTATAATAATACAAGTCCCAAATGGTGGCAGCTATTGAAGTTAACACTTTTTGCCCAACTGTGGGAGTACCAGCATCTTTGAGAGATTCCAATTTTGGTTCTTATTTATGCTTGACATTTAATGTGCTTGACATTCTGATTATTTTACACCTACCTAATTTCTTCTAGCTCCAGGGATAATGACAATATTTTAAGCATCTGTGAAGTGTAGCTGTGTGTTATGGAGCAGGTGCAACACTACAAATGGAAGGAAAAAGTCCCTAAACTATTTCTGGAATCATTGTTTCTTTTGTGTTCCATATCTCAGGGTCAGGTAGAGTTTCTCACCAGCTTGGTCTGGTTACCAGCATTAGCTTTACTAATATTTTATATCCTGTTGTTTAGCCATATATCTGTGTGTATAGATATAAATAAATCACATAATGTGGAGTGGGTGCTCACATGGTGTCCTTTGTGATCTAGGCGAGGCATTAGAGAGGGAGTTTCCCAAATTGGTACTGGAGATTTATATTTTCCCTAAATTTTGAATTAAATGAACATATTATAAAATTCAGCCCTTAAAACTGAGCTCATGTGTCCACGCACACCTTTAGTGTAGAACTTAGAGCTGTGTCTTGGTTTATGGATAATTGAGATATAACCCGAGAAATGAAAATATATGGGGATAAAATTACCCAAATGACTGTAAGTACACTCTATGTAAAGTCTTTACTCTCCCTTTGCAAAGCAATTTTATTAATCTTTTTCAGCTGTATTCCCACTTATTATGTGGTTCTCTGCAGTCATGTCAGGTTTTAGGCTCTTTTGAAAAGGTTAAACTGGTTATCAGAGAAAGAGGGAGCAGGATGAAAACAATGGGAAAACCAAGTTCTTCAAAGAAGTGCAGCTGGTGGCCACAATTTCCTTTTTCATGTGCTGGGAGTCTCGTGTTGCATTTGACTATTGACTACATGAGGAGTGACAGAGGAAAGTTAAAGTAGTTTATTCTACAGACCCATGTGGGTACATGTTAAATACTTGCCCAAGTCCTCCCAAAACAATCACCATGACCCAGCCAGGGGTCCTTGAAGCACCCCTGACTGAATGGGTCATAGGAACAATTTAAAAAATTCCTTTATTTTGCAATCTTGCCACCTGGTGGTACAGCCTGATAATAAATATTTGGTTAGAAATATCTGGTGAGAAACCTGTCCCAAAAGTCATATTTTCTTTGGTAGACAAGGTCTTGAGGCTGGAATTTCAGACTGGATCCTACAAAGGTTCCTGTTTTTAGCAGGCAGGTTCAGGGTGTTCTTCCTCCACTGTCAGTGCCTGCACTGGGGCAGTGCAAGGCTGTGCATACCTCGGCATTAAATATCACAGAGTCACATCAGACCCTGGATTGGGTTGGAAGGGACCTTAAAGATCATCCCACACCACCCCTGCCATGGGCAGGAACCCCTTCCACTGTCCCAGGCTGCTCCAAGCCCTGTCCAGCCTGGCCTTGGGCACTGCCAAGGATCCAGGGGCAGCCACAGCTGCTCTGGGCACCTGTGCCAGGGCCTCAGCAGCCTCACTGGGAAGAATTTTTTTCCTAATGTCCCATCTAACCTGCCCTGCCAGTGTGAAGCCGTTCCCCGTGTCCTGGCACTTGTAAATCATCTCTCTCCATCTTTCCTGCAGCCCCTCCAGGCCCTGCAAGGCCACCCTGAGCTCAGCCCAAAGCTTCTCCTGCCCAGGTGAGCAATGCCAGCTGTGCCAGCCTTTCCTGCCAGCAGAGCTGCTCCATCCTCTGCTCCTCCTGGAGCTCCTCTGGGCTCTCTGCAGCAGCTCCAGGTCCCTCCTGTGCTGGCCAGGCTGGGGCAGCTCTGCAGGTGGAATCCCCTCCCCTGCTGCCCTCGCTGGGCTCAGGGCAGGGGATTTGGGGTCCCAGGCATGGCTGGGGCATGTCCAGCCTCTCACCCACCAGCACCTCTGAGTGCTTCTCCCCTGGGCTGCTGCAACTTTCCATCCCCCAGCTCCCCCTGATTTCCACAGACGTGAGGTCAGAGGAAGTCTGGGGATGTTCTGTGGTCCTGGAGCACTGCATTAACCTTCACAATACATTTGAAATGTGGTTTACAAAGGAATGGTGTCCACGTCCTGGAAGTCCCAGATAAATTATACAAACTGAACTGACCAAAGTTTGAGTAAGAATATTTAAGGGATGTTGCTATACCTCAAACAAGTCCTACAAATGCCAGCAATATGGAACTTAAATGTGTTTGGATAGTTTAAATGTTCATTTGGGCACAAGGTGGATACTGAATAAAGCCCATGATGTGCCAAAGTGGCAGAGCTGACACTCAGTGGCAGGAGAAAGGGAAGCTCACTCCTTTATGCTAATCCTAGATGAAGCAGACGTGGTCCTCCTGGTGTCTGCAGGGAAATCCTCATTTATAATGAAAGATGTTTTCACATGGTGTTCAAAGGCCTGAAACAATCCAGTTTTTGCAAGCTGAATCCAAGCATGATTTACTGAGGGGTGTGATGAATTGATCATTAGCTGGAACTTACAAGTCAGAAGTGGATGTTTGTTCTCCCAGGAGTGTCCCCTCTGGCTCTGCCAGCTGCTGTGGTGTGACAGCAGAGGAACCAAATGTAATTCTGTGCTTGGTCAGACATGGCATCGTGCTGGAGCACCACAATTCCCTTTTAGTACCAAAACATGAAAAATGGATTTCTTTTTGTCTGTCCTTACGGTGTAGTGGGGCTGTGTTCCCACATCCTGTCCAAGGAGGGCCTCTCATTGCCTGTCATTCCCTGCTCCCTCCTGAGCATCTCTTATGAAACCAACCAGAATGTCACTTATTCACCATGACATCTCTGTGCTGACCTTAAGACCTCTCAATTATTCCCTTCCAAGTCCTTATGTCATGCAAGGAAAACCAGAGGAATGTCACCCCTCTGCTCCTGCCCTCTCTGCTGGCCTTTCCCTCTCACACAGACACAACATACATGGAGCTTTCAGTCTCCAAAAACATTAAAAATCACATTTATTTACAAATATGAGAGGCCAGAGGGCTACAGATCTGATAAATGGGTAAGAAGAGATATCATTGGGACTGTGTTTTCAAGCTTTTAATTCACATCTTTGGTCACAGAGTTGGAACTTTTTAATCACTTGATTTTACTGCAAAATGTCCCTAACTATTTATGACACTGGATGTTTGCTCTTGGATCTGTTTCTCCTGTGGGGCATCCTTTAGATCAATCCTTGTTTGTTCTATTAATTTGCTTAATTCTCTGGGGTTTGTCAAGTCTAATTATCTTCTTTCTTTCTTCCAGTTTTGAAATCAAGATTGATTAGCCAACACGAGAAGACCCAGCTGGTTATGTGACTCAGAACCCTGTTCATGAGGCACTTGCTCGTTTTTACAAGACAACTGTAAGTTGCTTCTTTTTCTTTTGCTCCCTCAAATTAAAAATCTACTGTTGTAACCTCACAGAAATTCCAGAAAATTCTTGAGGAATTGACTTTTATTGGTAAAGACAATCTTGAATTTTGTCTTGGTGATTCCAGCCAAGGACCCAGACGTGCTCTATTCACTTTGCCAGAGGTTTTTTCCACCGAGTGATGGTTTTACATTGTTTAAGGAGAGATTCCCTCGGCTAGGAAGATCAATCTGCTGTCTCTTTATGTTGTGTTATGTGACATGTGGGATCAGGGAATGTGACAAACCTGTTTTGAGTGCACTGCTGGTGGGTTGTGTGAGGAGATGCTGAATCCCAGCACGGAAGTGGTGCAGGAGGAGTTGGCTCCTCTGCAGACAGGTACCTCTGGCAGAGTTCTGCATTCTCCCACAGCCCCCAGACCCTGGGGTTTTGGACTAAATGCTGCTTCTTCTGTGCTTGATGTAGACAGGGTTTTTTTCCACAATTATAAATTTGTTCTTCATAAGGCAAAGCCTCACATTTACTCAAACTAGAATTTCTCAGGTAAAGTATCAGTTACAGTCTGGAATACAAGTGTGGGGGTGCAGAAATGAAAGTTCCAGCAGTAATAGTGCATGGATTAATTATTTTTTTGGTCTATATCATGAGCTATGTTTTATAAGCTTAACTTAATAAAATTACTAGATCCAGGTGGAGTGCTGATACATTTGTCATCGTGTTTGGTGCGGTGTGAATCTAATTTATCCCTTTTCACTTGTGTGAAAATGCTCTGCCTTAGCCATGATGAGACTTTAATTTCTGTAACCAGGTGGTGGGGGGTTTAATTGTTAAATTTTGGAAGCCATACATTTACAGGATGTGCCACTTAGATGAGCAGGAATCCAGCCTGTGCTATGAGGTATGGGGCAGCTCCAAATATCTCAAGCTTTTCTTTAGTTATAACTGCACTGAAAGCCAGGCAGGCTGGGTTGGCTGAACTTCATAATCTTGTGAAAATGGCATTGCCCAACTGCCACTGATTGTATAAAAAGTCCACTGTTTTGTACAAGCTGGTATTTATTCTGAATTTTCTCTTGAATAGCAAGTGGTGATACAATGCAGGTACAATCTGTATTTTCATTTGTTACCTCTCTTGTTGCTGAAGGTTCATTAACCAAGAAGGGAAAATGAGGTCTAATAGTCAAACTGTTAGAGAAAAAAAGGGAAAATAGCACTCACTAGCAAGTAAGTTTTGGGCTTATGAAATTGTAGAACCAATGAAGAAAAATTAGTAAGTATTAACTGTGAAATAGAACTTTGTAGCGTGAAGTATAAGCTTAGTATTCATTTTTATGATTGCAAGGAGATGCCTGAGCAAATTTGCTTTATGACGACAATAAATATATTCCAAAAATATTGAGATTATTAGCGAGTTATTAGGGAGGAGTGAGAATCACACTCTTTTTTCAACAAGTAAGCATGGGAAACAGAAAGATAACAAGAGCACCCCTGTTGCTTTGGGTGTCTGCTCACAGAACTCTCCCCCTCCAATGATGTGTGTGGAGCAGACTTAAAGCTCCATAGGAGAAGCACAAAGAAATTAATAATTCAGATTAAAAGGCTTTGCTGATTTTCTGTGGGTAATGAAGGAGGCTCTCCATAGATTAGAGCTCTGAGTTCTGGGTAGCTGCTATGCAGAATACTGCACAAACTTGTTTTAGATTAGTTTTTCTATATTGTATATTGAAAAACCTAAAACAACAACTGGTGTGTTAGGAAGTTGATAAAAATAATATTACACAAAGCGGCACGTCACAGATTTCATGCATTCAAAATACCATGTAATGTAAATGTCGAGAGAAATTACTCAAAGCTTTGCTCTCTTTTTCCACTGCTGATTTCCAGATGGATTTCCACTCAGGTCATGTGTGTACCTATGGTTCTCACCTCCATGTAAATGTTTGGTGGGCTCTTTCAGCTAAAACTAACCCAACTTCTATCAAAATGTTCTAGCGGGTGCCTATATTTTTTTAGTATAGAGCAGAATGAAAACATGGTCATAATGACTGTGTGGGCA